>NC_141678.1:55345452-55797952 GCF_028749965.1 Puma concolor | reverse complement strand
TTAGTTTCAGTTTAATGTCTGCTCCCTCTTTCTGTTGAATTTTTCTAATACAGACATCAAAAACTTTGTTTCAAATTTTGATTGTAAAACAGTGGCATGTGACATTACTCGTTCTTATACCATTTAAATGATAAAATGGTGTGAATATATATTATATACAAATAAGTAAATTATTCACTTGTTCTTTATGAAACATACCGGTTTACTCAAGAATGAAATATGTAAAGCTGTGGAATTTAGTTACCTTGGTAACATCTGGAGTGAGGTACTCTGTCTAAAAATATTTTCTCCTTTATTGTTTATACTTTATACCAAAATTACAAATACATGAATTTTATTAAAAATTATCCTGAGGTAATAATGTTTATCTTATTTAAAATGTGAATAAATGGTACACTAGTTACTAAATATGTATGATGATTTTAGATTAAAGAAACAGTTGTGGCATGTTTATTTCTTAACAGTAATAGATGTTGGATTTGTTTTCTGCTAGTATCCATTTTGTGTATATAATATACTTTTAGGGTTATTCATTCTTTTAACATATTGACAAAATTTTTATTACATAAAATGTTTAGTATTTTAAGGGATTCTAGTGCACAAATGTTACGTCACATTTTTCTTCATGAATTTAAGAACTGGACTTGACTATGTACATTCTGCTTTTCTTTGGACTTTCGTGGAAAGAAATAAATAATCCGAAATGATTTAGCATACTTTAGCATAGGATTTGACTTCACATAAAGAGCATGTGCAATTTTATGGGTTGCTTATATAAATCACACCCCTAATTTTATTTCAAAAACCTTCTGTATTTCATGGTGAAAACAAAAAGAAGAAGAACGTGTTCGATTTTCTCAATAGCTGTGGAAAGTGATATGTCATGTTATTTATGACCAGTTTCTTAAATTCTCTTATGTATGTTTTCTCTCCCCATGAAGTCTTTTTTTGAATGGAAATGTACAAAGAGGAATTTATGAGTAGAATCTTGCCATTTGAATGTATTTTAACTTCTTCACAAAGCGGTTTTAGAAAAATTTTTAAAATATCATTACTGAAAATTAAACTTAATACCCTTTGTTTTCATTTCACATTGGAGCTGGAGATCTGGGCTTCCTCCCAGACCCTTGTCTGCCCTACTCTCAGTCTTACTTGTTCTTTTCTTAGGATTTTTTGAGTCTCCTCTTGTTCTGCACTGTTGCTGCTTTGGTTTGGGCTTTCAGCAATGCTGAGTCAGTGGCTTATAGAGCTCTTAACAGTCCCACTTTTGTTGCCTTCATTCCATTCTCATCATCAGTCAGAGTAACCTCTTTAAAACACCGTTTTGTTCATATCACTTCTGCATAAAATTGCTCCTATTCACTCCCAAGGTACGATCCACGCTCTTAGTTCAGCGAAACACATTCTCTGCCTCCCTTTCTTATTCTCTTGTTTGCACTCAGCACCCAACCTTACTTCCCATCTGCCCTGCACTTTCCTTCCTCTGAGGTGTTGCCCCTGCTGATCTCTAATTGGGAAACTCTCTCCCCCACCTTCATCACCGGGTTAAGGCTTACTCGTCTTTTGGAATTTAGCTCATATGCCACCTTCTTTAGGAAAACTTCTGTGATGTGTTTACCCCTTGTTTTGGATCAAAGCCTTTTTCCTCTGCATTTTAGTTGCATGTTTGTTTGTTTTTTCTGTCTCTTTTAATTAGTTGTGAAATTACTGAAGACACAGTCTCTATTGGCCAAATATTTAACCCCCTTTTGGCCAAGCATAGGCATTCAATAAATGTTGAATGAATGAATGAACAGGTGAGTTATACCACTTCTTCAAATGTATATATTTGTTTCATGAATTTAATTGATTAGAAGGCATAAATTTTTCATTGCATCCTACAAAAATGAAGCACACTGGGGAATATTCAGAAATCAAAATATTACAAATATGAATATTATTACTCTTGTATGTTCATATTTTTATGGCTTCATCAATAGACTTTAACTACAGGAAATAATCTAACACCTTTGCATTTCATAGTCCTTTAACATTAATAGAAAATTCTTACCATAAATGCAAAGATGAAATTAAGAGAAATAGAATTTTCCTGTTTCATCTAAATTTTGTTTTTTACTCTAAGTAAATTGTTATTGATATGTTTTACTAGACAAGTTTATCATTTATTTTAAAGCCAGAAAATTTTGGTTAATTCTACTTCTTCCCCTTCCTCCCTGTTTTTTTTTTCTACAGTTATTTTATTTATTTTTAAATTTCTTTATTTAAATTCAAGTTAGTTAATTTACAGTGTAGTATTGGTTTCAGGAGTAGAACCCAGTGATTCATCACTTATATATAACACCTAGTGCTGATCCCAACAAGTGCCCATCTTAATGCCCATCACCCATAAGCCTGTCTCCCGACATCCCTTCCAGCAACCCTCGGTTTGTTCTCTGTATTTAAAAATCTCTTGTGGTTTGCCTCCCTCCCTGTTTTTATCTTACTTTATTTTTTCTTCTCTTCCCCTGTGTTTATGAGTTTTGTTTCTTACATTCCATCTGTAGGTGAATATCATGATATTTGTCTTTCTCTGACTGACTTTTTTCACTTAACATAATACATTCTATCTAGTTCCATCCATGTTGTTGCAAATGGCAAGATTCCATTATTTTTTATTACCAGGTAATATTCCATTGTATGTGTAGGCCACTTTTTTTTTTATCCATTCATCAGTCAACGGACACTTGGGCTCTTTCCACAATTTGGCTCTTGTTGATAGTGCTGCTATAAACATTGGGGTACATGTGTCCCTTCAAATCAGCATTTTTGTATCCTTTGGATAAATATCTAGTAGTGCAATTGTCAGGTCATAGGGGTAGATTTGTTTTTAATTTTTTGAGGAACTTCCATACTGTTTTCCAGAGTGGCTGCGCCACTTTGCATTCTCACCAATAGTGCAAAGTGTGTTCCCCTTTCTCTGCATCCTCACCAACATCTGTTGTTTCTTGAGTTGTTAATTTTAGCCCTTCTGACAGGTGTGAGTTGGCATCTCATTGTGGTTTTGATTTGTATTTCCCTGATGATGAGTGATGTTGAGCATCTTTTCATGTATCTGTTGGCCATCTGGATGTCTTCTTTGGAAAAGTGTCTATTTATGTCTTCTGTCCGCTTCTTCACTGGATTATTTGTTTTTGGGTGTTGATGTTGATAAGTTCTTTATAGATTTTGGATACTAAGCCTTATCAGATATGTCATTTACAAATATTTCTCCCATTAGGAAGGTTGCCTCTTAGTTTCGATGATTGCTTTCTTCGCTGTGCAGAAGCTTTTTATCTTGATGAAGTCCCAGTAGTTCATTTTTTGCTTTTGTTTCCCTTGCCTCCAGAGACATGTCGAGCAAGAAGTGGCTGTGGCCAAGGTCAAAGAGGTTGCTTCCTGTTTTCTCCTCTAGGATTTTGATGGTTTCCTATCTAAAATTTAAGTCTTTCATCCATTTTGAATTTATTTTTATGTATCGTATAAGAAAGTAGTCCAGGTTCATTCTTCTGCACGTCGCTGTCCAGTTTCCCCAGCACCATTTGCTGATGAGACTGTCTTTTTTCCATTGGATATTCTTTTCCACTTTATTGAAGATTAGTTGGCCATACATTTGTGGGTCCATTTCTGGGTTCTCTATTCTGTTCCATTGATGTCTGTGTCTGTTTTTGTGTCAATACCATACTTTCCTGATGATTACAGGTTTGTAATACACTTGGAGTCCGGATTTGTGATGCTTCCAGCTTTGTTTTTCAACATTACTTTAGCTGTTCGGGGTCTTTTCTGATCCCGTAGAAATTTTAGAATTGTTCGTTCTAGCTTTGTGAAGAATGCTGGTGTTATTTTGATAGGGATTGCATTGAGTGTGTAGATTGCTTTGGGTAGTATAGATATTTTAACAATATTTGTTCTTCTAATCCACGAACATAGAATGTTTTCCATTTCTTTGTGTTTTCTTCAGTTTCTTTCATAAGCTTTAAATCATATATATGTTGTAAATATTAGAGAGTATTAAAATATCCAGTGCCATACAGTTAAGAAGAAATTAATATTAACATTTGAGACTATATTTTTCACTATTCTCCCTCCCATATTCCACATTTCCCATATTCTAATCATTTCAACATATATTAAGCCAGTTTTTTATTTTTGGTAATTTCTGTCTCTTCTAAATGTTTGCTATTGTAAGAAACACTTTTGTAAAGACCTTTTTTACCTGCACAGCAATGCACACAATGATTGCTCTCTTTAGGTTTAAAAGTCCCAGAAGTGTAATGACTGGAGCAAAGGTGACGAGTTCTTTTAATGTGTTTGATGTGTGTTAAACACTCATAAGGCTTGAACCAACATATACCCTGCTAGCATATAGACAGTGCTTTTATCAGAGAATTTTCCCCAAATCTGGACATTGTCGCTTGAAAAACAAAAAAGTTTCTGCAAAACAATGAACAAGTTTTCTTTGTTTAAATTTACTTTTCTTTGAGATTGCATTTGAGATCAAACTGTTTTCCTTACTTTATCTTTTTCTTACTTCATTTCTTCTTGTGCCTAAATGTGCCTACTAGATTACAAGTAACAATGGCTGCTTCACAAGTTATTGCTAAGGATGAAACTACACAGGCTATGTAAAATTTAGCACCATGGCAAGCATGTAATAGGAGCTCAGTAAATGTGAGTTGAAGTAGAAACCGAATGGCATGTTAATTAAAATCAAAATATTCTTTTCAACAGATGATTCTGCTGCAGAGAGCTTTAATGGCAATGAAACTCTGGGGCACAGTTCAATTGCTTCAGGGGGAACACACAGCAGGGATATGGGTGACTCCAATGGCGATGGCAAAACTGGGCTGGAGCAGGACGAGCAGCCACTGAACCTGAGTGACAGCCCCCTCTCCGCTCAGCTGACTTCGGAATACAGAATAGATGATCATAGCAGTAATGGAAAAAACAAATATAAGAATCTTCTGATTTCTGACCTCAAGATGGAACAAGAGACGAGAGAAAATGGAAGCAAGGTAAGGTCATGTTACGATTTTCAGAGATTTTGAGTTTGTCATGAAGGTCAGAAAGAAACACATATTTACACAAGAGATGAAGATTATTTTCGCTAAAAATATTTTAAACAAATCCTAATAATACGCTGCCAAGACATTTAGAAGCATAGATATCATGAGTCCACACGAGCAATAATTTTCCCGAATAACAGTGAGCAGAATGAATAGTGTTTTGAGCAAAGCTGTTGGTGTTTTCATACATGATGAAATCACTTGATTTAACATTTCTCCTTCATATAATCTTCTTATGGATCTGTCTCTGGGAGTTTGTGGAGCTCATACCTGAAAATATAGCCCTGAGAACACAATTACAGACCTTAAAAAGATCACTATCTAGTTTCTACTAGAATGGATAGGTAGACACAGTAATAAAAGTTTCAATTAGACTCTCAAGTTTGCTTTAGAGACCCAGGGACTTCAGTCAGTAATTTACTCCCCATACCTGGGAGAAACGTAAGTGTCAGTGTTCTAGATGAAATATGCAGATTAAATAACTACTGCAACACATAATCTATCACACGCTGTATTATACAAAAGACACAAACATGTTTCAGACATATCTAAATTTCTAGATGCTTTATAGCAAAATAAATTATAATCATCCCCATTCCCAATTGATTTATTATTTTATTTTTATTTCTTGGTCCTTCTGTTTTTATCTCTTTATCTTCACACCCGTTTTCAGAAATACTGCCCATTCTTTTTTTGTTTTTATTTAAATTCCAGTTAATATACAGTGTAATATTTCGAGAGTACAATATAGTCATTCAACACTTCCATACATCACCTGGTGCTCATCACAAGTGCCCTCCTTAATCCCCATCACCTCTTTCACCCATCTTCCCCCCACCTTCCCATCTGTAACCATCAGTTTGTCCTGATTGATTTAGTAAAAAAAATAAAGTTTACATTTCCACCGGTTTGAAATAATGCATGCTGGTGACTTTCGCTCTATAATTTTTCAAGGTATACTTTTGACCACATGAGGATTTTTATGGAATGTACATTTTGACTCCTTCTTCCCCTACCCTCTTATAAATTAGAGTTGAAGAACTGATCTTTTGACATAGCAAAATGTCTTAATTTGGATTAATTTGTGAATTTGCTGAGGCACTGTACTTCCTAAATTGGCTCCATTCAGATCCTCTTGCTTGCCTGAGGGTATGTTGTTTCATCCTCTTTTAAGCAAGTCACAATACATCATCAGACACTTAAACACTTCTGCCTGAGGGAGGCTGCTGCAACTTTTGCTGGGGTAAATGAGCAAATATTCTCCCCTATGGTTTAAAGCCAAATCACTCAAACACAAATGATTTTATATTCACTAGCATGATCTGAATCAAAGTTACATTTTACAGAACAAAATAGACTTTAAATTCTCAGGCCATCTGCAACATCCGTCCAGTCTTCATAAAACTTAAATGATTATGAATGTCCTTTTTATGCTATGTATCTGTTGAATATTTTTCTAAAATGACTCAGTGGTTTGCTCTTCTGTTCCTTAACCCCTTATCCATTATAATGATAGGAACTATGCTCATTGGAAACACATTGTTGCACATTTTAAACAGTGAAGTTACTTTTCTACTCTATTAAAATGAAGTTGCGAAAAGCACAGATTGTTTGGGTTGTATCTGAGGAGTAAGATGAGAAGTGGGCCTGGGGAGGAGACCTCCCTAAGGAACCTAAAGTTTAATGGTTTGGTAAAGGAATAACAGTTCCAAGGGCCGACTGAGGAGTAGCCAGAGAGGCAGAAAAACAATCAGAGGGGTATAGTGAATGGAAGCTAAGGGTAGTATACCTTTCAAGAAAGAGTTGTCAGCTCTGTTGGGCAATGCTGATATATCAAATAAGATAAATACAGAAAATAATTGGATTTGTGTGAACAGTTTTGGAGCACTTTGAGAGCAGAATCCAGAGGGACTCTTTATTCGCTTCTTCAAAGATTGAACGATATATTAAATACCTGTCATACTTGCATTAATGGAGTAGGTAGCAGAGACAACTCAAAGAGAGGACTCTTTATTCATAAAACCTTTGATAAATAGTTTTGGTACAAAAGGGTGCATATACAGAGAAAAGTTTCTTAGTAAAACTATAGGCAAGTATCTATTTCTGTGTTAGAACATTGGGAATTCAAAGTAAGAAACTACTATTTCTATTGAAGTAATAAAGAGGGCTTCCTAGAGAAAGTAAATCTTGAACTTTGAAGGAAATGTAAGATTACCATTTTTTTCAGAAGGGATCTCCTTTTGGACATTGTGAAGGCCCTGGAATGCACAGGAAAGATGAGTTGGTCTCACAGGTTAGGGAACCATTGCCTATTTGGAGCTAGGTAGGACTTAATAACATCGTACTTGAAGAAGAACACAGTATCATTATTCAAGATAGACTATTTGCCACCAATAAATTTATTCACTGAATATTTACTGAGGGACTCCTACATGCAAGGCACTGTTGTAGGAAGCAAAAACATGGAAGTGAGCGAACTAGGGTCCTAGCCCCTCAAAAGCTTAAAGTCTATCAGGAAAGAGAGGCGAACCTCTGATTATAATCAGATTCCATAAGTAATATTATGGGCATATGGCAGGGTGAAGTGAGAGATGAAAAGTAGTGCACCCATGAGACTATAATGTTCTTAAGGAAGACTTTGGAGAGAGGTTGATGCTAGGGATGAATGCAAAGTGTAAGTAGAAGCTATTTAGACGGGGAGGATTATTTATGGTAGAACATGTTTGGAGGCATAGAACCACAGGACAGCATACTTGTCATGGAGATTTGCAAGGAGCTTAGCATGGCCACAGTAGAGAATATGTGTGGAGAAATGGAGTATAGAGTGGCTCCATCAATAAGGGCTTTATAGGCTAGTTCAAGGACTTTGGACTGTATCCCATAGGTAAGCTTAGCATGATAAAGTTGTGGTCAGCTTGGAATTTTAGAAAGATTATCTTGTCTACATAAACAGGGTAAACAGGATAGGGACTAGAAAGTATAAAAAAGACAGAAAACTGGTTATAAGCTATTGTGGCATTCCAGGAAGAAAGTGATGTAGGAATATATATATATATATATATATATATATATATATATATAGGAATATATATAGGAATATATATAGGAATATATATAGGAATATATATAGGAATATAGGAATATATATATATATATATATATGTGTGTGTGTGTATATATATATATATATATATATATATATATATATTAGGGCTCCATAGGTTGTATATTGCCAAACTCCTGGGAATGTCTTTCACATAGACTACAGTATGAATAGCCTCTTTATACATCCCAGTAGGATATAAATTCTATGACCATAAGAATGATACCTACCATGGGTGCCTAAGTGGCTCAGTCGGTTAACCAGCTGACTTCAGCTCGGGTCATGATCTCACGGTCAGTGGGTTTGAGCCCCATGTTGGGCTCTGTGCTGACAGCTCAGAGCCCGGAGCCTGCTTCGGATTCTGTGTCTCCCTCTCGCTTTCTCTGCCCCTCCCCCACTCACACTCTGTCTCTCTCTCTCTCTCTCAAAAATGAATAAATGTTAAAAAGAAATTGAAGAAAAGAATGATATCTACATTATTTACTGAGATGTGTCCAGCACCTGGCTTAATATCTGGTACATAGTAGCTTCTCAAATATTTTGAAGAAATGAAGTTTTATCGAATGTGGGAAGTGGAGCAGAGAACATTCTAGAATGACTCCAGGCTTATTGGCTTGGTTGCCTAGGTAGATGGTGATTCCATTTACCAAGATGCAGAAAGAGAAACATTTGAAGAAAAGTTTTTTGATAAATAAGGTTTACCATGCCTATGCAGTATCCACTGGATATATTTAATAGGCATCAGGGATATATGTGTCAGCTCAGAAGAAATGTCCAGATTGGAGAAAGAAACACATGAAAGGTTTTAGAGCAGAAGTGCAGCTTAAAGCTGTTGTGGTTGACCGGATCACCTCAGAAGAGCATAGAGCGAGGAGAGGAGAGGATCAAAACATATCAACCTGGAGAATAGCACATCAAAAACAAGTGGCATAAAAGGAGCTTGTGGATGAACATAAAACCAAAGGAGAAAATGAAGGCAACCAGATAAGGAGATATTTTAGAAGCCAACGTGTGGGGCAATTTCAGAATTTATATGCAGCTAAAATGGAGTAACGGTTAGGTGAAGTGATATAGGTCTAAACCCAGATGATACTTGGAAAGTTAATGCTAAGAGTTGAAGTCAGAACACATGGCACAAGAAGAAGCCGAATTAGTAGGGAAGTGGATTGGACACATTTTTAGAGGCTGGATAGGAAAACTAAATCATTTTAATTGTAAGGGAGACTGTGCCTGGAATTTTGTTTTAGGAATTCTTCTTGCAATGCAAATTTGTATGCAGAGTGCCCTGGGTTCCTGGCTTTGGATCAATACTTGCTCTACCTGAGGCTATCTGGTGAACTTCATCCTAAAGGTTTATCACTCATATGTTCAGTTAGTACTACTATTTGTAGTCCTTAGAGATGTTCCAGTACTTTTGTACAAATTTATAAAGTGACAGTACCAATTTTTTCTTCCAGTATTTTTCAATCTAGCCTCTGTTCTGCCTTGAAGGAATATTAAAGTTTAATTATATAGCATCTTTGAGAAGCGTAGATTGCTGTGAGTTTGATATTGACCTATTTTACAATTTTATTGTGAATAATACCAAACAAAAATAATTACAAAGCATTTAAAAACCTGAACACTGAATAGAAATGCTTAAAAAGAATAGCTGAGCTGGACTATGCCATTTACTGATTGCTTATTATTATGCAAATTCAGTCACTAGACTAACAAATCTTATTAACCAATCTAAAGAATAAATACATTGCATTGAAAACTTTTAGGTGATATATATTTTCTGCTTGCAGATGCCCATATGTTTAGAGGACAACAAGTAACATTAGAACTCAGAAGGAAGTAGAAATGTTGATTAAAGCCTTGGAAAATGAGACTCATGAGGAAGTGTCAAGGAACAATTTAGATAGGGATAGACAGGCTAAGAAGACACAAATTTGGATATAAATATGTTTAAAATTATTAAGTGAGAATAAAAACAAAACTTGAACTCTAATGGAGAGAAATATGTAACTTAAAAACACTATCATTGACTTTTGTTTTGTTTTTTTCCCTTTTTTCTTTTAGTATTTGTGACCTAGCTGAATTATACTTAATATGGTAAAATATTCTGAATCAACCTCCCCAAAGAATAATATTTCAAGTAGTAACTGTGGTAGGAGGGTGATTATTATTTGAAGGTTAATGTATCACTGTGGTTACTGCATATTAGGTTTGGTTTTGGGCTCAGTTCCCAAGACCCTTCAATCTTCACTTTATTAAAATAATATTTTTTCCCCAAAATGGTCCATGTGACATTTTTTCAATGAATCTTTAAGTTCTTACCAAAATGGATATTACCATTCAAATTAAAGTTTATAAAATATTTATCATAATTACCATTAATAATTGCTATGCAATTTTATTTAGGCATGATGAATGGAAGTAGCACATTTTTTGAAATATCTCTTTGTAATATTGAGGTGTAATTAGATTGCCTTTTAAAGCATAAGAGCCATGGATTTACTTTTGGAACAGTATTATCTTAGTCTTTGTTGTGTAGGTATTCCAGCTCGTTGCTTTAATTTGATGATTTTCAATATCTAGCTTCTTGGTTGTTGTATAAAGATTTGGGCACAGACCTTCCTCAGAGTAGAAACAGCAGTATGTATTCAACAAATGTTCCTCATATATGCTAGGAACCGTCCTGGGTGCTAAAAAAAACAAACAAACAAAAAAACACAAAAGGTCTCTGTCATTAAGAACTCCCCAGAAAGGTAGACACAGAAGTAAATAAGTGTGTTATAATACGGAAATTAATTGATATATAGATGTGCCTTCTAGGCTTACTAACTATGTCTTGGAAAGTTTCCCCAGTTAATTTTTAATGGTTACATAGGAGATAGCTACTTGTTGAAAAGGGAGTAGGAAATTGTCAAAGAACACACCATTAAATTAAGACCTAGAAATGTTGAGGACTGAAGTGGTGAGAGAGAAGTCCGAAGAGGTAGTTCAGGGCATCAGATGAGAGTAGGCTATAGATACACTGTTAAAGTTTGAACTTCACTCTGTAGTTGACAGGGAACTTCCTAGATGTAGGCTAGGAAAATATCATGGTCAGATTGTGTTTTGGGGTAGATCATTGTGGCATCTTTGTTACAAGATGACTTGAAGTGGCATGGAAAGGGAAGAAGCTGCTAACAGGATGAGGTACTGCCATAGTGAGGTGATGGTAGGGATGGGAAAGAGAGCAAAGACTTAAGAGATATTTAGAATGTTAAATGGGTGGAATTGGGAGTTTGATTAGGCAAGTGATAGAGGGCATGAAAGAAACGAAGAGCCAGAAAATAACCGATATATCAGTTCTCATATTTGGATGTCACGCCAACTCTAACATTGATGAACACTTGTGTAATGTTTCATGTTCATAACTCAGACTAACTCCGTGTGGTAAGGAGAGAAAGTATAATTATCAGCCTTACTTAAACATAAGGGCATAAAATCCAATAGATGCTAAGATATTTAATATTAATTATGCAGTTAGTTAAGTGATAGAGCCTGCTATTGAACCCAGGTCTTCTGACTTTGCAGCCTTGTGCTTTTCACTATACCCACACACTGGTTGATGTTTGTAGGACTAGTTACTCTATGGACCATATAGTGACTATGTTAAGCAAGCTATCCAGAAAGGCAGATATTTAAAACAATTAGTGGATAATTCCCTGGTAAGTGGCACATATTTATAGTGGCATTTATTATACAGATATTTGTTTTGCTCTTCTATATGGATTATTTTACAAAATAAAAATAATATACTAGGTGCCTCTATTGGAAAACTAAGCATGTAGCCATTTGTTGCTTTCATGCACAAATGTAAATAAATGGATAGTAGTGGGTCCTTAAAAGCCCTAAGGTAAATTTTAGACTTACTTTTTTTTACTGCCAATTTAAAATGACGTCTTCATGTATTTTACCTAGAGACATATATATTTTACCTAGAGACATATATATGTGTGTGTGTGTGTGTGTGTGTGTGTGTATTAATGTATAGATACATAGAGAGAGTATGTATGTGTTTCATATTTTACATGAGTTACATGGGCTTCATTTCTTCTCATTATTGGACACATTTTTTCCTTCTGTCCTTAGTGGATCTTTTTTTAACTCAAAAGATATATAAGAAGAATATAATATCATATGATTTTTTGTAGTGTCTATCATATTTTCAACCTAAATTTAAATGTGTATAGTGCTTTTGTACTATATAAAATATAGTATATTATGTATACCATGTAAAATATATGTAAAACATATACATATATTAAAAATATGTGCCTTATTCAGGAACTGTTAAATTAACTCTCTGTAGAATAATATAATTTTTCAAACTGCTTCATTTTATAGATGAAGCAATTGAAACTCATTCAAGTGACTCCTAACACGCAAATCAGTATCCTTCTGAATCATTATGCTGTCATGGTTACCAGTGAATATGCTTATATTCTTGATATGTTATTAAGGAAGAGAAAGGGTAAAGTCAACATATGTGAATATCTATGCATGATCCAGTCTATGTTTGCTCATTTCACATTTGTTATGTTAACAGAATGAAGAAGACAAGGGGCTTCTAAAATTTATACCCTGAAATGTGCAAAGGGTGGTTGATTTTAATTCCCCATATGCAGCAAAATATACATTTTAGGTTCCTTTTTAAACGTATGAGTTCATTTGGTTCAATACAAAATCTCAACTGATCCTTCAGCCATCAATGCTATGTATTGATAAGTAATCTGGTTAGAGTAATATGCGACATTTTTGCCCAAAATACAAAACAATGAAAACTGACCAAGTATTGTCTTTGTCTTTATTTAACGATTAATCAATAGCTCAAAAAGAAATAGGAATTGTTTCTTGTATGCTTTTGTGTTCAATGTTTTTTTGGTTAGGGGGTAGGTTTTTTGTTTTGTTTTGTATGTGTGTTTGTTTTATATTTGTATTCTGTCATTTGGAATAAGATACAAGGGTTAAAAATATCATTAGGTCCATGGGTATTTTGAGAATGGTAGAGGAACTCTGAGAGAACTATAGTTAATATACCCATAAGTAATTCATACGTGTCTCAGAATAGTTGGTATTACCGAGACTCATTGAGACACTGATATTGACCCAAATTTGGTGAAAGAAGAAAAGAAGAAAATCAGTACCAGAGACCAAGAGTAATACATTCTAATTTGCCTCAGTATAATAAATTTACATTGTTTTTGTTAATATTAAATATGTGATGAATATTAAAGTATATTCCTGAAAGCAGTTATCTGTAATCTTGTTATTAGTATGATTTAAAAAAAATATTGTGAAATGGAGATCTTGGGTTTATTTGGAGTCAAAAGGATAAGATGGAGGAGAGTTTAAAGAAAAGGATTAAGTAATAAAAAGTCATAAACTTTCGTCCCAAGGAATAATAATGAAAAGTAACCTTACTGAGTTCTTACCATGTATCAGGCACTATTCTAAAACTTACTCATGTAGCCCTCATATAACCCAATGGACGTAGCTCTGTTATTATTCCCATTTTTACAGATGGGAGAACTAAGACCCAATGATATTATGATTATGATTACACTAAGAATTTCTAGAATTTGGACTTAAACCCCCCAAAGTTTGGCCCACATTTCAGCCATGCAATTTAAGTTGAGATCATGGGGAAAGGCCTGAAAATGAGCAACAGCAAATTTAACTTGATGCTGAGACCCCCAGCTGCTATTTTATGGCTCATAATTACTCCTTGATCAGAAGCCACTCTGATCAACTCTGTGACTTGGAGCAAGTCTTTACCTTATAAGCCTGACTACTTCATTAGTTACAGTGGGATAATAATACTTAACCTATAGGCAATTGGGGCAATCAAATAAGACTGTATGCATTTTTATATAAGTAGATAATAAATGGAATTGCTGTAGTGGTTGTTATTGCCTCGAGTTTGGGGCTTAGCTGAGTCTTGCAAAAATGTTTTCAACTCATAATATTTATTTGGGAAGTTGAATGTCCATTTTTAATAGCTTACCAAGTACTTACTGAGACTGGCAATTTGGAGAAGCCTATTACTTTATTTCATCTAGTAAATACTACTGTCTTTTTATTCCTCTCTTTATCCCTTCTTCCTTCCTTATTTCCTTTTAGTTACACCTGTTTTCCAGGAGTCTGGAATATATAATACATTCCCAGAGGTGTTTTATAGGCATTTATTCTAGGACCTATTTCTGTGAATATATAACAGGTATTCATAGAAATAGATCCTAGATTCCTTGCAATTTCTGCTTGTTAAAATCTTCCTGACCCTGTTGGAATCTGTCCAACTCAAATGTCACTTCCTTTATAGCATCTATCTTGATTACCTCAGCTGGGGGGCGGGGGGGAGCGGGCAGGGAACATCTTTTTTTTTTTTTTTTTTCCTGAAATCCTAGGGAAAAAGATCCATGAGGAATAAGGACAAGGTGGCTTGATGGTAAATTGTACAAGTGGTGGATTTTATGGCCACACCCTAAAGTGATTTACATGCATAAAGCTTACTCCTTACAAAATGTTTGTTGAACAAAAATATGCAATGATGTGGGAATACATCATATTGATCTCATCTCACCCATTTTCTTATACCAACACTTTCTTCACATTGCCACCTGACTTCCCCCAACTTCCCACTATGTAGCTGACTCTTAACTTAATCTGGAATATGAATACTATCCCAGGTAATAGGTATATAATCTTATTTCTCTTGGCTTTAGATTCTCATTTAAATATTTCACCATAAATAGTGACTTAATTGAATATAATACTAAAAACAAACAACAAAAGCAAAAATCAACAAATGGGGTTGTGTCAAATTTTAAAACTTCTGGACCACAAAGGAGACAACCAAAATGAAAAGGCAACCTAGAGAACGGCAGAAAAATTTTTCAAACCTTATATTGGTAAAAGGTTAATATCCAAAATATATGAAGAGTGCATAACAACTCAGTAACAAAAAACATCAGATTTAAAAGGGGCAGAGTAACTAAATAGGTATATTTCCAAAGAAGTCATCCAAATGGCCAACAAGTACATGAAAGATGCTCAACATCACTTATCATTGGGAAAATGGAAATCAAAACCACATTGAGATATTATCACACACCTGTTAGAATGCCTATCATCAAGAAGACAAAAGATTATAAGTATTGGAGAGAGTGTGGAGAAAAAGGAATCCTTGTACAATGTTGGTGGGAATGTAAATTGGTTCAGCCACTATAGAAAATAATATGAGAGTTTTTAAAAAAAATTAAAAATAGATCAGGAATTCCAGTATTAATCAGGAATTAATCAGGATCAGTATTAATCAGGAATTCCACTTCTAGGTATGTATCTACAAGAAATGAAAACAGGGTGTCACAAAGATATACTCCTAAGTTTATTACAGCATTATTCACAACCTAAGTGCATATCAATTGATAAATAGAAAAATAGGATGTGATATATACAGATGAATATAAATATATAAATATATAGGATGAATGGATAAATAGGATATGACCATATATATATATACACCATATATATATACATATATATATATGGTGTATATATATATATATATATTATTCACCCATGAGAAAGGACATTTTGCTGTTTGCAATATGGATGGAACTTGAGGACATTATGCTAAGTGAGATAAGTCAGACAAATACTATGATATATCACTTACATGTGGGATCTAAAAAAAATTTAGAATTCCAAACTTGTAAAAACAGAAAATAAGATGGTGTTTACCAGCAGTGGGGGATGGACAATGGGACAGATGTTGTTTCAGGGTACAAATTTGCAACAAGTAGTAAATAAGTCTTAGAGATCTAATGTACAGTATAGTGAATATAGACAATACAATCATATTATAATAATCAAACATTACCATCACTGAAAAGTAATGATAATTATGCAGTAGGATAGAGGTGCTAATTGTTGCTATAATGGCAATCATATTGCTATATATGAATGTATCAAATTAACACGTATACACCTTAAATTTACACAACGTTGTATGTCAAATATATTTCAATTAACAAAAAACCAGCGACTTAAATGGATTGGATTTCCAATATGGTAATTAATGAGGATAGCATCATTGCAGACAGGTAAAGGAGATACTTGGAGGTTTATGAGGTCTTGTGATTCTCACGTGTGCGCACTAAATATAAAGACAATTGATTGTTTTTAAATTGGTTTTGCTTTGGTGTTTCAGGCAATATTTTGAAGACTTAATTTTCTTAGAGTAGTTTTAGGTCCACAGAAAAATTCAGAGGAAGGTACAGAAACTCCCCGTATGTGCCTTGCTCCCACACATGCATACGCTTCCCCAGTAACATTCCCTACCAGAGTAGTACATTTATTAAAATTGATGATTCTATATCGATACCATCATAATCACCCAAAGTCCATAGTTTACCTTAGGGCGCACTCTTGGTATTGTACATTATATGGTTTTGGACAAATGTATAGTGACATGTGTACATCACTGTGGTGTCACAAAGAGAGCTTTCACTACCTTTAAAAATCCTCTGTGCTCCCCCTATTTATCCTTTAACCAGTTTAAAGCAAAATTAAAAAATTAATGTTTATTTCTGAGACAGAGGGAGACAAAGCAGGAGTGGGGGAGGGGCAGAGAGAGCGGGAGACACAGAATCCAAAGCAGGCTCCAGGCTCTGAGCTGTCAGCACAGAGCCCGACGTGGGGCTCGAACTCACAGACTGTGAGATCATGACCTGAGTCCAAGTCAGACGTCCAACCGACTGAGCCACCCAGGTGCCCCAAAAGCAAATTTTTAAAGACCAAAATTAACCAGTGATACTTATGTCTACGTTTTTATGAAGTGAGATATTATTCCTAGTGTTAGCCTTCTCATCAGAGATGCCTCTGTAACACTGAAAAGCTCAACAAAACTAGTATTATTTGAGGAAATCACCTCTGGGTCAGAGTTGTCCCAGTCATCAACTGTTCCTCAGTTCCTGTATAAGCAGGGTTCCTGCCAGTGACTGTGGGTGCTATAGACTTGCTTCTGAAAGAGCTACCACATAAACAAAAACAAAAGGTAAAAATAGATGAATGTCAACATTATGTACAAAACTGTTGGCGAAAACACAAAGTAGGCAATTAAAGATGGTTTCATAGAGGAAAGAGTTTGCGTGAACCCAAAGAATAAGGATAGTCATGATGAGAGAAGTTTGAGGAGGTGCAAAGGGAAGAGTCAAGTCACAAATGTAAGACGTTCACCAAAATGACCTAGAAGCAAATAGCCATGGGTTTGGATGGACTAAGGATGCATGAAAGCATATTGGGGGGGGGGATATTTTCCAGGGCCAGTCCTGATACACTACTTGATTTATGTCCTTGAGCATGGAGAACCATGGAAAGTTATAAGCATGAGAGTGATGCAGCGACCATGATCTTGGGCAGGAGGATGGATGGATGTTTCAGCACTTCATGGAATAGTTTGAGGATATGAGAGACCGGAGGTCCAGAGAACTTTTCCAAGGGAGAGGTACGAGCAGTGCCAGTTTTTTTGAGTTTACAGAGTTTCAGAGGGTCAGTTAGGCATGAGTGGATGACAGGTGGAAATGTGAAGCCAACAGAGAGGAGAAAGACTAAGGAAGAAAGAAGCAGGGGCCACCTGCTGTGTAAACAGGAAGCCAGGCAGGAAGTGGCCAGCCAGCAGACCCAAGCCTTTCTCTACTGGCTGAAAGAAGAGAAAGCAGTGAGGATGGATGGATGTGAAACTGACAGAGAGGCAGAAAACAGAGAACCTGGCTCATCCAGTCCCAGAGTACAAGAAAGGGTGGTGATGGATCATTTTGGGTATAGAGGAGAAGGAAAAATGAAAGAAACCTTTGACTTGGATGTCCCCGGAGACGATCCAGAAGGCAGTTTCACTTGAGTGGTGAGAACAAAAGCACATTTCAAGGAATTGAGGGATGATTCAATACATGATTTCCTCAGAAAAAGACATGTATAGTAAAACAGTTCATTGGCTTTGTGTGCTTTTTTAAAAAATTCAAGGTGGTTACAGTAATAGTATTATGGAAATTAAATATAAGTTTAAATTGATATTTTAACACAGTATCTTAACACTGACTTTTCATCTGAATTTAGGAAATAATTTTGGGTACCAATTACATACTGAACACCAGGAATAAAGAAATGTAAAGAGGTTGGTGCTCCAGGAGCATCAAGAAAAAGAGGCAGGCATTAAACACATTACAGTGTGACAGTCCACCACGTGCAGTCATTTAGTATTGTAAACAAGCCACATGTATAAGAGAATGACTCACTTTATTGAGATGAGTGGCGGGAATGAAAGTTTGGGGGGAACAGAAAAGATTTTTTTTTCTGAAAAAAATCTCGCCTTACCTGGATCTTAAAAGAAAAATAGTTTCCAACCAGAAAAGGGAAGAAAGATGGTTCAGATCTCTGCAACTGACTAAATTGGGTGGGTTCAAAGAAATTAACTCAAATTTAACTCAATTACTAACTCATAAAGTGAGGGAGTCATCTTTATTGCTAACGATCCTTTGTTTAGTCATCAACAAGTATTTGCTATTTACTATGTGCCAAGCCCTGAGTTAAGTGCTAGGCATTTGGCAAATGCAATGAGAATCAAGTGGGAAAAAAAAAACAAACGATTACAAAATATTTTATTTGGGCTCAGGACAAAATGAAAAGGATCTGTCATTATTCGTAATAGGAATGTAAGTGAATGAAGCAATGCAGGAAGTTAAGGAAATGATAAGCAGCCAGTGGTGCTAAAGAATAGGAAGAATGTATAGTACACCTGAGATGATAGGTGGTTGGGCTGAGCTTCGGACCAGAGGAGAGGCAGGAAAGAGATGAGACAGGAGCCAGATCATGAAGGATCTCTGAAGGGTTTGAACTTTATATTACAGGGAAAGGGAACAAGAAGAGGATTTTTCAGCAGGGACAAGATGTGATTCCATTTGCATTTCAGAAGACCAAATAGTATGCTCTTCTAATTCACTAAGGTGTTTAATATGATCGAAGTACTAGATTTGCAAAGTTGATAAGTAATCTTGATTCTATCTGTTGAACGAGCACGTGCTGAGGATCTGCTGTTTGCCAGGCATCATTCTGAGCTCTGAGGATGCAGAAATGAATAAAATGCGTTCTGCTCTAAAAGAAATCCAGCCCATTGAGTGAGGCAGTTGTATACATAGATAATTGCCTGTAGTAGAACACATGCAATAATAAAGATATGTGCTGGGCATGAAAGTTTCACAACACTGGAAGACATCAATAAAGACCAAAAGATAATCATATACTTTAACATTTGTTTGTAAGAAGTTCACAAATGGGTAGATTTCAAAAATGCCAAAAGAAAAATGTAAGTTAAACTTATTTCTGCACCTCCTGAAAAAAATATTATTATGCAGGGACACAGAGAATGAGTATGACCGAGTTTTCTTGGAACTCCCCTTTTTGGAGAATAGGGATAATGTTTACTCCCATAGTATTTCACATAGGTTTGATAAATATAATTAAAGAATGTCTGTCTACATTAGGAAGGACTGATTCCAGGTTTTGACCTGAAATACAAAGCATGATCATTTCAAACATTAATTTTAATAAAGTGACAGTTGCTTCTTAATGAAACTTTCATTAAGGAACCATGTTCCCATGTCATGTAGTAACTTTTAATGAGTGAGAAAGTAAATGGGGATTGATTTACTATTTACTATTTGTACTGGTAGTTCTTATTTAACACTTATATTGGAGCTTATATTTAATATTACATTTTTTAAATCTGTTTTCCATTTTATACATCATTTACCATTTATTGATCCCCTCCTGTCAGCCAAGTATTATGTTGACAGTTGTAAATGCAAGGGTGAAAAAGACAGAGGTGGTCCCTGTTTCTCAGAGGCTGGTTCGGTCAGGTTGTTCATCAGAGAGAAGTTGGAGGCAGGATAAGAGGACATGCTGAGGTAGGAGCACTAGGAGAGACATTGATTGGGATTTGGGGAGTCAGGACCTCCTTTGTGGAAGAAATAAACATCTAAGTAAGAAACTGAAGAATAAGTAGGAGCTAGACAAAAGAGAAGCCTTGTATTCTGTGCTGAAGGACTGGTTCCAGGCAGAGACGTAGAGGAAGACAGAGCATGGCAGGTTTGAGGAGCTAAAAGAACTTCAGTATGACAGGATTTTGGACTGTAGGGGGACATAGTGGTAGAGATAAGTCGAAAAAGTAAACAGAGCCATATTTCAAAATCTTTTGCAAATTACGTTTATTAATTTGGACAGTGTCACTATAGAAGTCATTAATTGGGCTAAGATCTTCATTTTTAGGATATGTTAGTCTGTTGAGTCTGAACCTGGATGAACCAAGGTAGAATCAAGATAATCTCCACTACCTTTGAAATAATCTAAGGAAGTGATTTTGGTGACCTGGTTTCTATCATGAGGACCTGGGTGGATGGTAGTGCACATCACTAAAGTAGGTCTCTGTGTAGATGTTGCTGTCCCCACAAAGCTGTTTGACATCCATTTTTGGGATATTTGCCTTTCCTAGTTCACGCTCCCATAACACTCTTGGTTCCTCCTACTCCAGTGCCTAAGAAGTATGTTTAAATTTCAGCATTAGTGCTTAATACTCCCTCTGATGAAACCTGAGTTCCAGCCATTTTAATACTGTGTTTGAACATGAACTTCCTTCACTCAGAATATTCACTGTGTCTGCTTTCCTCATTCTACCCAATTTCAGCTCCCCAATTGCCCCCCCCAACCCTGCACACGTGCGCGCGCGCGCACACACACACACACACACACACACACACACGCACACACACACACACACACACACATACTTCTTTGACCTGGTGTATATCTATTACCTATGACTGGTTCAGGTATGTGAAATCTTCCCTGATAATAATGACTGTAACTAGCTTCTTCTGTCTCTTAGAACTGGTATATAGTTCTATACAAATTACATTAGATTCTGAATATAGGTTGTATATTTTTCTCCTATGTTGAACCAGAGAGGAAATGTACAATAAAACCTTGGTTTATGAGCATAATTCATTCTGGTAACATGCTTATAATCCAAAGCGTTCATATATCAAAGCGAATTTCAAGAACCATTGGCTCAGTTGTGATCATGTGACATTCTGCTACTTGTTATGCAACACATCACTTGCTTATCAAATTAAGATTTATTAGAACTGTTTTCTTGTCTTGTGGAACACTTGCATAAAAACTTACTCGTAATCCAAGGTTTTACTGTATATCATCCATCTCTGAGGCGTCAGCATTTAGTGCAATTTCTCACAAGTGTATATTGAATCAGACTGGCTGGAAGATGGCAAAGTGTATGTTATTCTTAGCTAATATTGTATGTATGGAAAGAAAAAATAAAGATGAGGGCAATTAGTAGGGATTATCTGATAGGAAGAATTGTAGTGAGATATGAGAGAATTTAGTTATCATCTACAGTGCTAAAGAAGTAGTGCTTGGGAATACTAACTTTCTCAGGTATATTTAGGAAGAATTCAAGTAAAAAAATGTATTGAAGTGTACCTTGCTATGCTAAAAATAATTAAGCTTTCTGAACCATCTATCTTATAGTAACTAGGAATAACTGAACTAAAATAATTTTTGTGCTGACATTCTTTTTTTTAAATTTTTAATTCTTTTATCTTATTTTTGAGAGAGAGAGAGAAAGAGACAGAACGCCAGCAGGGGAGGGGCAGAGAGAGGGAGACACAGAATCCTAAGCAGGCTCCAGGCTCCAAGCTGTAAGCACAGAGCCGGACATGGGGCTCCAACCCATGAACCGCGAGATCATGACCTAAGCCAAAGTCGGATGCTTAACTGACTGAGCCACCCAGGCACCCCTGTGCTGACATTCTTGGCCTGCCTATTCTTGTCCTAATTTATAAAGTCAAAAAATGTATTTTTTTCTTTAAATTTAGCTTATTATTTTTTCTGTGAGGACTTTACATTTCCTGATTTAAGTTCTTTACATTGTGTTTTAGCTGTATTTTTTATAGTCAGGTTTATAGTTCCTTAATATTAGGAGATAAATTCAGTATCAAATCACATTCTCCCTCAAAGCCATTGTTGAATTTTAAGAACTTCTTTATTATGACAGCATTGTCACTATTACTGAGTAGAGAAAATAGAAATTAGCATTCCATCATGTCTGCGGAGGAGTTTCTGGGCACTGAGAATGATATAGATATTATCTTTCCCCCCAAAAGGAGCACACATTGTCAAATATTCACACTGTCTTGAATTTTAACCCCTTGGGATTCTATGATTTAATTTGGATATCATGCCAAATCTGAAGCGTGTTCTTGGGACTTTCAGATTTTGATCCAATTATGGTGGCAGATCTCTCCCTATTTTCTCTTATCAAGACTAAGACAGGCTGACATATTCAACAAAAATTTTTCCAGAGATTAGTGGAAAATTAAGAAATAGTAATAGGAAAAAAAGACTAGTATAAAAACCAATATCTGGAGGGTAAGTATGTATAATGTTTTGTTTGTAGTTAAAACCTAAGTACCCAGCACAGTGTTGAGATCAACGTTAAATATAGTCTATGTTTTAAACAAATTCTGGAATTGAGTTAATCTACAGTCATTACCAAAGATCTGGCTGTATTTTATAGGCACTTTTGCCTGGTTTCTTGGTCTTCCAGCAATTGACCAACTATTGAGCAGGTTGACTTGAGGGGCCATACTATAGTTTTGGAATCGTATTATTTATGGACAGTCAGATTAAATAACAAACGCCTGATCATGTCTCCAAAACTATTTCTTACTACCTAATTTACATTTCTTGCCTGAGAGATGTTCTAGCCAATATGGCAATTGAATTATCTTTATCCTATAATGAAAGATAGATTTGACTTTTTGTTTTAGTTGTAAATACTTGGTAGTAACTGCTTGGTCCAGAGATACATTTTGCCCAGGTTCAGTAGAAAAAATGATCAATTAAAAGGTGTGTCCCGAGCATGGGTTAGGAGAGTAGGAGCATCTTTGCCAGTCCTGAGATAACCCTATTCAGCTTAAAATTATCATCATCATCTGACTCTGAAACATCTGGTTTCAGTTCACATACTTACATCACGCTCACCACACTTAGGATAATTATCAACAATCATTAATCTATAATGATAAGTCCATGATGACACTAGTTAGTAAACATTACTCAGAGTTGCCCTAGACAATTCTCAGATTTTTTTTGCATTATAATATATTTCTTAGTGTGTCATATCCATAGTAAATATGTAGAACTCTTATGCCGATTAAGACACAATAAGATAAAAGGAAAATTAGCATTTTCTAAATCAGTTTCTAAAAAAAAATGATGAGGGAATATGTACTTATTTAAATTCTCTGTGATTAATTTTTTTTATTTGAGTATAGTTGACACACAATGTTAGATCAGTTTAAGTTGTAAAACCTAGTGATTCAGTTTCTCTACACATTATGGTATGATCGTGACAAGTGTAGCCACCATCTGTCACCGTACAATGCTAGCACAGTATTGACCATGTTTCCTATGTTGTGTCTTTTATTCCCATGCCTTATTTATTCCATAACTGGGAGCCTGTATCTCTCACTCCCCCCGCATTCATTTTTTTCCCATCTTCCTAACCTCTTTTCTCTGACAACCATTAGTTTGTTCTTTGTATTTATAGGTCTGATTCTGTTTGTGTTTATTCATTCATTGGCGACAGCATGGATGAACCTAGAGAGCATTATGCTAAGTGAAATGTCAGACCAAGAAAGACAAATACCATGTGATTTCACTCATATGTGGAATCTAAGAAACAAAACAAATGGATAAATTCTCTGTAATTTAAATACAATAAAAATGGTGGATTTGGAGTACATGTTCTCTTCAACTCAAAAATCCCCTGTACAAAATCCACCTTATGATTTCTGAAGGCAGGTTAGCAAGCATTTCAAGAAAACTGTGTCTTTCCTCTCCATATTCTTTTACATTCCACTCAAAAGTGTACCATTATGAAAAATGTCAATGAAACGTGGAAGAGAAGAGTGAGAAGGAAAATGAATATTTGTCAAGGGCCAACCATATGATGGGTATAGTGCCGTGTAATGTAGTAAACCTGTGAAAGTTTTCTCTCTACAGATCCTCTTCAACACATATCCCATTCATCATTCATTCAGTCAATTGGCAAGTAATCAAACATGTATTAATCACTTATTGTGTGGAAATACTGAACATGCATACATTTTAGGTGTGTTTCATCAATAAAACATGAGCTCTTTAAATTTGATATATTTGAAAAATGATGTACAAAATAAAACCATCTGTATGCTTGTCTCCTTGTTTCTGACGTAGTATTTTTCTCTTTTCCAAGTCAGTTTATTCAGGATTTCATAATAAGAAACCAAGTTTTCTCCAAAAATTGTGAAATAGGTGGAAAAATAGTTTTGTTAATAGTTTTGTTAAAACTTAAATAAACAATGTAACTTTACACTTTAAGGAACTAGAAAAAATGCCAAATTAAGCCCAAAGTTTGTAGAAGAAAGGAAATAACAAACATCAGAGTAGAAATAAATGAAATAGAGACCAGGAAATAATGAAACCAAGAGGTGGCTTTTTGAAAACATAAAGAAAATTGAAAAATTTTTAGCTTCTCTAAGAAAAACAAAGAGAAGACTCAAAATCTGAAAGAAGAAACATTACAACTTATACTACAGCATTTCTCTGATACCATAGCCAAATAACATTATAAGAAAAGGAAACTACAGGCCAACATCCCTGATAGATGCAAATATTTTCAACTAAATATTAGCAAAATGAATTCAACAGCACATTGAAAGTATCATACACCACAATCAAGTGAGATATATCCTTGAGATGGAAGGTTGGTTCAATATATACAAATCAACAAATGTGTTATATCACATCAGTGGAATGAAAGATAAAAATAATATGATAACCTCAATAGATGCAAAAAAGCATTTGAAAAAAAAAAAAACATTCATTATAAAATTGCTCAACAATTGGGCGCCTGGGTGGCGCAGTCGGTTAAGCGTCCGACTTCAGCCAGGTCACGATCTCGCGGTCCGTGAGTTCGAGCCCCGCATCAGGCTCTGGGCTGATGGCTCGGAGCCTGGAGCCTGTTTCCGATTCTGTGTCTCCCTCTCTCTCTGCCCCTCCCCCGTTCATGCTCTGTCTCTCTCTGTCCCAAAAATAAAAAAAATAAAACGTTGAAAAAAATAAAATAAAATAAAATTGCTCAACAAATTGGGTATATAAGGAACATACCTGAATATAATAAAAGAGCATATATGACACACATACAGCTAACGTCATACTCAACAGTGAAAATTTGAGAGCTTTCCCCCTAAATCACAACAAGACAAGGGTACCCATTTTACCACCTCTCTTCAACATAGTACTGCAAGTCTAGCTGGAGCAATCAGGGAAGAAAAAGAAATAAGAGGCATCCAAATCAGAAAGGAGGAAGTAAACTTCTTTTTTTTTTTAAAGACGACATGATCTTAGATTTAGGAATGCTAAATGCTCCACCAAAAAACTGTGAATTCAGTGAATTCAGTGAAGATGCGGATACAATGTTTACATAGAGCAATTATTGTATTTCTATACACTAACAGCAAAATAACTAAAAATAAAACAATCCCATTTATAATAGCATCAAAAATGGTAAAATATTTACAAATATATTTAACTATGGAGGTGAAAGATCTATACACTGAAAACTATAATACATTGATGAAAGAAATTGAAGACACAAATAAATGGAAATATATTCTGTGTTTGTGGAAGAGAAAAATCAGTGTTGTTAACATGACCATACTACCTAAAACCATGTATAGATTCAAAGCAATCTCTATCAAAATTCCAGTGGCATTTTTCACAAACATACGGAAAAAAAGATTATAAGATGTGTATGGAACCCAAAAAGACTGAATAGGTAAAGCTATCATAAGGAAGAAGAAAACTGGAGGTATCACACTTCCTTGTTTCAAACTAGACTACAAAGTTATAGTAATCAAAACAGTATGTTACTGGAATAAAATGGATGTAGATCAATGAAACAAAATCACAAGGCCAGAAATAAACTCCATATGTATGGTCAATGAATATTTGACAGGAAAGCTTATGCTTAATGAAGAAATGATATAGCTTCTTTAATAAATCATGCTGGGAAAACTGGACCATTGCATGCAGAAGAATAAAATTGGATCCCTATCTTATGCAACTCACAAAAATTAACTGCAAATGGTTAAAGACTTAAACATAAGATCCAAAACCATAAAATCCGTAAAAGAAAACAAGGGAAAAGCTACTTGACATTAGTCTTGGCAACAGTATTTTGTATATGACACAAAAAGCATAAGCAACAAAAGAAAAAATCATTGAATATTTCAATGTAAAACTAAACTGTTGCTTAACAGCAAAAGAAACAATCAACAAAATGAAAGGCAACATACAGAACAAGAAAAAATACTTGCCAAACATATATCTGATATGGGGTTTATATCCAAAATATATTAAAAAAAAAAATTCGTACAACTCAATAGTAAAAAACAAACCAAAAAAAAAAAAAAAAAAAGACTAATAAGTGAGTAGAAAAACTGAATAGACTTTTCCCAAAGAAGATATACCAATGGCCAATGGGTACATGAAAAGATGTTCGACATCACTAACCATCGGGGAAATGCAGACCAAAACTACCATGAGATATTAGCTCCCATCTATTAGAATGGCTCTTATCAAAAAGACAAAAACTAACTTGTGCTGGTAAAGATGTGAAGAAAAGGAAACCCTTGCGCACTGTTGGTAGAAATGTAAATTGATAGGGGCACCTGGGTGGCTCAGTCAGTTAAGCAACTGACTTCGGCTCAGATCATGATATCACGGTTCGTGAGTTCGAGCCCTGCGTCAGGCTCTGTGCTGATGGCCTGGAGCCTGGAGCCTGCTTTGGATTCTGTGTCTCCCTCTCTCTCTGCCCCTGCTCATGCTCTGTCTCTCTTGCTCTCAAAAATAAATAAACATTAAAAAAATTTTTTTAAAAGAATGTAAATTGATAAAACCATTATGGAAGACAGTATGGGAGTTTCTCAAAGAGTTAAAAATAGAACTACCATGTGATCCTGCAATTCCACTTCTAGGTATATATCCAAAGGAAATAAAATCAGGATCTTGAAGAGATATCTACACTCCCATATTCACTGCAGCATTATTCACAATAGCAAAGATAATAAAAGAACCTAAGGGTCTGTCAACATATGAATGGATAAAGACGGTATGTCTGTATATAAGTACATATGTATAATTGAGCCATGAGAAAGAAGGAAATTCTGCCACTTGTAGCAAATGTATGATATCATTTATTTAAAAAGCCCAGCTCATAGAAACAGACAGTAGAATCGTGGTTAACAAGGGCTGGGGTTCAGGGAAATGGAGAAATGTTGGTCAAAAAGGACAAACTTTCAGTTATAAGTTGAATAAGTTTTGGGGATCTAATGTATAGCATGGTGATGATAGTTAACAATACTGTATTACATACTTGAAAATCACTGAAGAGTAGATCTTAAATGTTCTCACCATAAAAAAAAAAAAAGAAATGATGTACTTGTGAACTAACCCTACTATGGTAATCATATTAACGTTGTACACCTTAAACATACATAATATTGTATGTCAATTATATCTCAATATAGAGGGAAAAAAGAGAAACCCTATACCCTTAAACTATGACTTTCTGTCTCTCTATTTCTCTCAGCCCTCAGCAACCATCAAACTACTTTTATGGCTCAGTAGATTTCCCTATTCTGGATTTGCATGTAAATGAAACGATGTAATATGTGGTCTTTGTGATAGGCTTCTTTCATTTAGGATAATACTTTTAAGGTTCATCCTTGTTTTAGCATGTATTAGTATTTCATTCCTTCTTATGACCAAATAATATCTCATTGCATGGATATACAATGCTACATTTTGCTTAACCATTCATCAACTGATGCACTTTTGAGTTTTCTCCTTTTGTCTATTATGAATAATGCTGCCATAAGCAGATGTGTACGAGTTTTGTGTGGACGTATGCCTTCATTTCTCTCGGACATACATTTGGAAATAGTATTGCTGGCTTGTCATATGGTAACTCTATGATTAACCCTTGAGGTATTGCCATACCTAAATTGTGTGTATCATTTTACATTTCCAGTAGGGTATATGAGGGCTCTGAGTTCTCCATATCCTCACAAACACATATTATCGGATTTTTTTATTCTACCCATTTAGTAGGTATGAAATGGTATCTCATTATGCTTTTGGTTTGCATTTCCCTGATGAGTAATAGTGCCAAGCATCTTTTCATTGGTTATTTGTATGTCTTTTGGGGGGGGGAGTGTCTATTTAGATCCTTTGACCTTTTTTTGAAGTTGGGCTATTTGTCTTTTTATTAAAAAGTTGTGTAAGCTTTTTTTATGTTCTAGATACAAGTGTCTTCTCATATACAGTATATGACTTGCACATATATTCTCTAGGTGGTCTTTTCATGTTCTTGATAGCACCCTTTGAATCACAGAAGATTTAATTTTGATGAAATCCAAGTTATCTATTTTTCTCATATTGCTTATGTTTCTTATGTCATATCTATAAGTCCATTGCCAAATATAAAGGCATGAAATTGCTTTCCCCTATGATTTCTTCTGAGTTTTATAGTTTTAGCTCTTTTCTCCAGTTGTCTTAGCACCATTTGTTGAAAAGACTGTTCTTTTCTCATTGAGTGGTTTGGCACCCTTGTTGAAAGTGAGTTGACAGTAAGCGCATGGGTTTATTTCCGGGTTCTCAATTCTATTCCATTCACTTCAGTGTCTATCCTATGTCATTACTACATTATCTTGATTACCACAACTTTGTGGCAAGTTTGGAAACTGGGAAAAGTGAGTACTCCCATTTTGTTCTTCTTTTTCAGAATTGACTTGCCTATTCTGGGCTCCTTGCAACTCTGCATACATTTTAAATCAGCATATTAATTTCTAAAAAAAATTCAGCTTGGATTCGGGTAATAATTTCATTGAATCTGGAGATCAATATGGGAAGTATTGCCATCTTAACAATTTTAAGTATTCTAATTTATGAAGAGGGTATTTTTTCTTGTATATTTAGTTTATTTCAAAAATAGTTTGTACATTTCAGAGTGTAAGGTTTACAGTTTTTCGTTAAATGTATTCTTAAGTATTTTATTCTTTTAGATGCTTTTGTAAATGTAATTTCTAAAAGTTTTGTATCTGGTTTGTTCATTGCAACTTTACAGAATACTATTAACTTTCGCACTTGGATCTTATATCCTGAAAACTTGCTGAACTGAGTTTTCAGTTTTAATAGAGTTTTAAGAGATCCCTTAGAAATTTTTACATACAAAAGCATTTCAACTGCAAATAAGGATAGTTTTACTGCTTTTCTAATCTTGATAGTGTAATTTATTTCTTAAATAAAAGTGCTGTAGCTAGAACCACATTTATGGTTAAAAGTGACTACATTTATGAGTAGAAATGACAAGAATGTATAGATCCTTGTTTTGGTCCTGATCTTTATTAAAGAATCCATTCTTTCACCCTTCAGTTAGCTGTTAGTTATGGGTTTTTGTACACGTCTCTTCTGAGGTTGATGAAGTCCCCTACTCTCCCTACTTGGTTGGATTTTTCTAATGAAAGAGCGTTGGACATTGTCAAATGCTTTTTTGGGTATCTATTGAGTTGATTTTATGGTTTTTATTTCTCATTCTATTGATATGATTAATTGCTTTTCAGATGGTAAGCCGACTTTATATTTCTGAGATAAATTTCGGTAGATCATGGCGTATAATTTTATTGACACGTTGCTGGATTTGGTTTGCTGGTATTTTGTTGAGGATGTTTATATCCATATTCATGAGATATCAGCTGCAGTTTTCATTTCTTGTGATGTCTTTGCCTGGCATTCAGACGAAGGTAACACTGGGAAGTGAAGCCATATGAGCGTGGGCCTTCCTTTGTAGGTAGTTTTGATTAGTAATTCAATATGTTTACTTTTTATAGGTCTATTCGAATTGCTTATCCTTGACTCAATTTAAGTATTTTGTGTATTTCTAGGAATCTTCCCATTTCACCTAAGTAACTTGTTAGCATACAATTATTTATTTATTTTAATCTTTTTTATTTCTGTGAAGTCAGTCGTGGTGACCCCTGATGCATTTATGTTTGTCATTTGAATCTTCTTTTCTTTTTTCTTTGTCAGTCTAGGTAACAGGCCATCAATTATGTTGATGTTTTCAAACAGCCTTTTGGTTTCATTCATTTTGTCTATTGTTTGACTATTTTCTATTTAATCAGTTTCTGCTCTCATTTTTGTTATTTATTTCTGTTTCCTTGCATTAGGTTTTATCTTTTTTCCCCAGTGTCTTAAGGTAGAAGATTAGGTTATTGGTTGGAGATCTTTATTCTTTTTTTTTTTTTTAATATAAGTTTTTACAATTGCTCTCTAAGCACTGCTGCTTTAGCTGCATACCATGTTTGGGTATGTCATCTCAAACTATTTTTTTACTTCCCTTTGATTACTTCTTTGACCAGTTGGTTATTTAGAATTGTATTATTTAATTTCCACACATTTGTGAGTTCACCACATTTCTTTTTGTTATTGATTTCTAATTTCATTCCATTAAGATCAGAGAACAGTTTTTTTTTACTTATTTCGAATTATTTGTATTTATGGATATATGCTTTCTGGACTAGTATATGGACTATTCTGGAGAATTAGCCACATGCACTTCAGAAGAATATATATACCACTGTTGTTTGGCGAAGTATTCTGTTGATGTCAATTAGATCTAGTTGGTTTATAGTGTTGTTCGATCTTCTGTTTCCTTTTTGATCTTCTGCCTAGTTGTTCTACCCTTATTGAAAGTGAGGCATTGAATTCTCCAAGTATGATCCAACTATTATTGTTATATCTTCCTGATGGGTTGGCCCTTTTATCATTGTAAAACACCTCTCATTTACTCTAGTAGTATCTTTGTAGTAGTATCTTAAAAAGTCTATTTTGTCTGATGTTAATATACTCACTCTAGCTTTTTTGTGCTTCTTGTTTTCATGATACATCATTTTCCATTCTTGTCATTTCTATCTGTTTCTATCTTTGAATCTAAAACATGTCTCTTCTAAAAATATTTAGGGGCGCCTGGGTGGTCCAGTTGGTTAAGCATCCAACTTCAGCTCAGGTCATGATCTCGTGGTTCGTGAGTTTGAGCCCCACATTGGTCTCTGTGCTGACAGCTCAGAACCTGAAGCCTGCTTCAGAATCTGTGACTCCCTCTCTCTCTACCCCTCCCCTGCTCATGCTCTGTCTCTTTGTCTCTCAAAAAAAAAAAAAAGTTAAAATAAAAAAATAAAAGTTTAAAAAATGAAATGTGTCTCTTTTAAATAGCATATAGTTGTATGTTACTACTTTGTTTTTCTTTGAATCCAGTCTCATAAACTTTGTCTTTTAATTGGGTTATTTAATGAATTCACATTTAATGTTATTATTGATGTTGTTGGATCTATATGTGCCATTTCGCTTTTTGTTTTCTGTATGCTTCATATCTTTTTTTGTTCTTTTATTTCTTCTTTACTGTTTTCTTTTGAATTGAATAAATATTTTTAATATAGTATTTTAACTTCTTTAATGATTTATTTTTGTTCTTTTTTAAGAAAAAGTAGTAGTTGTTCCAGGTCTTACCATGTATCTTAAACTTACCAGCATCAGCTTCAGATTTATATTAACTTACTTCAAGTGATAAATAGAAATAGTATTCCTATATAGCTCTATTCTCTTTTCCTCTTTTTTAGATTATTATTGTTACATTATGTCTATAAACATAAAACATTGCTATAATTACTACCTTACATAATCTTATCACTTCTTTTTTAATTTTTTTTTTTCAACGTTTATTTATTTTGGGGACAGAGAGAGACCGAGCATGAACGGGGGAGGGGCAGAGAGAGAGGGAGACACAGAATCGGAAACAGGCTCCAGGTTCTGAGCCATCAGCCCAGAGCCTGATGCGGGGCTCGAACTCACGGACCACGAGATCGTGACCTGGCTGAAGTCGGACGCTTAACCGACTGCGCCACCCAGGCGCCCCTTATCACTTTTAAAGAATATGAGAATGGAAAGGAGAGCCAATATATATAGTGTTTCCTATATTAACTTTGTTTATCTTTTCTGGCTCTCTTCCTTTGTTCCTCTGGACTCAAGACTGGTGTCATTTTCCTTAGCCTAGTAGAGCTTTGCTTCCATCCACCTCCTTTGTGCTATTATAGATATCTCCTACTTTTTGAAAGTTTGCATTTCACCACTTCACTTTCATGAAAAACTTACCTTAGTACCCACCTTCACTAACTGAAAGAAATCTAAAGAGAATTTTCTCTTTTGTGTAAAAAGGCAAAAAAATGAAGATAGCGTTCAGCATTTGTTTTTCAGCAAGCTGTGTTAGAGGCACACACACCCTGAGCGACAAGCGTGCACTACCAAGCTTCTTTCCTGGGAACTGCACTCAGTATTCTCAGCATCAAGCCATCATAGCTTTGGACTCTGTCTGTGAGCATGTGTGCTTTATTTAAATTTATTATTCATTTTGAAATAATTTTTTTTTTTTATTCCTAGGAGCTCTCATCATATCTCTTAGGTTAAGTTTGTATATGACCAAGATCCAGTACAGATGGGATAGGAGAGCTAGGTCAAAACTCAACCTCAAAGAAAGCTAACATTCCTTTGTAGATTGCATTTTGTAGAGAAAGAGCATTGCTCTTATCAGGAATATTTTGTAGGGCTAATCATTTATAAAAAAAAAAAAAGAAAACTAAGCAAATATGAGGTTAAGTGGAATTATTAAGTTGTTAAATGCATTTTTAGGGCAACATCTCAATTTATTCTACATCACCACAAATTTTGAGCTACAAAAGAAAAATAGACTTGAGGTTAAGAATTCAAAAAGGGATTTTATTTCATTATAAATAAAAACTTAAAATTATGCAAACGCTAAGTACAATTTCAAGTTAAGTAGATTCAAATGAAGAGAAAATAGATTTTCATAGGAAAACAAGTATTCTCATGTCGATTTTAGAGTATTTTTCATTAACGTTCTCCTATTAACATTTATAGAAGATTTATGCATGCACTGATGGGAGAATTAACCTCTGAATCTGTAATGTCAAGTGTTTTCCATAAAAAGCTTACAGATATCTGCTTAAAGAATTTGGCTGTTTACAATTAGAGATGACAGTACTAATTTTACAAAAATGATTTTATTAATTTTACTTGCAGATGTGTCAAATGTGCAAAAACCTAGGTCTTAATTTTGTCTCAGTTTATGTCTCCATAGATACCTATCCATTTATGGTATAGACTTCAGTTTAACTGGAGCAGTACTGTCCAGCAGAAATTTCTGTGATGATGGCCATGATCTCTACTGTCCAGTATGGTAACCACTGGCCATGTGTGGCCATTGAGCATGGGAAATATGGCTACTATGACTAAAGAACTTGATTTTTAATTTTAGTTAATTTAAATGTAAATAGACTCATGTGGCTAGAAGCTATTTTATTAAGCATCACAGAACTAAAATAGTTAATGGTAATTCTACCCTATAGATTCATTTATTCTGTACCTATTTATCTTCCTTCCTCCAGACACACACAGACTAACACTGACCATCACCCACAATTGTAAAAAAATAAATGCTATGTTATTATTTCAATTTTAAAATAACAAGATGGGATTAATAGTTTATTATTTTTTTTGAATAATACACTTTATTTATTTATTTACTTATTTATTTGTTTGTTTGTTTTTTAAATAATTTATTGTCAAGTTAGCTAACATACAATGTATATAGTGTGCTCTTGGCTTTGGGTGTAGATTCCCGCGATTCATCACTTACATACAACACCCAGTGCTTATCCCAACAAGTGCCCTCCTCAGTGCTCATCACCCATTTTCCCTGCCCCTCTGCTCTTTCACCCCCATCAACCCTCAGTTTGTTCTCTGTATTTAAGAGACTCTTATGTTTGCTTCCCTCTCTGTTTTGTAACTGTTCTTTTTCTTTCCCTTCTCTCATGGTCTTAGGTTTCTCAACTTCTACATATGAGTGAAAACATACATCTTTCTTTCTCTGACTGACTTATTTCACTCAGCATAATCACCCATTATCTTACATTGCTCTACATTTCTTGGACCTTTCATGTAGAAACTCACCCAAGTAAAACTTTATGTATAAATTAATGCATATTTTCATTTCAAATTTCAGTTTGTTTTAAAGGATGGCGCTGAAAATAAGAAAAAATAATCTAGTGCATTTATCTGCACTCTTTAACAACCATTGGGATGATTAAGGCAGAATAATATTGCCTCCTGGAGTATGTGAGCCAGATAGAGGAGGTATGGCTCTTGGTTGCATAGTTTGCTTATCAAAGATATGATTCAGGCTAAGCTCTGTGCTATCTCTAAGAATTGGCTTGCTTGAGAAGAAGCAGTTTCTTCCCTACTCAGACAATAAGACAGTGGTCTCAGGGAGGGCTATGTTTAACTTATAGTGAAGAAAGGAAGGAAGCATATTCTCTTCTGCAACTATTAAAGTGACAGGATGTGCTTGCCATAAAATGGGAGGTTTCAGATATGGGTGAGTATAACCTATGTCAAAGATGTATAGCATAATAGGATGTTCAAGAGAATGAATGAAATATTTATATATTTATGCAGTGAACAAAAATGATTATAAGTATGGAAAATTAGCTGGCTTGTATTTTCTGAAAGGAATTACTTTATAAAGCTGTTTTGATGCTGCTAAACTGATAACTTCACCCTCCCATTACCATTATAATACCTTATCGGATTTTTTTTTCCTTATACTTATCAATGTCTGAAATTATCCTGGTTAATTATCTCCTGGTTATGTCCTTTTCCTGGTAGAAGATAGTCTCCCATGAGTATAGGATCCTTTGTTACACATTGTTACTAGATCTCTAGTTTTCAGAACAGTGCCTGTACATAGTAAGTGCCCAATAAATACTTTTTAAACAAAATAATTAGCTCATTTACACTGTTATGTTATTATAAGTGGGAAGAAAAAATGGCTAAATAGGTTATATCTAACTTACTGGACACCGTATGTGATATTATACATCATAATCATGCCACAGCTATAATGAGGTGTCAATACAGAAGTACCTGTAACATAGTTATTTTTATTTTGCCAAACGCTTATATAAGTGCTTCTATAAATAATAATCAGAAATTATTCACTTTACTATTAACTCATTAATCATTAATTGTTATGCTTCCTTAATTGTTCCCTAAGACATTTGCTTTGGGTTTTATAACAATTTGACTTTAACCATTGAAATAGGCTGAGCATAAAAATGTCATCTACCCCGTGTCTGTACAAAAAGTAAACATTATTATAAAGTTAAGTGAATATTCTTAGTAGCTCTTTGCTGGATTAGGCACTATTCATGAAAACACATTCTTTTTGTCCAATTCCATACAATAACCATTTACAAACCTATTAATAGATCTTGTATTAAAAGTTATTTATCTATTGATTCAGCATCTAGCAAACTATCTTCGTTGTGTTGTTTAGAGATATTGTGTGTTATGGATTTCTATTATTTCTCCTACCCAGCTGGTTCATAATTATTAACAGATGCTATCATTCATCACGCTAAGATGCAGTGTTGAATTGCAGCAAATCCTTTTACACCGATCAGTCTGTATTTTAGGCTTTAATGCACGATGACTTTTGCCATTGGTTTTAAACGTGTAGTTCAAATAATTCTGATGGAGTTTTCCAAATTTTACTTGGTGCCATTGTCTACAGAAAGGGAAGATGGTATGTATAGTGTAGGGGCTTTCAAAGTACTTTTCATTTTTAGCCTCTTACAGAATTTCAATATATAAAATGTATGTACCATGTGGTGTGTTTTCTTTTCCTTCCCCATAGTATGTATGTGTAGCTACCTTAGTTGCAATTTATGTAAATCTGAATAATCATTCTTGCTCTTCAGCTGGGTCCTAATCTACATCATCCATAGTGGTGGTTTCTCATGGCCCCAAATCCATAATTATCTTTAGGTGGATGCTTCTTGTGTTTCAGTAGTCCACAATGAGTATGGTACTCATGATCACAATGACTATGAAAGAGGGCTTCCTCCTACTAGTTCTCAATACCACCTATCTTGACTTTGCTTAAGTGAGCAGGGTTTCACTGCATGGGCCATTTCCTGGGATGAGTTGTCTTTCCCTAAAGAAATGATAAAGATTCAAGTACATTCTTATGGTTGAGCATTTCATTCTTCTGGCATCCTCTGAAACTCTCCACCTCTATCTGGTTTCTTGGGCACTCCAGAAGAGGAGAGTATTCCAAAGGAGAAGAAGAGAGGGGTCTGATTGTAGCCTGTGTAAGATAGGAAAGGTGGGAAGAATAATATTGACAAATATCCATTTTACTTCTCTGGCTAAGGTCTTATTTGTCTCAGAAGTGTGAAGTGAATCAAACCTTGCTCCATGACCTTATTTCTCCCAAGTCCACTTTATGGTCTATATGAGAATTTTATATTTCACTCACAACATGTGGACCTTAATTTTTGATCTGGAAACCCAAGTCTTTATACCTAAGTGAGCATTTGCATCACTTGTATTGCCTGACCTCCTCCAGAAAAAAGGCAAGAAATTAAGGTATTTCTTGAATAGAGTGGGGAAAGCAATTTAACTTCACTCTGATTTACTGATAAAAGAAGAAATCTTCTGGGGCTCCTGGGTGGCTCAGTTAAGCATCCGACTCTTGATTTCAGCTCAAGTCATGATCTCATGGTTCATGAGTTCGAGCCCCACGTTGGGCTCTGTGCTGACAGTTCAGAGCCTGCTTGGGATTCTCTCTCTCCCTCTCTCTGCCCCTCCCCCATTTGTGTGCACCTGTGCTCTCCCTCTCTCTCAAATAAACTTAAAAAAAAAAAAAGAAAAGCAGAAATCTTCTGATTTTACTATGCCTTGGGCAATAGGGCAGTTCCAGGTCTCCCCAAGTCAGCCTGCCTATTGTTGCCCACACGGTACAATAGTCTTTCCTCTAAGTGGCCTCTGGTGCATACGTGGCTGGATGGAGATCACTAGTATCTAACCTGAAAACTTGCTATAATCATGTATTAGTTCCAGGGTTTTTTGTCAGTTCTTTCAGAATTTTACATAGGTGATCATGTCATTTGCAAATGTGTGTACTTTTTTGCATTTTTTTTTTCGCCTTACTGCATTAGCAAGGACTTCTAGTAGAATGTTGAAAAGGAGTGGTGGGAGGGAACATCCTTGCTTTGTACCAGATCTTAGTGGAAAACTTTCAAGTTTCCCACCATTAAGTGTAATGTCAGCTGTAGGGTTTTGGTTTTGTTTTTGTTTTTTTTTACTGTCTTATCAAGTTGAGAACATTTCTCTCTATTCCTGGTTTACAGAGAATTTTTATCATGAATAGGTATTGAGCTTTTCAAATGCTTTTTCTGCATCTATTGATATGATTTGATTTTTCTTTTTTACTCTGCTGATATAGATGGATTAAATTAATTGATATCTGAATGTTGAACCCATCTTGCAACCTACTGTAACTCTCACTTTGTTTTGCTGTAAAACTTTTTAATACTTTTTTGGACCAAATTTGCTAATATTTTGTTGAGAATTTCTTTCTCCATGTTCATAAGAGATACTGGTCTGTAGTTTTCTTTTAATGTTTTTGGTCTTGGTATTTGCATAATGTGGACCTCACAGAATGAGTTAGGTAATATGGTCTCTCTGCTTCTATTCTCTGAAAGTGAGTATAGAGAACTTGTATAATTTCTTCCTCAAATGTTTAGTAGAATTTACCAGTGAACCTATCTGGGCATCATTTTTTCTTGTGTGAGTTTTCACACTGTCTTGCAAGGAATTGGTCCATCTCATCTATGTATTTGAATCTATAGGCACAGAGTTGTTCATAGTATTCCTTTATTGTCCTTTTAATGTCCATGGGGTTTGTGGCAATGTCCTCTCTTATTTCTAATATTAGTAACTAGTGCCCTCTCTTTTTTTTTTTTTTTTCTTCATTAGATTTTATTGATCTTTTTAAAGGACCATCTTTTGGTTTTGTTGATTTTCTATATTGTTTTCCTGTTTTCAGTTTCATTGCTTCCTGCTATAATTTTCATTATTTCTTTTCTTCTGGTTACTTTGAATTTAATATTCACATCTTTCTCTAGTCTTTAAAATTTTTTTTTAGTGTTTATTTATTTTTGACAGGGGGAGAGAGACAGAGCCTGAGTGGGGGAAGGGCAGAGAGAGAGGGAGACACAGAGCCTGAAGCAGGCTCCAGGCTCTGAATGTCAGCACAGAACCCGACACGGGGCTTGAACTCACAGACCATGAGATCATGACCTGAGCCGAGATAAGACACTTAACCGACTAAGCCACCCAGGTACCCCTCTTTCTCTAGTTTCTAAGGTGGAAGCATATATTATTGCTTGTATGGGGCGCCTGGGTGGCGCAGTCGGTTAAGCGTCCGACTTCAGCCAGGTCACGATCTCGCGGTCTGTGAGTTCGAGCCCCACATCAGGCTCTGGGCTGATGGCTCAGAGCCTGGAGCCTGTTTCCAATTCTGTGTCTCCCTCTCTCTCTGCCCCTCCCCCATTCATGCTCTGTCTCTCTCTGTCCCAAAAATAAATAAACGTTGAAAAAGAAAAAAAAAAAATTTTTATTATTGCTTGTAGATCTTTCATCCTTCCTAACATTCGATGTTATAAAATTCCCTCTAAGCACTGCTTTAACTGAATCTCACAAAGGTTGGTAAGTTGTGTTTTCATTTGCAAAATATTTTGAAAGTTTTCTTGAGATATCTTATTTGACTCATGTTATTTAGAAGTGTATTGTTTCATCGCTGTGTTTTGTTTCTAGTTATCTTTCTGTTATCAGTTTCTCATTTAATTCCCGTTGTTGTCAGAGAGCATTGTATGATTTCTGTTTTTTTAAATATGTTAAGGTATGTTTTATGACCTTAAATGTGGTATATGTTGATGAATATTCCAGGTGAGCTCTAGAAAAATGTGTATTCTACTACTGTTACATGAAGTAGTTTATGGATGTCAATTATATTCAGTTGATTGACAGTGTTGCTTCTGACTGCTGGATCTGTTTCTGAGAGGGGTGTTGAAATATCAAACTGTGAGAGTAGATTCATCTATTTTTCCTTGCAATTCTATCAGGGCTTTTTTGTTTTGTTTTGTTTTTTGCCTCATGTGGGTCAATTGTTGTTAGGTGCATACATGTTAAGAATTGTTATGTCTTCTTGGGTGAATTGACTTCTTATCATTATGTAATATCCTTCTTTATACTTGATTACTCTCCTTATTTTGAAATCTGCTTTATCTAACACAGCTACTCTGGCTTTCTTTTGATTATTGCTATTTTTTCTCCATCCATTTACTTTTAATTTTTGCGTCTTTATATTTAAAGTGGGTTTCTGGTAAACAAGGCATTAGTTGGCTTATCCTTTCTGATCCACTTTGACAATCTATGTCTTTTAATTAGTATATTTAGACCACTCACATTCAATAAGATTCTTGATATAGTATCTACCATATTTCTTGCTATATTCTAGTTATTGTTCTTGTTCTTTGTTTTTGCCTTCCGTTCCCTTTTGCCTTTTGTGATTTTAACTGAAAATTTTACATGATTCCATTTTCTCTCCTTTCTTAGTATATCAGTTATACCTTTTTAAAAACTTTTTTTCAGTAGTTGCCCTAGAGTTTGCAATATACAACTAATTCAAATCCACTTTTATTTTTTTTTAATTTTTTTAATCTTTATTTATTTTTGAAAGAGACACAGTGTGTGAGCAGGGGAGGAGCCGAGGGGAGGGAGACACAGAATCAGAAGCAGGCTCCAGGCCCTGAGCTGTCAGCACAGAGCCCGACGCTGGGCCTGAACTCACGAACCCTGAGGTCATGACCTGAGCCGAAGTCAGACGCTTAACCGATTGAGCCACCCAGGTGCCCCTCAAGTCCACTTTTAAATAACACTGTATCACTTCATAGGGAGTGTGAGTCCCTTAAAATAACAAAATATCCTAATTCCTTCCCTCCATCTTTTATATTATTACTGTCATTTATTTCACTTTATGGACACATGCATATATGTGTGTGTGTGTGTGTGTGTGTGTGTGTTTAATTCCCACATCCCTGTCACCCTGTCATGTCTGATTCTGATGCTGCCATATATATATATATATATATATATATATATATATATATATATATATATGTTTAATTCCAACATCCCTGTCATGTCTGATTCTGATGCTGCCCTGTATCTTCAAATTGTGTTTTTGGATTTTTGGTATGCATTATAGTTTTTGTTTTTGTTTTTTGTGTTTTTTTTGTTTTTCCAGGTAGCTGGATTCAATTTGCTTAGAAGAAACTACTGTCAATAGGCCTGTAGTGATGTGTTGTGAGGTGTAGGGGGAGGGGCATGTTCTAGACTCCTTATGATTAGGTCTCTGTCTTTCAGTACCCTGTGCTCCTGGGCTGTGAACGTCAGAAGTGCTTCTCAGGTTTTGCCTCCCTGCTTAGGTGAGGCAGGGGGACAGATTGGCTTAAGTGTGTAGAGTGGGCATTTCCCTTCCCTGTGTCAATTAGGCTCTGACAAAACTCCAGCAGGTTACACTCTGGTTAATTAGTTTCTCCTGATGGCAGGCCTATTTAAGAACAGAGTGCTCTGGCTTATTTCAAAATGGTTCCTTTTCCCCCTCCCTCTGCCGGAAGTAGGAGGGGATTTTTTGTCCGATATTTATGGAGGGAATCTTGGGCAAACTCCTGGACATAATTCTCGCAATATTGTTGGGTTCTATCCTGTGGCCGAGTCCTCCTAGAGTTTTTAACTCTCAGAGTCAGCACTGAGGCTCTAGCAATTCATCAGTTACAGTTCAGGTTTTCCTACCCTAGCCCTGGCTCCTGCACTGGTTTCTGCTTGTGGAGAGTCTGCTCAGGTAAGCTGGGAGTCCCAGGATTCACCCCTCTGTCTCTAATCTTGGGGGTAACATTTGCTCTGTCTTTCCCTCTCTTATGAACTCAGAGTTGCTGATATATATATATATATATATATATATATATATGTATGTATATATATGTATATGTGTATATATATATATGTATATATATGTGTGTATATATATATATGTATATCAAGTATATGGATTTATCAATAGTGAGTCCATCATAACGATTTTCCAAAACATGAGACTTACTTACTTTCCCCACAAAACATTATGTAATCCCTCATTAGGTTTTTGTTAGTTTTCCCTAGTCAAAAAACATGAAAGTAAAGCTATGGGACCGTTTCTCATTTCAAGACATATAGTAGATTGTATGCTAATACTATGCTAAAATCCTTTAAATGAGTCAGAATATCTGTATCACGTTATCTGTAATACAACCAAGGCTGGAGAATAATTTGAAGATTTATACTAGGCTTTTATGAATTAAGGATTGGCTCTTCTGCAAAACGTTAAGTAATGGGCAGCAATTTGTAGATATTGTAATCCTTATTAAACTCACTGTAAAGATCAATATCCTTTTGCGGTTCAACAAAGTATTCCACATCTGCCTAACAAATAGCTTAACTTTTACTTTCTAGATAAAAATGGTCAGTGTTCTTATTCAGTTCACGAGCCATAAAAACTTTGTAAGCCAGAAACTTTGGGAGAAAAACATTATTTCAGAGCAATGAGATGTATTTTGGTTACCAGCTGCCATAGGACAAAAACCATACCAAGGGTTTTCTTTCAAACTTCTCTCTAATAACAGGAAGAGTCAAACTGGAGAAATTTGGCCCAAAATTAATTCTGTTGCAGGAGGATTATGCCTTTATTTAAACCTAAAAAGAATACATCTATGTAATGAAAATAATAAACTTGGTGGTTAATTCTGAGTTTCAAACTCAATTTTCCTTTTAAAATAGTCATTTTCATAAAAAATTAAGTACATGACTTACACTTTATTTAGCAGACTATTGTTTGGACTATCCTGTTTCATGTAAACTGGCACTATTACATTATACATTGGATTACAGCTCCTCCCAGTTGTAAAATAAAATAAAATAAAATTATTTGGTCTTGTCCCGAAGTTATTGGAAGAGCATTAATAGACTTTATTTTTTTTTTTAATTTTTTTTCAACGTTTTTTTATTTATTTTTGGGACAGAGAGAGACAGAGCATGAACGGGGGAGGGGCAGAGAGAGAGGGAGACACAGAATCGGAAACAGGCTCCAGGCTCCGAGCCATCAGCCCAGAGCCTGATGCGGGGCTCGAACTCACGGACCGCGAGATCGTGACCTGGCTGAAGTCGGACGCCCAACCGACTGCGCCACCCAGGCGCCCCATTATAGACTTTAAATCAATATGTGAAATAACTACAATTACTGTTATTACAAATATCTCTTTCAAACTGATAAACATAAGGGAATACAGCACAGTTTATGCTATAAAGTACTTAAAGTCCATAATAAGTAGAAAGATATTTTTATCAGGCACACTTATTTTTCTTAATTGATTTCTTTTATATTGGCTTAAGAATAAAGTAATAAAAGGTAGTTGATTTGATTAAAGGCTTATAACCAACTCCAGAGATTATTTATTTGTCTGCATATCTATATCCCAATTTCTTTATCTGTAAAATCCAAGTGGGTATAATGTTTGGCTGTTTGCTGCATCATCCTAGACTTGAGCAGATAATCAATTGAGAGAGATCAAGGAAACCAGAAATTCATTTAAAATCTACGTATTTCATACTTTCCCTAACACACACCAAAGATAGAACTTGGTTAGAATTTTACCGAAAATCTACTGAATAGATAGTCTTTGCTGCAGAACTAAAATGGTTGATTGCATTTTATTTTACTCAGTATTGTTATTTAATGTGTTTCTTTACAATTAAAAAAACACGAATACTAAGACATGAGAGTTTTAAAATATTGGTTTGGAGGAAAAACAAATTAAAGTGTCTAAAGGGAGATTTTTGAAGATCAGGCATAACTGAGTAGTAAACCATTCAGAAACTATAGTGATGGCCATGAAAGGTTGTTTTTTTTTCCCTCAATAGAAGACATAAAATAAATTTTATAGCATTTTAAAATACAAAAACAAAATCCTAAAACTCAAGCCATCAAATGTTGGAGGGTACAATACTTAGGCACTCACAATTAAGTGCCTGTGAAGGTTTTATTTTCCCCATCTGTCAGAGGGTTGGTGCTGCCTCAGTAAACACTTTCAGATGCCTGAATTTCCCAGCTGTCAAAAACAGCTCTCCAAAATGATCTCGTGTGAGGTTTTACAACTAGTGTAACCATTTAGGGTTGATGAGTTTAAAAAATTATCTTAACAATTAAATATATTGCCTTTAAAATACTTAATCCAATTGTAGCCTATACCTTAGTCAATAGTTGGCATTATAGCATTTTTCTCTTAGGGAAATAATTTTCAATCAGTTTTTGTTCTTAAAAACCATCTCGTTTATTTCTCATTTCTGTGCTTCAAGGTATAGGTACTAGTAATATCCTGTTTTTAATGAGGACCCTGAGATTTAGAGAAGTGAAGTAAATCCTCCAAGGTCACATAGATAGCAAATGGGGGAAGGGGAATTGAGTTGGTTAAGTTAAAGATAGCCCTTGGACAAATGTTGACAATTTGTAAAACCTTGAGGCCATATTATATTTCTCCAGAGTTGATAAAACAATAGAAATCACTAGGTTTTGCGTTGTATTTTGGTTTTTGGGTTTTTTGTTTGTTTGTTTTATTATTACAAAATTGACCAGTATTGGGAAGTTTGCAAATTCACATGTGCCAACCCAGTAGAATATTTGTACGTAAGTGTGATGTGGTGTCTATCTAAAGGTATATTTCCCTGTATATTTGGACATAAGGTAGGTTAAAAGTGAAAATTGGATACAGAGTGAGCTTGTGTTACGTTTCATCATAATTCCTTGTGTCTTATAAATTTACTCTGACTTAATTTGTTGGAAAAAATAATATATTCTTTGTTTCCCTATTACTCAACAAATATGGCCCTATGGCAAGGAAAAAAAATTGGTCTGTCTCATGTAAGGTGTGAGGCCATTTCCTATGAATTTGGAACATATTTTTTCACAGATATATATTGGTTAACGCTGAGATTATTTTATTATGACTCAAATCATGTGCAAGCAAGACAGAAATAATCTTTAACAAATTTATTTTTTTACAAGTAAAGCACTAGCTTCTGTTCTGTAGTTCAGTATTAATTTTAGCTTTGTTGAAATTGCTGAATATTTGACTTTTTTATTTATAAGAAATGGCAAGTTCATAGGATCCAATCTAAAATAAATGAGAATAGGAAACTGAATATTGGCTTAGCTGAATGTTAAAAACATTGAAGAAAGGAAGTAGGGGGAAAAAAAAAAACCAAAGATCCAGTGAGTAGTTTGGAAGCAACAATTGTTTATATCAAAACAAAATTATTTTTGTTGTTTGTTTTTAAAATCTACCTTATTTTTAGAGGAGTTTTAGGTTCACAGCAAAATTGACTGGAAAGTACAGAAAGTTCCTGTAGACCTCTTATCTCCACACATAACCTCCCCCACTGTCAATATCCCTCACCAGAGTAGTACATTTGTTACAATTGATGAAACTATATCATTATCACCCCAAATCCATAACTGTGCATTAGGGATAAATCTTGGTGGTGTACATGCTAGGGGTTTGGACAAATGTATAATGCCCTGAATTCACCATTATAGTATCATATAGAATACTTTCATTACCTTAAAAATCATCTGTGCTCTACCTGTTCATTTCTGCTGCCCTATGACTCCTGACAAACTATTCTTTTTACTGTCTTCATAGTTTTGCCTTTCTCAGAAAGTCCTGCAGTTGGAATCAAAAGTATAGCCTTTTCAGGCTGTCTTCTTTCATTTAATAGTATGCATTTAAAGTTCATCCGTGACTTCTAGTGGTTTGATAGCTTTTTTTTTCTTTGCATTGAATGATATTCGACTGTCTCTGGATGTACCACAGTTTTTCCTTTTACCTACTGAAAGACATAATGGTTGCCTGTAAATTTTGGATATTATAAATACAGCTATTGCAATAATTGGTATAAGGGTTTTTGTGTAGACCCAAGTTTTCAACTCATTTGGGTAAATACCAAGGAGTATGATTGCTGGATCATATGACAAGAGCATGTTTAGTTTGGTAAGAAGCTGCAAACTGTCTTCCAAAGCAGTTACAACATTTTGCATTCCCACCAACAATGAATGAGAGTTTCTCTTGCTCCACGTCCTTGCCAGCAATTGGTGTTGTCCATGTTTTAGACTTTTCACCATTCTAACAGATGTGTGGTGGTTTCTCATTTTTGCTTTAATTTGTAATTCCCTGATATATGAGATTGAACATCTTTTCATATGCTTATTTTCTATCTGTTTATCTTCTTTGGTGAGGTGCCTGTTCAGATCTTTTGCCCATTTCTTAACTGGGTTGTTAGCTTTCTTATTGTTGAGTTTTAAAAGTTCTTTGTATATTTTGAATAGTCTTCATCAGATGTGTCTTTTGTAAATATTTTCTTCCAATCTGTGGTTTATCTTCTCATTTTCATGACAGTGCGCTTCATAGAGCAGACACTGTTTTTATTTTAATGAAGTGCTGTTTATCAGTTATTTTTTCACAGATTATGTCTTTATTATATCTAAAAAGTCATGGCTATGGCCAAGACCATCTAGGTTTTCTCCTATGTTGTCTTCTAGGACTTTTTTTTAATTGAAGTATAATCAGCGTAGAATGTTAGGTTAGTTTCAAGTGTACAACAATTTTATACGTTAGTGCTCACTAAGATGTGTAGTCACCATCTGTCAGCCATACAATATTATTATAATACTATTGAACATATTCTCCACACTATACTTTTAATTTCCATGACTTCCTTATTTTATAACTGGACCTTTGTACATCTTAATTCCCTTTCTCTATTTCACCCATCCCCACCTGCCTAATGGGAACCACCAGTTTGTTCTCTATGAGACGGTTTTGTTTTGTTTTTTGTCTTTCTCTGTCTAAATTATTTCACTTAGCATAATACCCTCTAGTCCATCTGTGTTATTACAAATGGCAAGACCCCATTCCTTTTTATGGTGGAGTAATAATCCGTGTGTGTGTGTGTACACTACATCTTTTTTCCCCTTTGCTTTGATTTTCATTCCCATGACTTACTCATTCAGTAACTAGAAGCCTATGTCTCCCACTCCCCTTTACTCATTTTGCCGTACCCACCAACACCCTTCCCCTTGCAATCAGTTATTTCTACTTATAGTTCTTATTCTGATTTTTGTACATTTTTTTAGCTTCAGTTAATGAGTGGAATTATATGGTATTTGTCTTTTTCAGTTTGATTTCTTTCACTTACCATAATGCCCTCTATGTCCATTCACATTGTCTCAAATGGCAATATCTCATCCTTTTATGTGACTGTGTTATATTCCTGTGTGTGTGTGTGTGTGTGTGTGTGTGTGTGTGTGTGTGTGTGTGTATACACCACAGTTTCCTTATCTGTTCATTTACTAATGGACATTTAAGTTGCTTCCATGTCCTGGCTATTGTAAATAATACTGCAATAAACACAGGGGTGCATATATATTTTAGGGTTAGTGTTTTTGTTATGCTTGGGTAAATACCAAATAGCGGAATTACTAGACTATATGGTATTTCTATTATAAATTTTTTAAGCAAACTCCATACTGCTTTCCACAGTGGTTGTTCCAATTTACATTCCCACCAATAGTGCACAAGTGTTCTTTTCCCCCACATCCTTACCACCACTTGTTTCTTGTCTTCTTGATTCTAGCTATTCTATCAGGTGTCAGGTGATATATTTTTGTGGTTTTGACTTGCATTTCCCAGATGATGAGTGATGTTGAGCATCTTTAAATGTGTCTGTTGGCCATCTGTGTGTCTGAAGAAATGTCTGTTCAGGTCATCTGCCCATTTTTAGTTGGATTATTCATTTTGGGGGTGTTGGGTTTTACAAGTTCTTTATATATTTTGGATACTAACCATTTATCATATGTCATTTGCAAATATTTTCTCCCATTCCATAGCTTGCCTTTTAGTTTTGTTGATTGTTTCATACACTGTGCAGAAGGTTTTTATTTTGATGAAGTCCTAATAGTTTATTTTTGTTTTTGTGTCCCTTTCCTCAGGAGACCTATCTATAGAAAATGTTACTAAGGACAATGTCATAGAAATTATTGCCTGTGTTCTTTTCTAGGATTTTTATGGTTCTAGGTTTCATGTTTATGTCTTTTCTTCAAGTATTTTTGTGTATGGTGTTAAAAAGCAGTCCAGTTTCATTTTTACATGTAACTGTTCAGTTTTCTCAACTCCCCTTATTGAACAGACCATCTTTTCTCCATTGTGTATTCTTGCTTCCTTTGTCATATATTAATTGATCATATAAATGTGGGCTTATTTCTGGGCTCTCTATTCTGTTCCATTGATCTGTGTATCTATTTTTGTGCCAGTACATACTGTTTTGACTACTACAGGTTGATGTAATATTCTTGAATCTGGAATTGATACATCCAGCTTTATTCTTTCTTAGGACTGCTTTGGTTATTCAGGATCGTCTGTGGTTTAACACAAGTTTTAGGATTATTCTAATTTTGCGGACAATGCTATTGATATTTTGATAGGGATTGCCTTGAATCTATGGATTGCTTTGGATAATATTGACTTTTAGGCCATATTCTCTCAATTCTTGATCATGTAATATCTTTCCATTTGTGTCATCTTGAGTTTCTTTCATGAGTGTTTCATTGTTTTAAGAGTACAGGTGTTTCACCTCTTTGGTTAGGTTTATTCCTAGGTATTTTGTGGGGAGAGGTCCATTTTAAGTGTTTTTCTTTTTTAATCTCCTTTTCTGTGACTTTGTTGTTAGTCTATAGAAATGCTACCAATTTCTGGATATTAATTTTGTATGCTTCCACTTTATTGAATTCACTTATTACTTTTAGTAGATTTTTGATGGAGTCTTTAGGATTTCCCATGTATAGTATCATGTCTGAAAATAGTGACAGTCTAACTTCTTCTCTATCAATATGGATGCCTCTTATTTCTTTTCTTTTTTTTTTTTTTTTTTTTTTTTTTGTCTGATTGCTGTGGCATACCACATCTTCTTTATGCATTTATCTATCAATGGACACCTGGGTTACTTCCTTATGTTGGCTACTGTAAACAGTGCTGCAATAAACATAGGGATGCATGTATCTTTTTGAATTAATGTCTTTGTTTTCTTTGGGTAAATACCCAATAGTGAAATTACTGGGTCATAGGGTATTTCTATTTTTAATTTTCTTCTTTTTTAGAGAGAGAGTGCAAGCAGGGGAGGGGCAGAGAGAGACCGAGAGAGAAGCTCAAGCAGGCTCCATGCTCAGCTTGGAACTGAGCTATGGGACGCTCAGCTATGGGACTCAATCCCATAACCCTGGGATCATCACCTGAGCAGTAATCAAGTGTTGATTTTGAGCCACTCTGTTGTCCCTCTATTTTTAATTTTTTGGGGATCCACCACACTGTTTTTCACAGCCGTTGCATCAGTTCACATTCCCACAAACAGTGCTTGAGGGTTCCCTTTTCTTTACATTCTTGCCAACACTTGTTTTGTCTCTTTTTTATTCTAGCCATTCTGACTGGTGTAAGGTGATATCTCATTGTGGTTTTTGATTTGCATTTCCTTGATGATGTTGCTGATGTTGATCATCTTTTCATGTGTCTTTTGGCCATTTGTATGTCTTCTTTAGAAAAATGTTCAGATCCTTGGCCTATTTTTAACTGGATCGTTTGTTTTCTTGTTGTTGAGATTTGTAAGTTCTTGATATATTTGGATATTACTCGTGTTGGGTATATCATTTCCAAATAACTTCTCCCAGTTAGTGTTGCCTTTTCATTTTGTCGATGGCTTCTTTTACAGTGCAGAAGCTTTTGCTTTTGGTATATTCCCAATGGTTTATTTTTGCCTTTGTTTCCCTTGCTTGAAGAAACCTATTCATAAATAAGTTGCTAAAGGCAATGTCCAAGAGATTACTACCTATGTTTTCTTCTAGAAATTTTATGGCTTTAGGACTCATATTTAGGTCTTTAATCCATTTTGAGTTTATTTTTTGTGTGTGGTGTGAGAGAGTTGTCCACTTTCATTCTTTGGCATGTATCTGTCCAGTTTCCCCAGCACCATTTATCAAAAAGACTGTCTTTTCCCCATTGTATATTTTTGCCTCCTTTGTCATAGATTAATTGACCATATAAGTGTCGGTCTGTGTCTGGGCTCTCTATCCTGTGTGTTAGATACATCTGTTTTTGTGCCAGTTCCTTGCTGTTTTGATTAGTACAGCTTTGTGGTATATCATGAAATCTGGAGTTGTGATACCTTTAGCTTTGTTCTTCTTTCTCAAGATTGCTTTGGTTATTCGAGGTCTTGTGTGGTTCCATATAAATTTTAGGATGATTTCCTCTGGTTCTGTATAAAATGCTATTGATATTTTAAAAGAGATTGCATTGAAACTATGGACTGCTTTGGGTAATATGAATACTTTAACAATAGTCTTCCAGTACATGAATATGTTATACCTTTTCTTGTATTTGTGTCATTTTCAATTTTTTTCATCAATATCTTACAGTTTTCAGAGTATAGATTTTTTATCTCCTTGGTAAAATGTACTCCTAGGTATTTTAACTCTTTGAAATTGTAAATGGCAGTGTTTTCTTACTTTATTTCTGCTACTTTATTATTAGTGAATAGAAATGCAGATGATTTCTGTATATTAATTTTTGTTCTGCAACTTTACTGAATTATCGGTTCTAATACTTTTTTGATGGAGTCTTTAGGGTTTTCTATATATATTATCAGGGAAGCTAAAAATATTGAGTGTTACTTCTTCTTTACCAGTTTGCATCCTTGTCTGATTTCTGCAACTAGGACTTCCAGTACTATGTTGAATAAAAGTAGTGAGAGTGGACATTCTTGTTTTGCTCCTGATCTCTGAGGAAAAGCTTTCAGTTTTTGATCTGAGTAGGATGTTAGCTGTGGGTTTTATATATAACCTTTATTATGCTGAAGTATATTCCCTGTAAACCCACTTAGTTGAGGATTTTTATCATGAGTTGATGTTGTGATTTCTCAGATGCTTTTTCTGCATCTATTGAGATGATCATGTGGTGTTTATCCTTATCCTGCTAATGTAAAGTATCACATTAATTTGGAAATGTTGAATCAACCTTGAATAAACAAATAAATCCCACCTGATCATGGTGAATCACTCTTTTAAAATATATTGTTGAATTTGGTTTGGTAATAATTTTCTTGTTGAGGATATTTTTGTCTCTGTTCATAAGAAATACTGGCTTGTCGTTTTCTTTTTTTGTAGTATCTTTGTCTCATTTTGGTATCAGGGTAAATTAATGCTGGCCTTGTAGAATGAATTTGGAAGTTTTCCTTCATCTTCTAGCTTTTGAGATAGTTTGAGAAGAATATTTATTAACTCTTCTGTAAAAGTTTGGTAGAATTTACCTGTGAGTTGTTTTGTGGCCTAACAAGTAATCTATCCTGGAGAATGATCCATGTGCACTTGAATGTGTTTTCTGCTTTTGTATGGAATGTTCTGTATATATTGTTAAGGTCCATCTGGTCTAATGTATCACTCAAAGCCACTGTTTCCTTTATTTCTATGGGGATGATTTATCCATTGTTGTAAATGGGGTGTTAAAGTCCCTACTCTTGTTACTGTCATTTTCTCCTTCTATGTCTCCTAAAAATTATTTGCTTTATGTGTTTAGGTACTCCTCTGTTGGGTGCATAGATACATATACACTCCGCTGTTGGGTGCATAGATACATATAATTGTTATATACTCTTGTTGTATTTATCCCTTTATCATTATATATTGCCCTTCTTTGTCTATTGCTATTACTACTGTTTTTGTTTTAAACTCTATTTTGTGTGATAGAAGTATTTCTACCTAAGCTTTTTTCCTTCCTTTGATTTGCATGGTATATGTTTTCCTATCCTTTCACTTTTAATCTGTATGTGTCTTTAGGTCTGAAGTGAGTGTTTTGTAGGCAGCATATAGATTTTTTTTTTTTTATTTTTGTTCTCCATGCAGTCACCCTATATTTTTTACTGAGCATTTAGGACATTTACATTTAAAGGAATTAGTGATAGGTGTATAATTACTGCCATTTTCTTAAGTGTTTCCTGGTTGTATTTGTAGTTCTTCTGTTTCTTTCTTCTGTTGCTTTCTTCCCTTGTGTTATGATGGTCTTCTTTAGTGTGATGCTTGGATTCCTTTCTCTTGATGTTTTGGGTACCTATTATAGGTTTTTGACTTGGAGTTGCCATCAGGTTCACATATAATGTCTTTATGTGTTAGTCTCTATTAAGTTGATGGTCGCTGAAGTTTGAACACAGTCTAAAAAAACTAAATTTTTACTTCCCCGGGTTTTATGTATATGGCATTATATTGTACATCTTTTTATTTTATGTACCCCTTAACTAATTTTTGTAGATATAACTGATTTTACTACTTTCGTGTATTAGTTTTCATATTGGCTTTATAAGGGATTAATCTGCTACCTTTTACTATAGGTTTGTTTTTACCTATGACATTTTTTACTTTTACACTTCTAGTTAAAGCCTTTTCTTTCCAAAGAATTTCCTTTAATATTTCTTGTAATACTGGTTTAGTGGTTATTAATTCCTTTAACTTCTGCTTGTTTTGGAAGCTCTTTATCTTTCCTTCATTCTGAATGATAACCTTTCTGGGTAGAGTATTCTTGGTTGCAGGTTTTTCCCTTTTAGCACTTTGAACATATTATGCCACTCCCTGCTAGCCTGAAAAGCTTCCGCTGAAAAATCTGCTAATAGCCTTACAGGGCTTACAGTTTCTTGTATGTAAGTGTCTTCTCTTGCTGCTTTTAAAATTCTCTTTTTATCATTACTTTTGCTATTTTAATGATTATCTTGGTGTGGACCTCCTTGGGTTAACCTTATCAAGATCTGTCTGTGTTTACTGGACCTGAATGTCTGTTTTCTTCCTTGTATTAAGGAAGTTTTCAGCTATTATTTCTTCAAGCACGTGTCTCTCTTCTTTTGGGATTTCTATAATGTAAATGTTGTTATGCTTTATGATGTTGCTTAGTTCCCTTAACCTATTTTAACTTTTTATTCTTTTTGCTGTTTAGCTTGGTTGCTTCCCATCACCTTGTCTCCCAGATCACTAGTAAATTCTTCTTCATTCTCTAATCTGCCAGTGATCTAGAAGTTTTATAGTTTGTGTTTGAGTTTTAGGGCCACGTACTACTTTGAGTTAAGGTTTGTGAAGTGTATAATGCCTGTGTCTAAATTCTTTCATTTGCATGTGGACGTCTAGTTTTTCCAGCACCACTTGTTGAAAGGCTTGTTTCTCTGTTGTATTGCCTTTACTCCTTTGTCAGAGATCAATTGACTATATGTGGGTCTATTTGTAGACCTGACCTGTTTAATTGATCTATTTATTCTTTCACCAATACCATGCTGTCTTGACTTCTGTAGCTTTAGAGTAAATATTGAATGCAGGGAGTGTTAGTCCTCTGACTTTGTTCTTCCAATATTGAGTTGTCTTTTCTGAGTCATTTGCCTTTCAATATAAATTTTAAAATCAGTATGTTGATTTTCACAAAATAACTTGGGATTTTGATTGGGACTGCACTGAGTCTCTAGATCAAGTTGGGAAGAATTGACTTCATCATGATATTGAATCTTATCAATGAAGATGTAATAGCTCTTTTATTCAGTCTTTCATTTTATCAGTTTTGTACTTTTCCTTATATATATATCTTATTTACACTTTTACATATGTGCTTGAGTATTTCATTTATTTTAGTACTAATGTAAATGGTATTGTGCTTTTAATTTTGAATTCCACTTCTTCACTGCTAGTATATAGAAAACAAATGACTTTTATGTATTAACCTTGTAACCTGCAGCCTTGCTGTAATCACTAATTAGTTCCAGGAATTTTTTGGTTGATTCTTTACAAATTTCTACGTAGGCTGTCCTGTCATCTACCAGCAGAGACCATTTTCTTTCTACTTTCCGAATGTGTTTACAGTTTATTTTTTTCTTGCCTCATTGCATTAGCTAGGACCTCCACTATGATACTGAAAAAGAAGGGTGAGAGGTGCTATCCTGGTCTTGTTCTTAATTTTATCAGTAAAGCTTCTAGTTTCTCACTATTATGATTTTTGTGGTAGGTTTTTTGTAGATGTTCTTTATCAAGTTGAGAAGGTTTCCCTCTATTACTAGTGTGCTGGAAATTTTATCATGAGTGAGTGTTGAATTCTGTCAAATGCTTTTTTACATCTATTGATATGACTGTGTATTTTTTCTGTTCTTGTAATTGGTCTGTTCATGTGATGGATTACCTTAACTGATGTAAATATTGAACCCACTTTACATATCTGAGATAAATCCAACTTGGTCATGCTATATAATGCTTTTTATGCATTGTTGGATTTATTTTGCTAATATTTTGTTGAGTATTTTTGCATATGTTTATGAGAGGTATTGAGTTGTAGTTTTGTCTTTTTTTGTTTTTATTTAAATTCCAGTTGGTTAACATAAAATATAATATTAGTATCTGATGAAGAATACAGTTATTCAATACTTACATATATCACCCAGTGCTCATCACAAATGCACTCCTTAATCCCCATCACCTATTTAACCCATCCCCCCACCCACCTCCCTCCTGGTAACTGGATATCGGGGAGCCCTCTTGCCCTGTTGGTGGAAATGCAAGCTGGTGCAGCCACTTTGGAAAACAGTATGGAGGTTCCCTCAAAAAGTTAAAAATAGAACTACCCTACAATCCAGCAATCACACTACCCAAAGAATATAAAAATACTAATTCAAAGGGATACATGCACCTCCGAGTTTATAGCAGCATTATTGATAATAGCCAAATTATGGAAATAGCGCAAGGGGCCTATAATTGATGAATAAAAATGTGGTATGTGTATATAGTGAAGTACTGATCAACCATAAAAAAGAAGGAAATCTTGCCATTTGCAATGACATGGATGGAGCTAGAGAGTATTACGCTAAGTGTAGTTTTATCACTTAAAAATGTGTTTAATTTTTAGTTTTTAATTAGGTTCCATGCCCAATGTGGGACTTGAACTCCATTATCCAAGATCAAGAGTTGTATGCTCTACCAACTGAGCCATCTAGGCACTCCAGTTTTGTCATTTTTAAATATAGCCTTGGTATTAGCATAACATTGACCTCATAAAATGAGGAAGTATTTGGAAGTATTCTCTCTCTTATGTCTTTTCGAAGTGATTGTAGAGAATTGTTAAAATTTCTTTCTTAAATGTTAGTTAGAATTTCTGAACATCATGCTTTCTGTTTTGGAAAGTTATTGATTAAATTTTTTTTAATTTTTTTTACATTTATTTCTGAGAAACAGAGTGAGACAAAGCAGAGCGGGGGAGGGGCAGAAAGAGAAGGAGACACAGAATCCATCCGAAGCAGGCTCCAGGCTCTGAGCTGTCAGCCCAGAGCCTGATGTGGGGCTCGAACCCACGAACTGTGAGATCATGACCTGAGCCAAAGTCGGACGCTCACCCGACTGAGCCACCCAGGCGCCCCTGATTAAATTTTTAAAACAGATACAGGTCTATTCAGATTGTCTACTATTTCTTGTGTGAGTTTTTGCAGATTGTGTCTTTGAAGAAATTAGTCCATTTCATATAGGTTATTGAAATTGTTGCCATAGAATTGTTCCTTTAGAATTGTTTTTGTAGTATTTCTTGATTATCCTTTTGATGTCCATGGGGTCTACAGTTATTTCCCTTGTTTCATTCATGATATTAGTAATTGGTATCTGTTCACCTTTTTTCTTTATTATCACTTTTACTTCTTTATTAGTCTTATGACTAGAGGTTTACACATTATACTAATATTTTCTAAGAACCAACTTTTGGTTTCATTGCTTTTTCTCTGCTGTTTTCATGTTTTGAATGTAATTGATCTTTTTTTGCTCTAATTTTTATTTATTATTAGTTTGGATATAATTTGCTCTTCCATTTTGAGTTTTCTTCAAGTGGAAGCTTAGATCATTGTCTTTAGATTTTTGTTCTTTTCTAATATATGTAGTCAATTTAATATATAATCTCAACACTTTTTGCTGCATCACACAAATTTGGCCAAATTGTATTATTATTTTCATTTAGTTCAAAGCATTTTTTAATTTCTTTTGAAATTCCTTCTTTCATCCGTGTGTTATTTAGAAATATGTTTTTAGTCTCCAAGTATTTTGGTATTTTTCAGCTATCTTCCTCTTGTTGACTTCTAGTTTTATTCCATTGTTACTGAGAGCATATACTATATGATTTTTATTCTTTTAAATTTAAGGTACTTTTTAATGACCTGGAATGTGGTCTATCACATTTGGTTTTTATTCTTTTGCAGAATCATCTGTCTCTGCTTATGTCATCTATCTCTTCCTGCATGTTATCTATTTTTCACATTAGAGTCCTTAGTGTATTATTCATAGCTGTACATTTCTGGTGTAATTATTTAAACATTCCTGGCACATTTGGGTCTGGTTTTAATACTTGTTTTGTCTCTTCAACCTGTTTTTTTGCCTGTTAGTATGCCTTGTAAATTTTAATTGAATAGACATGTTGTACTGGGTTAAAGGTACTGTGGTAAATAGGTCTTTAATAATATAGTAGTAAGGTGTGTGAGAAGTGTTCTATAGTCCTGTTGTTATGTCTTAGTCATTTAGTGAACCTGTGTCTTTCAACTGTGAACTCCATAAGCACTTCTCAGTTTTTTCCTTTTTTTCACCCCTTTAAGTGGTATTGGATAATTAGGAGGAGTCAATATTTGGATATTTCCTTTCCTAATTTGTTCTTGCATGTATTTTTCTTCCCCCAATTAAGTTTTCTTCCTGATAAAACTCCAGTAGTTTAGGCTTTGATAAAATAGTTTCTCTTGAGAGCAGGACTTGTGAAGGTCAGAATACTCTGGCTTATTTCAAAATATTACTTTCCCTTTTCCCCTGGAAGCCCAAGATTTTGTTTTGTTTTGTTTTCCTCTGATTTTCACTGTAATAACCTGGTAAAGTTTCTAGAAGAATAAATGCAAATTGGGGAACCTCCTCCCAGTAACTGTCATGACTAGGTCCCTCTGGGGTTTTTATCTCTCAGATATGTCTCCTCTCAGCCTCCAGAATTTCATCTATTACAGTGCAGGTTTTCCTACCCCAATACCAGTTCCTTTGGATGTGAGTTTCTGCTCTAGTAAGTCATGATTCTTTCTATACACCTGTTTGTCTATCTGATTTTGGGGGGGAGGGGGTGGGGACAGTTGTTTGCCCTCACTTCCTTGACAGATACAAGAAGTGTTGTTGACTTTTGTTTCTTTGTCCACTTTTTACTTGTTAGCTCCTTGCATGCTGGGTCAGAAGCCACCAAAAACAATTTTTATTTGACCATACAATAGTTATTTGGAATTTTTAAGCTATTTAAATATTTGTAATTCATTAAAAGTGCTTCTTGAACAGGGTGCTTAGAAACAATATCTAATTTAAACCCTGAATATTTAATTGTATTATGAGCCCATAGTTTCTTTTTCACAATTCTAAAATCCAAAGGCTCTCAAAATAAAAATTTTTTTACATAAATTTGTGCCAAACTCATTTTTAGCAAAACCTGTTCTGAATTGACGTGTAGCTATTTATGGTCTCTATTTACTTCAGTATATTCATTTTTTCTAGAGAAATGTTAATGTATTTTTACAGTATTCTTCTGGGATATTTCAGACTATATTAGTTATGCTCTACATACTATATGTAAATTTTTTAAAAATCTAAGTTTCAAATATATCTAGAACCAAGGGTTTCTAATAAAACATTATGAATCAGCATTTTTTTAAATAAATACCTAGTAGTGCAATTTCTGGGTCATAGGGTAGTTTTATTTTTAATTTTTTGAAGAGGAAAACAGTATGGACACACACACACACTCACACAATGCAATATTATTCAGTGATAAGGAGAATGAAATCTTGCCATTTGCAACAATATGGATGGAAGTAGAGTGTATTATGCTAAGTGAAATAAGTCAAAGACAAATACCATATGATTTCAGTCATGCAGAACTTAGGAGAAGGGAAGGAGAAATAAGATAAAAGCAGAGAGGGAGGGGCGCCTGGGTGGCGCAGTCGGTTGGCGTCCGACTTCAGCCAGGTCACGATCTCGCGGTCCGTGAGTTCGAGCCCCGCGTCGGGCTCTGGGCTGATGGCTCAGAGCCTGGAGCCTGTTTCCGATTCTGTGTCTCCCTCTCTCTCTGCCCCTCCCCCGTTCATGCTCTGTCTCTCTCTGTCCCAAAAAAAAATAAAAAATAAACGTTGAAAAAAAAAAAAGCAGAGAGGGAAACAAACTGTAAGAGACTCTTAAATACAAAGAACAAATTGAGGGTTGCTGGAGGAGAGGTGGGTCAGGGAATGGGCTAAATGGGTGATGGGCTTGAAGTAGGGCACTGGTTGGGATGAACATTGGGTATAAGTGATGAATTACTAAATTCTATTCCTGAAACCACTACTACACTATATGTTAACTAACTTGAATTTAAATTAAAAAGTGAATCAGTTTTGTATAACAATTTTAAAAAGATTATTAACCTTTAATAATAATGTTATTAATCTCAGATTCCAAGACCTTTCTTTAGTAGATAGTATGTTACTGTATAATTAACTAGACATGGTATCCGACAATATGGTTGGGGGCATTTAATGGATGGGTTAAAAAGGAGTACATAATTTTTAAAATAATTTAACTTAATTTTTTTTAATGTTTATTGTTTTTGAGAGAGGGAGAGAGAAAGAGATAGAGCATGAGCAAGGGAGGGGTAGAGAGAAAGGGAGACACAGAATCCAAAGCAGGCTCCAGGCTCTGAGCTGTCAGCACAGAGCCTGATGCAGGACTCAAAACCCTGAACTGCGAGATCATGACAGGAACTCAAGTCAGATGCTTAACTGACTAAGCCACCCAGCCGCCCCAATTTTTTTTATTTTTTTTAACATTTTATTTATTTTCAAGACAGAGAGAGACAGAGCATGAACAGGGGAGGGGCAGAGAGAGAGGGAGACACAGAATCTGAAACAGGCTCCAGGCTCTGAGCTGTCAGCACAGGGCCCGACGCGGGGCTCGAACTCACAGACCGTGAGATCATGACCTGAGCCGAAGTCGGACGCTCAACCGACCAAGCCACCCAGGCGCCCCGGGTGCCCCAATTTTTAAAATAATTGTAAAGGATAGGATTGAGCCTGGCATATTGTTTGATCATGAATAAACCTGAAATGTCAATAAGGCAACTTATAGAAAAATGCTTTATTTATCATAGTCTTCCCATAGTCTTCTTTTTGCCCTTTGATTCTAATTTACATCTTATGGGAAATGTGGGATTGATTTTTAATTTTGTTCCAGAGATCTAAGAACAAGCATGCTTTAATGTCTATTTGAGTCTCGCTTTTCAGATTTTACATTTATAATCTAAAAGTTCATGTGCTTAACATATCAAAAAGCGCATTGCTCTACAATCAGCTACATTTCCTACATACCTACCTTCAAAAGAAAATATGAAAGGAAAACAGTATAATCCTTCTGTAAGCCTTTAATTTAGATTCGTAGTTTGGATTCTCTCTTTACTCCACAATCAAAACCAATATTGGCCAAGCAATAATCCACAAACTTCTATTAAGCACTTGCTATGTTCCTGGCACTAAGTATGTACAGAGCACATTGACATTAATAATGAACAAACCCGGGATGCTTACTATATGTCAATAACTGATCCAGTCAAAAATCTCAAGGAATTCCATAGTTTCTCAAGGAGCTAATATCTTGTATGTAACAAGGACAGATAAGAAAACAAAGATTTAGCAGGTAAGGGTTTTTTGTTGTTGTTGTTAGTTTTGTTTTTTGTTTTGTTGTGTTTTGTTTTCTGGAAGAGGAAAAATGTCTTCAGTAAAGACCTGAGTAATACATCATCTAGCTTTTCTCTTGACACCCCAAATCTTCCCTTTGGCAAGAATTTGGCCGTTTTTTAAAATCCTACTCTACCTTCATAACATCCTTTGAATATACTGGTATCATTCACTTTGATATATGCATTATGGAGTTCCTAGAAAAGATAGATATAGTGACTGGAATAATTTATTTTGAAATATGTATATAGAGTCTCTAAAAAAGATAGATATAGTGAGTGGTATCCACTTTTTTAAAACGTTTATTTTGAGAGAACAAGAATGAGCAGGGAAGGGGCAGAGAGGAGGGAGAGAGAGAATCCCAAGTAGGGACTTGATCTCACGAACCTTGAGATCATGACCTGAGCTGAAATCAAGAGTTGGACACTTAATCAATGGAGCCACCCAGGTGCCCCATTATTCACTCTGAAATATGCTATGGAGTCTCTAGAAAAAATAGATATAGTGGACTAAATATTAGTTTCAGAGTCAAAAAGTATGAGTAACACATCACTAAGAAGATAGGCATAGACCAGTGTAGGAGATACTGGCCAGCTACTCACCAATCCAGTTTTCTCTTTTTCCTGGAACACACACCTCAACAGCATTTCCAAGTATTCTTTGTCCCTGAAATTGAGTTCTGGGCAATGGAGACATAGTAGAGATGAAATGCAGTAGTTCCAGTGCTTGCCCCTCATAACTTCTCATGTATGATCCTTCTTTCCTTCTGACATAGGACTCCAAGGTCCTAGATTTCCACAAATGGAAAAAACCTAGGTCCCTGAATTACCACATGTGAAGTCCCCACCAGTCATGGAAACCATTTTGGACTTGATTTGAATGAGAAATGAATTGTGCTTAGTCACTGAGATTTGGAGGGTTTGTTTTTTATGGCAGCTAGCATTATATTAGCCAATACAGTTATGGACATACCATTTAAGCATAGATGATGTCTGTCACATAGTATCAAGATAATCTCAAACCAGAAATTATATCCATTAAATCTTGTGTGATATAACATAATGCATGTGGGTGGACAGCATTGAAGCCAGACTGCAAGGGTTCAGATCACAACTCCACCATTCATTCTCATTTTTCCCACCAGTAAAATGAGTGTAATAGTATTTACCTTATGGCGTCCTTGTGAGAATGAATTAATATGTATAACATAATATGTAGAAAGGTAGAACATAACTAACTCTAATATTGTGCTTATTATCATTGTTACTGTTAGTTACAACTAGACTTATTTTTAAAAATTTTTTTAACGTTTTTTTAATTTTTATTTTTGAGACAGAGATTGACAGAGCATGAACAGGGGAGGGGCAGAGAGAGAGGGAGACACAGAATCTGAAACAGGCTCCAGGCTCTGAGCTATTAGCACAGAGCTTGACGCGGGGCTTGAACTCACGGGCCATGAGATCATGACCTGAGCCGAAGTTGGACGCTTAACTGACTGAGCCACCCAGGTGCCACTCAACTAGACTTATTTTAAAAATTAAGACAATTGAAACAAAGTTTAAATATGTAATCGACAAGTTAAAAAGCACTTGAATAATACAAGGCTTGGCATCTCCACCTTTTAAACCTTTAGTCTTTAGTGTCTGAAGCCTAGGCTGTGAGATTTTTACTAAATATTGGTAAAAAAATCACCTCTTTCCCTTGTGAATAAAAGTGGTAATAGTGCCTCAAAACCTCTAACACTATCGTAATTGAATTGTTGGTGATTTAATTAATGATCAGGAATTCATTTCACTTTCAAGTCTCAATTTCAACTGACATTTAACTCTAAAAAGGAAAAAATGTTACTCTAAAAACAATAAAATTAGCAATTGGGGCAAAAATACATTAACATTAATAGTATAACATTTTTCATCTTCGTAAAGTACTTGAACAAAATCTAATTGATATTCACGAGACATTCTGAGATCTGATGCCTACATTTACCTTTATTATTTTAATGGTAGAACTAAACTGAGATATTAGAAGATGACTTTTGCCATTTGGGATTTCTCTTTCATGGTGATGAGTTAGTAACTTTAATAGTTGTGTTTGAAATTTTGAAAGAAGAGTTAAATCAGGGATTCATGTTTTTACTGTGTCACAAGACTTCTCTAATATCAGTATATTCTAACTTGGTCATAAAAGATCAAATCAATATCCCTGACAACATCTATTTTTGAATGCTTCAGGAACATAAACTTTGTTGGTTTCTTTCTCTTAAAAGTGGTGTAATCATAGAAACTTGGAGTTAAAGAAACCTGTGATGTCATTCCTACCACGTATTTCTGTCATCATTTATATAATAAAAATAAAAGCCTCAGTAAATTGGTTAAAATATATATTGATTCTCTTGTGGGAAGTTCTTTCACATAGAAGTGTATTGTAAGTTCAAATAAAAATGTGTTGCTTTTGACTTAGGTCTTTTATTCCTAAATGAAATCTGCATTCTCCTAAATGAAATGAAATGATGGGGCAGATTTTTTTCTCAGGTGGGAAAAACTTCAGTAACCATTTAGCATACCAGGAATGCATGCCAGGGGACAGTCATTAGAGTCCCCTGTGTGCCAGGGGACATGTTCTGAACCCATTGTAGAACGATGGCTTATACTTTCCTCCCCGCCTCTACTCCGTGAGCACTAATATTTCTCTTCTTTGTCTTGGCATGTGTGTTAATATCCAGGATTAGCTGTTTAGTTTTGAATCTCTGTATGATCTCATTGCATGTTTCTGAGGTTGTACATCTTCAAAAAAACTGTTTCTCATAGATAACTTGCTGTCATTGATGGATCAAATTATATATGTCAGAATTAAAAAAAAAAAATTAAGATCCCAGGAGGGATAGCTGTCTTCTCTACCTGTATCTCATCTTCTTTAAAAAAAAAAAATAATAATGTTTATTTTATTTTTGAGAGAGAGTGTGAGCCGGGGCGGAGGGGGGCAGAAAGAGAGGGAGACACAGAATCCAAAGCAGGCTCTAGGCTCTGAGCTGTCAGCACAGAGTCTGACGTGGGGCTCAAACTCACGGACCATGAGATCGTGACCTGAGCCAGTCGGACGTTTAACTGACTGAGCCACCCAGGCAGCCCTACCTGTATCTTATTTTCTAAAAATGGTACCCAAACAATGAGACATGCTTGACACGAAGATGTTTTTCCCTCGTATCTACTAATTTCATCATTGATTTGTCTTTTAATAACCCCACATATTGTTAGTGAGGAAGAGAGAGTTGTGAATACTCAAACATGAGAATTAATCACAGCAAAGAGAAACAGGAGATATTCCTTACCTTATGTTTAGATGTCTTTCCTTATACAAATTGTGGAGATTTTTTCATTAAAATATTCTGTGTTTTTTTAGAATTGTGCTAAAATAAAAACATCTATCATAAAAATTTACCATTTTAACCACTTTTGAGTGTGCAATGGTATTAAATGCATTCATAATGTGCAAACATCACTAACATCCAGGTCCATAACTCTTGTAAAACCAAAAGTCTGATCCATTAAACAATAACTTCCCAATCCCCTCTCCTCTCATCTCCTGGAAACAACGATTCTACTTTGTATGATTTTGATTGCTCTAAGTACATCATGTGAGTGGAATCATAAAGTATTTGTCCTTTTGTTACCAGTCTATTTCACTTAGCCTAACATCTTCAAGGGCATCCATGTTGTAGAACGTGACAGCGTTTCCTTCCTTTTAAAGCCGAATAATATTCCATTCTAGGTGTATACCACATTTGTTTGTCCATTTATCCATGGATAGATGTTCAGGTTGCTTCTACCTTTTAGCTATTGTGAATAGTGCTTCTATGAACATGGATGTGCAAATATCTCTTTGAGACCCTGCTTTCAGTTCTTCGGGATACATACCAACAAGTGAGATTTGGTAGTTAAGTGGAAGCTCTATCAGTAATTTTTTGAGGAACCAACATGTTTTTCAAAGCCATCACACTATTTTATAATCCCGCCATCAGTGCACAAGGGTTCATGCTTATCCATATACCCACCACCACTTATCATTTTCTGGGTTTTTGATGGTAGCCATCCTAAATGGGTATGAGGTGATATTTTATTACAGTTTTAATGTACATTTCTCTGATGATTGATGATATTGAGGAACTTTGCATATGCTGCTGGCCATTTGTATGTCCATTTGGGACAAATGTCTACTCAAGTCCTTCACCCATTTTTTAATTAGGTTGATTTTTTTTGTTGTTGAGCTGTAGGAGTTCTTAATACGTTCACAGTGTATTTTTAAAACTTGCAGTATATCATGAGTGATTTAATCTTGGGGCTAAAAACTATTTTTCTTTTTCAATTCAAATATCAATTTACTCATCAAATAATTTGGCATTTGTAGCACTCAGGGATTTCAGTGGCAGGTAACTAACAGCAGCAGAAATAAAATATTTCTATAAAGCCATCTCTGGGTGGGGTGGTGGGGTGGTGGTGGTGAACACTCGGGCTTAGACTCTTCATGGTCAGGAACAAGTTTGTAATTTGCATTGCACCGGTTACCTGTTGGAAATACCTCAAGACTGAGCATAGGCAATTGACCCCTGGAACCATGGATACTGCTGCCCCTGGAACTAAACAGAAAGCTGCCCTCTGGCTGCCACCTGGTCAGACTGATCTCTATTTCTTTACATACTACCTTGCATTTAAAGTGTGTGGTGAGTGGGGCGCCTGGGTGGCACAGTCGGTTGAGCGTCCGACTTCGGCCAGGTCACGATCTCGCGGTTCCTGAGTTCGAGCCCCGCGTCGGGCTCTGGGCTGATGGCTCGGAGCCTGGAGCCTGTTTCCGATTCTGTGTCTCCCTCTCTCTCTGCCCCTCCCCCGTTCATGCTCTGTCTCTCTCTATCCCAAAAAAAAAAAAAAAAAAAAACGTTGAAAACAAAAAAAATAAAGTGTGTGGTGAGTAAATCCAGTAGGTGGAGTCTGGATCAAGGGGCCCCCCAACGCAGGCATTTTAAGCTTCTGTGTTGGGAGGTGGGCTCTGCTCATAAAAAGGGGGATTCTTCAAAAATAGGAAAAAGTATCAAATTTCTACTGTTTCTTTTCCTTATTTCACCCAATATCACAAACTTACACTTCAAAAAAATTGTTTTCCCACATCCTAAAATGTACTTACTGCTACTCAACTGAAAACATGCCCTTCTACAAAATAAAAGTCCACTCAGAATTTCATGGTTACTGTGAAGGGATTGATCAAAAAAAACTAAAGGGCAACCCTTCAGAATGGGGGAAGAGAGTTGCACATGGCATATCTGATAAATGGTTAGTATCTGAAATCAATAAAGAACTTAAACTCAACACTCAAAAAAACAAATAATCCAGTTGAGAAATGGGCAGAAGACATAAATAGACATTTTTCCAAAGAAGACATTCAGATGGCTAACAGAGAAATGGAAAGACGTTCAACATCACTCATCATCAGGGAAATACAAATATACAGTGAGTACCACCTCACACATGTCAGAGTGGCTAAAATAACACCTGAAACAACAGATATTGGTGAAGTTGCAGAGAAAGGGGAACCCTCTGACACTGTTGGTGGAGATGCAAACTGGTGCAGCCAGCCTGGAAGACATATGGAGATTCCTCAAAAAGTTAAAAATAGAACTGCCCTACAACTGGGCAATTGCACTCCAAGATATTTACCCAGAGGATACAAAAATACTGATTCAAAGGGATACCTCCAGCTCGATATTTATAGTGACATTATCAACAATAGCCAAATTATGGAAAGAGCCCAAATGTCCATCCACTGATTAATGGATAAAGAAGGTAGATGTGGTGTGTGTGTGTGTGTATATATATATATGAGATGTGGATATATATATATGTATATAAAATACATAATAAATATATATATTTATATACATATATATGTATATAAAATACATAATAAATATATATATTTATATACATTTTAAATATATAAAATACATAATATATATGATATATATATTTAAAATATATATAGTATATATAAATATATACCACATCTGTATACAATGTAATATTATGCAGCCAACAAGAAGAATGAAATCTTGCCATTTACAATGACATGGACAGAGCTAGAGTGTGTTCTCAGTGAAATAAGAATCCTCTTGCATGACATAAACTTATAGCAGATCTGAGAGTAGTTCATGTATCCACAGGTGAAGGTAATTGTTGTATGCCTCTCACATATCAAAGTGGACCTTAGCATACTGCATCAAGCATACAATCTGTCCAGAGGAGGCCTGGAAGTTACAGAAGAAATGGCATGCAAAGTTGCCATTGACAGGTTGAAATATCTTGAAGAAATAAGTTTTCCAGTAACAAAACTCTACACAGATTCATCAAGAACTCCAGTGTATATGGTATAATGACAATGTGGTGATACAGTTACATAGCTTAAAATAACAAGTGACTTAGAAATGTATACATCTTAATTGTAAATTAATTTTATATATTCAGAATTCTTGATCATTCCACAGCTGATATATAAAGGAAAGGGAGGCTTCTATCAAAAATCCAAAAAGAGAGGAGGACCTGGGTGTCTCAGTTGGTTAAGTGACTCCCAATTTTGGCTCGGGGCATGATCTCCTGGTTTGTGGATTCAAGCCCCTCATCAGGCTCTGTGCTGGCAGTGTAGAGCCTGCTTGGGATTCTCTCTCTCTCCCTCTTTCTCTGTCCCTCCTCAGCTTGTGCTTGCTTTCTGTCTCAAAATAAGGAAACTTAAAAAAAAAGGGGGGGGGGAAGATTGGCAGGAACTTCAAAATGTCAACATGTCAAAAAACTATTGTAAGAAAATTCTGATGGTCAAAACAATAAAAATAAGGAAAAGAATGACAAAAGATAAATATGATGAAAATAACAGGAGAGATAAAGATAATGAGATTCAAGACCCTTTCTAATAGGAAACAACAAAATAAAGATTAAAATAAAAATAAAATTTGTTAGGGTAACAATACACATAAATGTCAGCAGCGATTTTGTTTGGACTTTGATAAATAATGCAATATTTCATTATGGCATTAAAATTTTTTTTTTAATTTTTAAAAAAAATTTTTGAGAGAGAACATGAATCGGGGCAGGAAGAGAGAGCACTTTAAGCAGGCTCCACTGTCAGTGCAGAGCCTGACGTGGGGCTCAGTCCCACGACCTTGGGATCATAACCTGAGACCAAATCAAGAGTCAGATGCTCAACCAAATGAGCCACCAGGTGCCCTGATTATGACATTTAAAGATAAATTGAGTCCATTCTATACAGGTTAAGTGTGGGAAGGTTTTTTTCTCTTAAATCTTGTTCAAATATTATTTAAGGATATTCAACAGTACACTGACAAAAGTAAGTTCATTACATTTAGTGGAAAAAATAAAGATGTGGTCAAAGTGATGAAAGATGCTGGCCATTTTATTTGAAAACCAAAGGTCACATACACTATTTTGCTTGTAAACTATTTTTTAATATAATTTATTATCAAATTGGCTAACATAGAGCGTATACAGTGTGCTCTTGATTTTGGGTGTAGATTCCCATGATTTGTTGTTTACATACAACACCCAGTGCTCATCCCAACAAGTGCCCTCCTCAATGCCCATCATCCATTTTCCCTCTCCCCACCCCCATCAACCCTTAGTTTGTTCTCTGTATTTAACAGTCTCTTACAATTTGCCTCCCTCCCTCTCTGTTTTTAACTATCCCCCCCTTCCCCCATGGTCTTCTGTTAAGGATCTCAAGTTCCACATATGAGTGAAAACATATGATATCTTTCTATGACTGACTTATTTCACTTAGCATAATACCTTCCAGTTCCATCCATGTTGCTGCAAATGGCAGGACTTCATTCTTTCTCATTGCCAAGTAGTATTCCATTGTATATATAAACCACATCTTTGTTATCCATTCATCAGTTGATGGGCAGTTAGGCTCTTTCCATAATTTGGCTATTGTTGAAAGCACTTCTATAAACATTGCCCCTGTGAATCAGCACTCCTGTATCCTTTGGATAAATTCCTAGTGGTGCTATTGCTGGATTATAAGGTAGTTCTAATTTTAATTGTTTGAGGAACCTCCACACTGTTTTCCAGAGCGGCTGCACCAGTTTGCATTCCTACCAACAGTGCAAGAGGGTTCCCATTTCTTGACATCCTCACCAGCATCTGTTGTTTCCTGAGTTGTTAATTTTAGCCACTCGGACAAGCGTGAGGTGGTATCTCAGTGTGGTTTTGATTTGTATTTCTTTGATGATGAGTGATGAGCATCTTTTCATTTATCTGTTGGCCATCTGCATGTCTTGTTTGGAAAAGGGTCTATTCATGTCTTCTGCCCATTTATTCACTGGATTATTTGTGTTGGGTTTGGTAATTTCTTTATAGATTTTGGATACTAACCCTTTATCTGATATGTCATTTGCAATTATCTTTTCCCATTCCATTGGTTGCCTTTTAGTTTTGTTGATTTTTTCCTTTGCAGTGGAGAAGCTTTTTATCTTGATGAGGTCCCAATAGTTCATTTTTGTGTTTGATTTCCTTGTCTTTGGAGACGTGTCGAGCAAGAAATTGCAGTGGCTGGGGTCAGAAATTTTTGCCTGTTTTCTCCTCTAGGGTTTTGAGGGTTTTCTGTCTCACATTTAGGTCTTTCATCCATTTTGAGTTTATCTTTGTGTATGGTATAAGAAAGTGGTCCAGTTTCATTCTTCTGCTTTTGCTGTCCAGTTCTCCCAGCACCATTTGCTAAAGAGACTGTCTTTTTTCCATTGGATACTCTTTCCTGCTTTGTCAAAGATTAGTTGGCCATACATTTGTGGGTCCAATTCTGGGTTCTCTATTCTATTCCATTGGTCTATATGTCTGTTTTTGTGCCAATACCATACTGTCTTGATGATTACAGCTTTGTAATAGAGGCTAACATCTGGGATTGTGATGCTTCCCACTTTGGTTTTCTTTTTCAACATTACTTTGGCTATTCAGGGTCTTTTGTGGTTCCATACAACTTTTAGGATTGTTTGTTCTAGCTTTGAGAAGAATGCTGGTGCAATTTTGATTGGGATTGCATTCAGTGTGTAGGTTGCTTGGGGTGGTAGTAACATTTTAACAATATTTATTTTTCCAATTCATGAGCATGGGATATTTTTCCATTTCTTTGTGTCTTCTTCAATTTCCTTCATAAGTTTTCTGTAGTTTTCAGCATATAGACCTTTTACATCTTTGGTTAGGTTTATTCCTAGGTATTTTATGTTCTTGGTGCAATTGTAAATGGGATAAATTTGTTGGTTTCTCTTTCTGTTGCTTCATTATTGGTATATATAAATGCAACTGATTTCCATACATTTTTTATATCCTGTGACTTTGCTGAATTCATGTATCAGTTCTAGCAGCTTTTTGGTAGAGTCTTTTGGGTTTTCCACACAGAGTATCAGGTCATCTGTGAAAAGTGAAAGTTTGACTTATTTGTCAATTTTGATGCCTTTTATTACATTTTGTTGTCTTACTGCTGATGCTAGGACTTCCAATACAATGTTAAACAACAGCAGTGAGAGTGGACATCCCTGTCATGTTCCTCATCTCAGGGGGAAAGTTCTCAGTTTTTCCCCATTGAGGATACTAGCTGTGGGCTTTTCATATATGGCTTTTATGATGTTTAGGTATGTTCCTTCTATCCCAACTTTCTTGAGGGTTTTTGTTAAGAGAGGATGCTGTATTTTATCAAATGCTTTTTCTGCATCTGTTTACAGGACTGTATGATTCTTACCCTTTATTTATTAATGTGATGTATCACAGTGATAGATTTTCAAATATTGAACCAGCCCTGCAGCCCAGGAATGAATCCCACTTGACCGTGGGGAATAATTATTTTTATATACTGTTGAATTCAATTTGATAGTATCTTGTAGAGAATTTTTACATCCATATTCATCAGGTATATTTGCCTATATTCTCCTTTTTGGGGGCAGTCTGTGTCTGGTTTGGGAATCAAGATAATGTTGATGTCCTAGAATGAGTCTAGAAGCTTTCCTTCCATTTCTATTTTTCAGAACAGCTTGAGAAGGATAGGTATTTACTCTGCTTTAAACGTCTGGTAAGAGTCTATGACTCTTACTTGTTGGGAGATTGTTGATTACTGATTCAATTTCTTTACTAGTTTTGGGTCTGTTCAAATTTTCTATTTTCTTTCTTTTTGAGTTTTGGTAGTGTGTGGGTGTCTAGGAATTTGTCCATTTCTTCCAGGTTGTCCAGTTTGTTGGCACATAATTTTTCATAGTATTCTCTGATAATTGCTTGTATTTCTGAGGGGTTGGTTGTGATAAGTCCATTTTCGTTTGTGATTTTGTCTGTTTGTGTCCTATCTCTTTTTCTATTGAGAATTCTGGCTAGAGACATCAATTTTGTTTATTTTTTCAAAAAAAACAAGCTCTTAGTTTCATTGATATGTTCTACTGGTGTTTTTGGATTCTATATTGTTTATTTCTGCTCTGATGTTTATTATTTCCCTTCTGCTGGCCTTGGGGTTTCTTTTCTGTTCTGCTTCTAGTTCCTTCAGGTGTGCGTTTAGATTTTGTATTTGGGATTTTTCTTGTTTCTTGAGATAGGCCTGGATTGCAATGTATTTCCCTCTTAGGACTGCCTTTGCTGCATCCCAATGAGTTTGGACTGTCGTGTTTTCATTTTCATTTGTTTCCATATATTTTTTAAATTTCTTCTTTAATTGCCTGGTTGACCCATTCATTCTTTAGTAGGGTGTTCTATAACCTCCATACATTTGAAGGTTTTCCAAACTTTTTCCTGTGGTTGATTTGAAGTTTCATAGCATTGTGATCTGAAAGTGTGTGTAGTATGATCTCAGTTATTCTATATTTATTGAGGCTGTTTTGTGACTCAGTGTGTGATCTATCTTGGAGAATGTTCCATGCGCACTTGAGAAGAATGTGTATTCTGCTGTTTTAGAATAAAAAGTTCTGAATTTATCTGTCAAGTCCCTCTGGCCCAGTATATCATTCAAAGCCATTGTTTCTCTATTGATTTTTCTCCTTAGATGATCTGTCTGTTGTTGTAAGTGGAGTATAAAGTCACCTGCAATTACCACATTCTTATCAATAAGATTGCTTATGTTTGTGATTAATTGTTTTATATATTTGGGAGCTCCAAATCGGGTACATAAACATTTATAATTGTTAGCTCTGCTTGATAGATCCCATAATTATGATATAATGACCTTCTTCATCTCTTGTTACAACCTTTAGTTTAAAATCTAGTTTGTCTGATATAAATATGGTTATTCCAGCTTGCTTTTGACTTCCAGTAGCATGATAGATGGATCTCCATCACCTCACTTTCAATCTGAAGGTGTCCTCACGTCTAAAATGGGTCTCTTGTAGGCAGTAAATAGATGGGTCTTGTTTTTTTTTTTTTTTTTTATCCATTCTGATACACTATGGCTTTTGATTGGAGCATTAATCCATTTACATTCAGCATTATTATTGGAAGATATGGATTTACTGTCATTGTGTTATCTGTAGGTTTCATGCTTGTAGTGATGTCTCTGGTCCTTTGTAGTCTTTGTAACATTCCACTCACAGAGACCCCTTAGGATCTCTAGTAGGTCTGGTTTAGTGGTGATGAACTCCTACAGTTTTTGTTTGTCTGGGAAAACCTTTATATCTCCTATTCTGAATGATAGTCTTGTTGGGTAAAGGATTCTTGGGTTCATATTTTTCCTATTCATCACATTGAATATTTCCTGCTATTCCCTTCTGTGCTGCCAAGTTTCAGTAGAGAGGTCTGCTACTACCCTTATGTGTTCACCCTTGTTTGTCTCTAGCTGCTTTCAGAATTCTCTCTTTATCTTGTATTTTGCTAGTTTTAATATGGTATGTGGTGAAGATCGATTCCTGTTACATCTGAAGGGAGTTCTCTGTGCCTCCTAGATTTCAATGTCTGTTTTCTTCCCCAGATTGAGGGCGTTCTCAGCTATGATTTAAGTACACCTTCCGCCCCTTTCTTTCTTTCTTTCTTTCTTTCTTTCTTTCTTTCTTTCTTTCTTTCTTTCTTTCTCTCTCTCTCTCTCTCTCTCTCTCTCTCTCTCTCTCTCTCTCTCTCTCCTTCTTCTGGGACTCTTATGATACGGATATTATTATGTTTCATGGAATCACTTAGTTCTCTAATTCTCCCCTCGTGGTCTAGAATTTTTTTATCTCTTTCTCAGCTTCATCTTTTTCCATAATTTTATCTTCTCTTTCACTTATTCTCTCCTCTGCCTCTTCAATCCTCACTGTCACCGCATCTAGTTTATTTTGTACCTCACTTACATTTCTTAATTCATCCTGACTAGTTTTTAGTTCCTTGATCTCTGCAGCAATAGATTCTCTCTTGTCTTCTATGCTTTTTCTAAGCCCCGAGATTAATCTTATGACTATTATTCTAAATTCTTGTTCAGTTATATTGTTTATATCTGTTTTGATCATTTCTTTAGCTGTCATTTCTTTGTGGAATTTCTTTTGAGGAGAATTCTTCCATTTCATTATTTTGGCTAGTTTTCTGTCCCTTATGTGTTTTAAAAGTTTGTTATGTGTCCTGCACCTGTGAGCACTACTATATTAAAAAGTGGTCATGCCCTGTCTTGTGCCTGGCTCTTCAGGAAGTGTTTTTTGGAGTGTGTTACATGCTGTCTGTTGTTGTGACTCTGGTTGTTTTATCTCCCTACTTATAGTGATGTTTTGGACCCTCCACCAGGTGTGCTTTGATTGTTCATTGAAGTAGCCCTATAGCCTGCCAGGTTGTCCCCATGGGCCCCTGGAGATACTCTGTCACGTAGCAGCCTGGACTCTTGGAATTCAGAGTCCTCTGGGCTTAAGACTGCTGTGTCTGAGGGACAAGGGAACTTTGAATCCCCCTATTTCTCTGCCATGTTGGATCTCACTTGTAAACTATTTTGAAGAAAGACCTTATTTATTGGGATTTATAAAATGGATAAATATAAAGAAAAAAATAATCTTAAAGGTTATGAAGATTTCATTGAGCTCATGATGGCTATGGTTATTTGGATTAATGTGGGTGGAAAAATGCACTAGCTTCTATAAGTGTGTTCCCCAGATGAGCAGTGTTACAAAGTGAATGTGTCCTCATGTAATTCCTATGTTGAAATCCTAACCCTCAGTGTGATACTAAGAGGTGGGGCCTTGGAGAGGTGATTAGGTTATGAGTGTGGAGCACTCATGAATGGGCTTTTTCTTCTTGAGGTAGGCCTGACTTGATGTATGGTTCACTCTTATGACCACTTTTGCTGCATTCCAAGGTTTTGGACCCTCGTGTTCTTATTTTCATTTGTTTCTGTGTATTTTTTTTTATTCTTTATTGATTGACTGATTCATTCTTTCATAGGATGTTATTTAGCCTCTTTGTATTTTTGGTCTTTCTAAATTTTTTCCTGTGGTTGATGTCAAGTTTTATAGCACTGTGGTCAGAAAATATGCATGGTATTATTTCAGTCTTTTTGAACTGTTGAGGCCTGATTTGTGACTTAATATGTGATCAGTTATGGAGAATGTCCCCTGTGCACTTGAAAATAATGTGTATTCTACTTTAGGATGAAATAATCTGAGTATATCTGCTTAGTCCATCTGATCCAGTATGTTATTCTAAAGCCATTGTTTCCTCGTTGATTTTCTGCTTAAATGATCTGTCCATTGCTATGAGTGGGGTGTTAAATCTAATACTATTATTATTATCAATGAGTTTCTTTACGTTTGTTTTATATATTTGGGGTTCTTTCAAGTTAGGGGCATAAATATTTATAATTGTTAGATCTTGTTGGTTATGATGTATTTCCCTTCTTCATCTCTTGTTACAGTCTTTGGTTTAAAAATCTATTTTGTCTGATATAAGTATTGCTACTTATTGCAGCTTGCTTTTGATGTCCATTTGCATGGTAAATGTTTCTCCATCCCCTCGCTTTTAAGCTGGATGTGTTTTTCAGTCTAAAATGAGTCTCTTGTAGGCGGCATGTAGATGGGTCTTGATTTTAATCCATTCTGACATCCTTTGTCTTTTGATTGGACCATTTAATTCATTTATATTCAGAGTGATTCTTGATAGACATGAATTTAGTGCCATTGTATTACCTGTTAAGTAATTTCTGGAGATTTTCCCTGTTTCTTTCTAGTCTTTGTCACTTTTGGTCTTTCTTTCCCACTCAGAGAGTACCCTTTAATACTTCTTACAGGGCTGAATTAGTGGTCACGAACTCCTTTAGTTTTTGTTTGTCTGGGAAACTCTTTATCTCCTATTCTGAATGATAGCCTTGCTGGATAGAGTATTCTTGACTGCTTATTTTCCCCATTCAGCGTGTTAAATATATCATACCACCCCCTTCGTGCCTGTTAAGTTTCTGTAGAGAGATCTTCTGCTAACCTTATTTGTCTTCTCTGGTAAGTTAGGGATTTCTTTTGTCTCCCTGCTTTTAGGATTTTTTCTTTGTAATTTGCAAATTTAACTATAATATGTCTTGGTGTTGGCCTACTTTTGTAGATTTTGATGGGACTTCTCTCTGCCTCCTGGATTTGGATGTCTTTTTCCTTCCTCAGATTAGGAAAGCTTTCAGCTATTATTTGTTCAAGTAAACCTCCTGCCCCCCTTTTCCCTCTTTTCTTCTTCTGAGACTCCTATGATACAAATGTTGTTAAGCTTTATGGAATCACAGAGTTCCTTAAGTTTGCCTTCATGATCTAAGATTTTCTTTCCCCCTTTTGTGCAACTTTATTATTTTCCATAATTTTATTTTCTACATCACTTATTCATTCCTCTGCTTCTTCCACCCTTGTTGTTGTTACACCGGTTGATTTTGCATCTTTGTTATTTTAATTTAATTTAAGCATTTTTTAATTTAAGCCTGGCTAGTTTTTAAGTCTTTTGTCTTTGTGGAGAGAGATTACCTGGTGTCTTCTATACTTTTCTCAAGCCCAGCTAGTATCATTATGATTGTTGTTTTAAATTCTGGATCAGACATATTACTTATATCTGTTTCAATTAGATTCCTAGCCATGACCTTTTCTTGTTATTTCTTAGGGGATGAGTTCCTCTGTCCTGGAATTTTGCTTATATATCTTCTTCTGTGTGTTAGGAAAGCCTGGTATGTTTCCTGCTCCTGAGAGTAATGTTTTTATGCAGAAATAGTCACATACTGTCCAGGTTGTGGCACTTCAGGAAGTGTCTCTGGTGCTGCATGTCTCTGCTGCTGTGTTTTGACTGCTTTGTCCCTTAGGCCAATCCTCTGCAGAGTTTTTGCTTTCCTGCAGTGGGGAGTGTTTGGACCTTGTCCAGAGTGTGGTGAGTTTTAACTGGGTGTGCTCTGGTCTGTTTGTTAAAAGAGACTTGATGCTATTTTCGCTAGAGCTGAAGATTTGCAGAACTCTATGTTCAGTAGATGTGGTGTGGCAGGGATTTGTGCTGGTCTTTTGGGGGGTGGAGCCCACTGCTCTGGTTCTCAGGCACACTGGCCAGAGAGAAGCAGCACCTGGAGAGCACAGGGTGGGCAGGGCTTGCTGTAAGTGTTTTAGGCCACCATTGTTGGCCCTGTGCTGCTTACTGAAGTTAGTTCATGCTATAGGTGAGGGAGGGAAATGGTGCTGGCCAGCTCCTTCTTCCCCAGAGATGAGAGTTCTCACATGCTACTATCAAACAATCCCTCCCAGAAGACAGAACAATTTCCCCTTGGGTGTCTCAGATGTCTTTCAGATTGTTGCCTTCACACTGTGTCCAAGTTGCTTGCCCACCTGGAGCAGTACAGTGCACTTTTGACTCTGTCTCAGCCAGGCCTGCTGAGTTTTAAAACTCAAAATGTTAGGGACCTGGTATGGCAGTATCCATGCTGGTCTTCTGGGGGAAGGTCTTTCATGCTTGAACTGATACAGGTTTGACCCAGAAGGTCAGTCACCGCAGAGCACAGGAGAATATTTTTGTAATAAAGCACAGTAAAGATCCAGTGTCCAGGTTAGCCACCCTTAACTTGTGTGTCTGCATCTATGCTGAGAGGTAGAAGAGGGAAATGGCACCCACTGGTTCCTTTGTTTCCAAAGAGGCAATGTCATGTTTCTCAGATGCACCGCAAGAAGGAGGAATCATATCTCCCAGTGTATTTAGGTGATGCTCAGATTGTGCTGTCCCCCCTCCAGGTTACTTGCTTGCCTTCTCTAAAGGAGCACTGCAGCACCCTCAGGGCTCTATATCAGCCACTCCCTAGACCTCTAAAACTCTAGTCTTTGATCCCTATTGGTTGCAAAATCTCATGAAAATCAGCTCCTCTTGTTTTCCCAGTCAATGGCTTTGGAAAAGTGTTTTCTTTGTATAACCCCCTGTGCACCCCTCTGTCCTTTTGTCTCCTCTCTCTCCACCTGGACTCCCACTCCTCTGCAGTATCCATGATCCATTTCTCCCATAACCACATTTCTGCACCTCCTTCCTTCCACGGTGTGGTCTCCGCTCTCTCTCTGGTTGTACAGTTTGTTCTGTCAGTCCTCAGATTGATTCCTTGGGTATTCAGAATGATTTGATATTTATCCAGCTGTGTTTGAGAGATGAGATAAGCCTAGGGTCTTCTTACTACACTGTCTTAGCTCCTCTCAGCTGAGAAAGGTCAGTATTAACTCTTCTGTAAATGTTTGGTAGAATTCACCTGTGAAACCATCTCATGCCACACCTTCATTTGTTGGGAGTTTTCCTATTACTAGTAACAAAATTGAATCAGTAATAAATCTGTTTAGATTTTCTATTTCTTCCTGATCCAGTTTAGAATTATTGGATGTTTTTAGGAATTTATCTATTTTTTCTATATTGTATAATTTGTTGGCATATAAATTTTTGAAGTAGTCTTATATAATCCTTTGTATTTCTGTGGTGTTGGTTCTAATTTCTCTTTCATTTGTGGTTTTGAGTCTTCTCTTTTTCTTGATAAGTCTGGCTAAAGGTTTGTGCATTTTATCTTTTCACAGCACCATTGATTTTTTTTCTGTTATTTGTGTCTCTATTTCATTTACTTCTTTTCTGATCTCTATTATTTTCTTCTTCTACTAACTTTGGGTTTTGCTCTTCCTTTCCTAGTTCCTTTAGGTGTAAGCCTAACCTGTTTGTTTGAGATTTTTCTTGTTTCTTGAGGTGTACCTGTGTTGCTGTATACTTTCTCTTAGAGCTGCTTTTGATGCATCCCAAAGATTTTAGTCTGTTGTGTTTCCATTTGCTTTTGTCTCCAGATATTTTTTAATTTACTCTTTGATTTCTCCATTTGCTTATTGGTTTAATAGAATATTGTTTAGCCTCCATGTATTTTTGTTTTTCCGTCTTTTTTTTTCTTGTGACAGATTTCTAGTTTCATACCATTTGAGTAGATAAGATGCTTGATTTGATTTTAGTCTTTTCAAATGTATTAAGATTTGTTTCGTGGCCTAACACATGATGTATCCTGGAGAATGTTTCATGTGCAGTTGAGAATGTCTGTTCTCTTCATTTTGGATGAAGTGTTCTCTAATAATCTATTAAGTCCATCTAGTCTAATGTGTCATTCCAAATAACTTTCCTTATTGATTTTCTGTCTGGGTGATCTGTCCATTGATGTAAATGGGGTGTGAAAGTCCCTAATATTATTGTATTACTTTGAATTTCTCACTTTATATCTTTAATATTTGCTTTATATATTTAGGTGTTCATAGTTGGGTATACAGATAAACAAAATTATTTTGTCCTCGTTGGATTGATCCCTTTATCATTATGTAATGCCCTTCTTTGTCTCCTGTTGCAGTCTGTTTTAGAGTCTGTTTTGTCTGATGTAAGTATTGTTCCCCTACCTCTTTTCTTTTTTTCAGTTCATTCATTCACCCTTTGTTTTTGATTGAAGCTTTTAGTCCATTTACATTTAAAGTTACTGGGGCGCCTGGGTGGCGCAGTCGGTTAAGCATCTGACTTCAGCCAGGTCACGATCTCGCGGTCCGTGAGTTCGAGCCCCGCGTCAGGCCTTGGGCTGATGGCTCAGAGCCTGGAGCCTGTTTCCGATTCTGTGTCTCTCTCTCTCTCTGCCCCTCCCCCGTTCATGCTCTGTCTCTCTCTGTCCCAAAAATAAATAAACGTTGAAAAAAAAATTAAAAAAAAAATAAAGTTAGGTGTGTACATATTGTCATTTTCTTAGTTGTTTTCTGGTTGTTTTTATAGTTCTCTGTTCCTTTCTTTTTCTCTTGCTTTCTTCCCTTGTGATTTGTTAACTTTCTTTAGCCTTATGCTTGGATTCCTTTCTCTTTATTTTTTGTGTATTTATTACAGGTTTTTGGCATGTGGTTACCATTAGGTTAATATATAATAACATATGTATGTAGCAGTCTGTTTTAAGTGGATGGTCACTTAAGTTCAAATACATTCAAATTATGCTATATTCTTACTTTCTCCCTCCCCACATTTTATGTATGTAATCTCATATGTTACATCATTTTATTTTGTGTATCCCATAACTAATTTTTATAGATGTAATTGATTTACTACTTTTGTCTTTGAACCTGCATACCAGCTTTATAAGTAATTAATCTTCCACCTTTACTATATGTTTCCTTTTATCAGTGAAAAATTTTCCTTTCATAATTATTTTTACTTGTATTTATTACCTTTTCCATTGAAAGAAGTCTTTTTAATCTTTTTTTTAAGGCTTAGTGGTGATGAACTGCTTTAACACTTTTTTGGGGGGAGAGGAGGGAGTCTGGAAAACTCTTTATTCCTCCTTCAATTCTGAATGATACCTGCCAGGTAGAATAACCTTGGCTTTATTTTTTTGCTTTTTGTTTTTGTTTTTTTTTTTTTTAGCACTTTGAGTTTATCCTGTCACTCCCATCAGGCCTATAAAATTTCTACTGAAAAATCAATTGTAATAGCTTTATAGGGTTTCCCTTGTTATAGAATTACTTGCTTTTCTCTTACTGCTTTTAAAATTCTCTATTTTGGGGGTGCGTGGATGGTTCAGTCAGTTAAGCATCCAACTTTGGCTCAAGTCACAGTCTCATGGTTTGTGGGTTCGAACCCTGCATTGGGCTTGGTGCTCACAGGTGGGAGCCTGGAGCTGCTTCAGATTCTGTGTCTCCTTCTCTCTCTGCCCCTCCCCCACTTGTGCTCTGTTTCTCAAAAATAAATGTGAAAAAAAGATTCTCTATTTTTAATTTTTGACATTTTACTTATAATTTTTCTTGGTATGGACCTCTTTGTGTTCATTTTGTTTGGAGCTCTCTGCTTCCTGAACTAGGACATCTATTTTCTTTATCAGGTTAGGGAAGTTTTCAGCTATTATTTCTTCTTGTAATTTTTGAGTCCCTTTTTCTCTTTTCCTTCTGTGACCCTTATAATGTGAATGTTAGCATGCTTGATACTGTCCCAGAGGTCCCTTAGCTATCCTCCTTTAAAAAAAAATCTCCCTTCTCTCTGCTGTTCATTTGGGTTATTTCTAATACCCTGTCTTCTAGATTGCTGATACATTCTTCTGCTTCCTCTAATCTACTTTTGATTTCCTCTAATGTATTTTTAATTTCATTTGTTGTATTTTTCAGCTTTGATTCATTCTTTTTTATATTTTATATCTCTTTGTTGAAGTTTTCACTGAGTTCATCCACTTTTATGTCTGGTGAGCATCTTTATCACCATGAGTCAGATTGCTTATCTGACTCATGAGTCAGATCCTCATGAGTCAGATTGCTTATCTCTATTTCATTTAGTTCTTTTTTCTGAGGTTTTTTCTTGCTTTGTTTGTTTGTTTGGAACATGTGTCTGTTTCTTCATTTTATGTGACTTTCTGTGTTTGTTTTATGTATTAAATAAATCATCTATATCTCCTGATCTTGAAAGTAGTGGACTTATGTAGAAGATATCCAAGGGGCCCATAATACAACCTCCCTGGTCACTATGATCATGTTCTCCAGGGGCATCCTTTGTATGGGCTGTGTGCACCCTCCTGTTGTGGCTATGCTGATGAGCAGGGCTTTTCCTGGGCTTGGCCAGTTGCAATGACCAGTTGCAATGAACAATTGCAACTACTGTGAGTGCACCATTGGGCAGGGCTGGCCCCAGTGTGACTGGCTGAGAAGCCCAGCTATAGCTGCTGTGGGCATACTGGTAGGTAGAGTTAGCCCCTGCTTCAGCTTGTTGAGAAACCAAACCAAACTCTTGTGGGTGTACTGATGGTCAGGACTGTCTGGAGCAAGAGTTACTTTAGAGGTGTGTCGGTCCTGGCCAGGACTACCTGCTGGGTGTGGCATGGCTGTAGTGACTTTGGAAGGACTATGGTCCCCACTGAGGCTGCCTGCCAGGTGTGGTGGAGCAGAAGTTTCTTTGGAGGAGTACTTGCCGGGTGGGCAGTTTGGGTGAGGTGGATTCACAGAACCCAGGGGAAGAGCAAGCATTATTAGCCATACAGATGGGTGTCAGAACTAGGTCCTGCTAGCATCTGGCCAGTTGGGCTGAAAGAGTCGAGAAAAACTGTGTCTTTCAGCACTTGCATTCCTGGAGAAAGGTCCTAAAGATCCCTACCTTTCTAATACATGCCTAAAGTTAGTAAATCTTCATGTGTAATCCAGACACTTTTAAAACTGCTGCCACTGTGCTATGTCTAGGAGTAAGTGAGATAGCATGCCGACCCTTTATGAGCAGAGTCTCAGTCTTCTATAGGCTTCCAGTTATCCTGGAGTTAAGCACCCTGAGTTTTAAAGTTCCCAGAGTCAAGCTCCACTGTTTTTCAAAACTAGACTTTATGGAGGTTTGTCATCGTGGTGCACATCTCCAGTGCTAGTAGTGCCCAGTGTAACTCTTGATTCCCTTTACTCCTCGGGGGGCGGGTCTCTTGTCTGTGATATTCCTCCTTGATAAATCATCTTCAGGTGGTACTCATGCATGCCAATTGAGAGAACCACTGTGCTACCCAACATTACATCTTGAAGAACAGGCTTCAAAAACTGGCATCATTTTTAAGTTCCAAAAAAGTACCTGCAGTTTTAAAATTATTAAGTGATGGGGCACCTAGTTGGCTCATTCAGTTAAGCATCCAACTCTTGATTTTGACTCAGGTCATGATATTACAGTTGTGAGTTCAAGCCCAACATCAGGCTCTGTGCTGACAGTGCAGAGCCTGCTTTGGATTTTCTGTCTTCTTCTCTCTCTGCCTCTCTCTCACACAAAAATAAATAAACATTAAAAAAAAAACATTGAGAGATTACATCTTTCAGAGGTCATGATCAAAAGGAAAGATATTGAAATAACTAAAATTTCATGAGAATTTTCAAAATAATTGTTAAATTTAGTCCATTATTGGAGAAACGCTCAGAAAACAAAATGTCAACTGTGATTTATTTATCCAAAACTGTTTAATATTAATTTCAATCATTAGAAAGCATATACAAAATGATAAATCAGTAACAAAATAACACATACCAATCCATGGCTATACAAATGGATAATTGCAGATTCACATGCAGTTTTTAGTAATAATACAGACATATTTTGTATGTTTTTCACATAGCGAAATATAACGTTTCAACTATCATGTAGAAAAATATCTTCTATGAAGTTTATTTTGATAGAGCAGAGGAGGGGCAGAGAGAGAAGAAGAGAGAGAATCTCAAGTAGCCTCCATGCTATCAGTGCAGAGCCTGATGCAGGGCTCAAAACCACGAACCATGAGACCATGAATTGAGCCAAAACCAAGAGTCAGATGCTTAACCAAATGAGCCACCCAGGTGCCCCAAAAAATCTTTTTGATAAAACAAGTGAGAAGTTACAAATGCCTAATTTGAAATATATGATGACTATCATTTTGTTGTCTTTATACTTATTTAATAAATTATTGAAAGAAAACTCAGATAAAATATTCTAAAAAAGAGAAGGGAAATCAATAGACATTCTGACACTGGAAGTAACTGACTTATAATTTCAGATCTTACTAAAGGCAGTATTTAGGAATAAGAAAAATGCAACTAATGAAGAAGAATTAACTAACACATTGGGAGAAGATTTAAATTTCATATTGAATTTGACAGAAAATGCCAATATTAAGAAAACAAACTCATAAAATGTCACTTTAATGAAGACATCAGTCACTTCCTAGGAAAACTTGAAATGCTCTAAAAATTCATGGTTTAGACATAAAAGGAACTTGATTGAGGGTTTCCCTGACAGAAAACAATGTAACAATTTACATGATATTAGCAATATTAATTTGAAGAGCAAAGGAAAGTTTCTAAACTATCAACAGTACAAGACACGTTTCCATCAGACAGACTGAAGTAAAGACAGAATCATTTTTCTGTTCTCAATAGGATATGATAATACGAAATAATTGTCATATGAAGAAGCAATCAAAGAGCATGCAGCCAAGAAATGTGAAACAGTATTATAGAGATGTGTTAAGGAGTTACTTAATTTCTGAAATATTATTTTTTTGCATTTTGTGATGATTGTAGCATTTATAAGCTTTTTAGTCTCATAATTTACTTTTTCCTCTTATTATATCTCTTTGTATCTAATTTTTTCAAATAAGTGTGCTCTGTCTCCAACTTTTCTAACTTTCAGGCCTGAAAAAACCTGTGTCAAGTCAGTCCTATGAGCCTAGAATGCTGCTATGAGCATAGATTAATGCTTCTTTAAATGTTTCATGAATTATTGTTATGAAAAATATTTGAAATGAAAGAGACACCAAATTAAAACTTACAAATTTTAAATTTTATTTTGAAAGTTTAAAGTGTATTGAAAAATAGAGAAAATGATACACAGAACTGCTAATATCCATCAGCCATATTCAACAATGATTAAGACTCCATGCTTTTTTCACTTTTTTCCTTTCTTCTGTAGTATTTTAAGGCAAATCTCAGATATCTGTGTCATTTCATCTCTTATACCTAAATTCATGTCTCTAACAAGTGTGGGCATTTTCTTACATAAACATTTACTTAACCAAATGTTAGGTCTTATATCTTGCAAAATTAATAAGAATTCAATGTTATCATGTAATACCCTCCATAGATAGTCAAATAGTCCCAAATGTTTTTCAAAATTTTTGCATTGGGTTTATTTGAATCACGATACAAGCAAAGTCAGCACATTTAATTTTATTAAAAGCCTAACCTCAGATGCGTTACGGGTTCAGTTCCAGGAAATCACAGCAAAGTGAACATCGCAATAAAACGAGTATCAGAATAAAGCTAGCAAATAAATTTTTGGTTTCCAGTGCATAAAAAAGTTATATTTGCAATATACCACAGTCTATTAAATGTGCAATAGAATTATGTCTAAAAAAAAATGTGAAGTTTTTTTTTTTGAGAGTGTGAGCAGGGGAGTCGCAGAGGGCGAGAAAATCTTTAAGCAGGCTCCATGCCCTAGCAGGGAACCCAATACAGGGCTCCATCTCATGACCATGAGATGATGACCTGAGTCAAAATCAAGAGTAGGACACTTAAGTGTCTGAGCCACTCAAGGCACTCCACAGTGTGCATATTTGAATTAAAGAACACTTCATTGCTAAAAAATGCAAACCATCATCTGAACTTTTTAGTGAGTTGTAATCTTCTTGCTGATGGAGGGTTGTGCCTTGACATTGATGGCTGCTGACTGATCAGGATTGTGGTTGCTGAAAGTTGGGGTAGCCTTGGAAATTTCTTCAGATAACAATGAAGTTGGCCAAATTAATGGACTCTTCCTTTTACAAACATTTTCTCTCTCGTACAGCGCTGTTTGATAGCGTTTGAGTGCAGAACTTCTTTCAAAATTGGGGTCCATCCTCTCAAACCCAGCATTGCTTTACCAACTAAGTCTATGTAATATTCTAAATCTTCTGTTGTTATTTCAACAACCTTCACAGCATCTTCTCCAGGAAGAGATTCCATCTTAAGAAATTACTTTCTTTGCTCATCCATGAGAAGCAAGTCCTCATCTGTTCAGGTTTTATCATAAAATAAATCACCAATTCAGTCACATCTTCAGGCTCCACTTCCACTTCTAGTTCTGTTTCTATTAATATCACATCTGCAGTTACTTCTTCCACTGAAGTCTTGAACCCCTCATTGTCACCCATGAGGACTGAAATCAGCTTCTACACTCCTGTGATGTTGATACTTTAACCTCTTCCTATGAATCACAAATGGTTCTGAATCGCATCTAGAATGGTGAATGCTTTCCAGGAGGTTTTCAATTTACTTTGCTCAGAACCATCAGAAGAATTACTGTCTATGGCAGCTGTAGCTTTATGGTATGTATTTCTTATATATATAATAAGACTTAAAAGTCAAAATGACTCCTTGATCTGTGGACTCTAGAATGGATGTTGTGTTAGCAGGCATAAAAACATTAATCTCATTGTACATTTCCATTAGAGCTCTTGGGTGACCAGATGCATTGTGACCAAAATGCAGTATTATTTTGAAAGGAATCTTGTTTTCTGAGCAGTAGGTCTCAACATTGGGCTTAAAATGCTCAATCAACCATGTTGTAAACAAATGTGCTGTCATCAAGCCTTTGTTTTTCCATTTATAAAGTGAAGGTAGAATAGATTTGGCATAATTCTTAAAGACCCTAGGATTTTCCTACTGGTCAATGAGCTTTGGCTTCCACTTAAAGTCACCAGCTGCATTATAACCCTTAACAAGAGAGTCAGCCTATCCTTTAAAGCTTTGAAGCCGGGCATTGATTTCTACCTAGCTATGAAAGTCCTAGATAGCATCTTCTTCCAAAATAAGGCTGTTACATCTTATATTAAAAATGTGTTATTTAGGGGCGCCTGGGTGGCTCAGTCAGTTCGTGAGTTCAAGCCTTGTGTCGGGCTCTGTGCTGACAGCTCAGAGCCTGGAGCCTGCTTCAGATTCTGTGTCTACCTCTCTCTCTGCCCCTACCCTGCTCATGCTCAGTCACTCTCTCTCTCAAAAATAAAATAAACATTACAAAATTTAAAAAAGAGAATTTGTTATTTAGTATAGCTATCTCTATTTTCTTAGGTAGGTCGTCTGAATAATTTGCTTCTATGTCAGTGCTTGCTGCTTCACCTTGCACTTTGATGTTAGGGAGATGGCTTCCTCCCTTAGACCTCATGAACCAACCTCTCTGCTAGCTTCAAACGTTTCTTCTTTAGCTCCCTCACCTCTCTCAGCCTTCATAGAATTGAAGAGAGTTAGGGCCTTTTTCTGGATTAGGCTTTGGCTTAAGAGAATGTTATGGCTGTTTTGATCTTCTATACAGACCACTAAACTTTCTCCAAATCAGTAATAAGATTGTTTTGCTCTCTAACCATTTGTGTCTTCACTGCAGGAGCACTTTTAATTTCCTTCAAGGGCTTTTCCTTTGCATTCACAGCTTGGTTAACTGTTTGGCACAAGAGACCTAGCTTTTGGCCTGTCTCGGCTTTTGACACGCCTTCTTCACTGAGCTTCATCATTTGTAGCTTTTGATTTAAAGTGAGAGACAAGTGACTCTTTAAGTTGACACTTAGAGGCCATTATAGGATTATTAATGAGACTAATTTTAATATTGTTGTTATCTTAGCTAATAGTAAGGCCCAAGGAGAGGGAGAGAGATGGGGGAACAGCTGGTCAGTGGAGCAGTCACAACATACTTTCTCAATTAAGTTAACTGTCTTCTATGGGCATGGTTTGTGACGCCCCCCCCCCCCAAACAATTACAATAGTATCATCAATGTTCACTGATCTCAAATCACCATAACAACTATAATAATGAAGAAAAAGTTGAAAATAGTGTAAGAATTACCAAGTGTGACAGAAAATGAGCTTAATGCTGTCGGAAAAAATGGTGCTGATAGACTTGCTTGACACAGGGTTGCCACAAACCTTCAATTTGTAAAAACAACAACAACAACAACACAGTATCTGTAAAATGCAGTAAAACAAGGTATATCTGTTTGCTTCTTAAATCTCTTCTGATATGTAACCTGTTTTTCTTGTGTCACTTCTTACAGAACTGAAGTCAGTTGTTGTATACAATGTCTCGTATTTGGGTTTTATCTCTTTGTTTTCTCTGGTGTCATTTAACTTGTCGTTCTGTCTGTCTTATTTCATATAAGTGGAAGTTAGCTCTGGGATACTGGTTCTCACACTTGAGAGTGCAGCAGAATATCCTGGAAGGCATGTGAAAACACAGATTGCTGGGTTTAGCCCCAAAGTGTCTGATTCAGGTGGTCTTGGATGGGGGCCAATAATTTGTGTTTATAATAAGTTCCCAGAAGATGCACTTACTACTGATATAGCAGGAACTCTTTGAAAACTACTGCTTCTATACTGTTCATATCTTTAATTTTTCTAAGATTGCCCAATATATTCTGTAATGAATAAGATTTTTAAAAAGCTGAATGAATTCAGTAAAGTTACATGATACCAAATCAGTATACATAAATCTGTTGTGCTTCAACTATGCTTCAATTAAAAAAAAAGTTTGTGTTTTTTTACACTAATACCAACTATTAGAAAGAGAAATTAAGAAAACCATCTCATTAACAATTACATAAAAAAAAAATACTTAGGAATAAACTTAACCAAGGAAGTGAAAGACCTATGCACTAAAAAATTTGGGACATCAATGAAAGAAATTAAAACTGACACAAACAAGTGGAAAGATATTCCATGCTGATTGGAAGAAATAATACTGTTAAAATGTCAATACTACCCAAAGTAATCTAGAGATTCAATACAATCGTTATCAAATAAGTTAAATTTATTTAAATATGTGAAAATTCCAATGGCATTTTTCATAGAAGTAGGACAAGTAATCCTAAAGTTTGTATGGAACCATAAACGACTCCAAATAGCCAAAGAAAAACAAAGCTGAAGGTATCATGCTCCCTGATTTCAATATATACTACAAAGCTATAGTAATTAAAAATGTATAGCATTGGCATAAAAACAGACACACAGGGGAGCCTGGGTGGCTCAGTAGGTTAAGCGTCCGACTTCAGCTCAGGTCATGATCACGTGGTCCGTGAGTTCGAGCCCTGCGTCGGGCTCTGTGCTGACAGCTCAGGGCCTGGAGCCTGTTTCAAATTCTGTGTCTCCCTCTCTCTCTGACCCTCCCCCGTTCATGCTCTGTCTCTCTCTGTCTCAAAAATAAATAAACGTTAAAAAAAAAATAAAAAAAAAAAACAGACACACAGATCTGTGAAACAGATAGAAAGCCTAGAAATAAGCCCATGCGTGTATGGTCAACTTAGGATAAAGCCAAGAATAGACAACGGGGAAAGACCATGTCTTCGATAAGCAATGTTGGGAAAATTGGACAGCTGCATGCAAAAGAATGAAACTAAACCACTATCTTACACCATACACCTAAACAAACTCAAAATGGATTAAAGACTTGAATATAAGACTTGAAACAATGAAACTCTGAAAGAAAATACAGGCAGTAATTACCTTGATGTCAGTGTTGGTGATGTGTTTTTGGATGTGACACCAAAAGCAAAAGTAAACAAGTGGGACTACATCAGACTAAAAAACTCTTGCACACTTAAGGAAACCAACAACACAAAAAGGCAGCCTGTTGAATGGGAAACCATATTTGCAAATTATATATCCAATAAGAAGTTAAGATCCAAAATACATAAAGAACACCAAAAAACAAACAAAACAAAACAAAAAACCAATCCAATTAAAGAATGGACAGAGGATCTGAGTAGACATTTTTCCAAAGAAGGTGTACGTATGGTCAATAGACATCTGAAAAGATTCTCGACATCACTGATCCTCAGGGAAATGCAAATCAAAACTACAATGAGTTATCACCTCACACCTGTTAGAATGGCTACCATTACAATCAGAAGAACTAACAAGTGTTGGCTAGGATTTGGAGAAAAGGGAACCCCCCCATGTGCACTGTTGGTGGGTATGTAAATTGGTATAGCCATTATGGAAAACAGCATGGATGTTTCTCAAAAAATCAATAATAGAAGTATCATATCCACCAATTCTACTTCTGGATAATTGTCTAAAGAAAATTAAAACACTAACTGTAAAAGATATATTCATTCCCATGTTCATTATATTATTTATAATTCCCAAGACATGGAGGCAACTTAAGTGTCCATTGATGGATGAGTGAATCAAGAAAATGTAGTGTATATATATATATATATATATATATATATATATATATATATATACATATATATATGTATATACACACAATAGATTATTATTCAGCTATAAGAAGAAGGAAATCCTGCCATTTGTGATAACATGGATAGACCTTGAGGACATTCTGCTAAGTAAAAAGAGAGTAAGGAAAATACCAAATGATCTCACTTACAGGTGGACTCTTGAAAACAATCTCAGAGATAGAGAAAACGTTTTGGAAGTGCAGTGGGTAGGGAATAGTTGGAGAGAGTCAAAAGGTACAAACTTTGAGTTATAAAGTAAGTCCTAGAGATGTAATATACAGCATGGTGGCTATCGTTAATAACATTTTATGGTATATTTGAAAGTTAACGTAAATTTTAAAAGTTCTCATCACAAGAAACACTTTTATAATTGCCTATGGTGCAGAGGTTAACTAGAATTATTTGGATCATTTTGCAATATATCCAAATATTAAATCATTGTTATATACCTGAAACCAATATAATATTGTATATCAATTATAACTTGACCAAAAAAGAAGTAACTGGCCAAACAAATTTCTAAATTGCCATTTAAAAAATTAATTCAAATTATTTTCTGTATAGCTCTAATGTGTAAGCAGTCACTTACTCAGAAAACATTTACTTTATTCCCACTATGTGCTTGACATTGTCCAAGGTTATAAAGGTGGAAAAGTCAGGGTCTTGAAGTGTCTCCAACCTCAAGTAACTCTTAGTCTTGTGGAAGATGGATATATAAGCTAACTTGTATAAGACTTCACGATCAGTGCTCTGACAGAGCTACATACAGACTATAATGAAACCATGATTGCCTGGCACTAAATTCATGAGATTCTTCCCTTTTCTAGGGTATAATAAAGAAATGAAAGGTTTTTCCTTATTTTCCTTGGCTGCATATATCAGAAATGGCCCTTCTGGCCTCAGCTGCATCTCCTATCAAGCACTGTGATATTGCTGTCTTAGCCATTCTATATGCTCTGACCACAGAGTAAGCAAACAGATGAAGCTTCCTTTTTTGGGGGGGGTGGGGGGTGGGGTTCAAGGTCCAGAGCTGGCAGTTTTATTAGGGTGGTAAAAATGTTAGAAAATGGAAGAGCAATGTATTTTTAATAGGTCTTCGCTAAGGAGAGCCACAGGTTATGTCGAAAGGAAAAAAATGGAATATATAATTAAGGCAAAAATACACCTATGGCCCCATAGCAAAATTGAGAGGAAGGTATAGAGATTTCCATACACCCACTGCCCCTAGGCATGTATAGCCTCCCTCATTATCAACATTACTTACCAGAGTGGTACATTTGTTATAATTGATAAACCTACATTGATGAATTATAGATACCCAAAGTCCATGGTTTATATTAGAAATCATGGTGTTGTACTTTTTATGGGTTTGTACAAATATATCATGACACGTATCATATAGAGTATTTTCAGTGCTCTAGAAAGCTTCCATGCTCTGCCTATTCATCCCTCCTCACACCCCAACCCCCGGTAACCACTGATCGTTTTACTGTTCATAGTTCTGCCTTTTACATAATGTCTTATAGTTCAAATCATGTGATATGTAGCCTTTTTAGGTTGGCTTCTTTCACTTGGTAACATGTATTTTCATGACTTTTTAGCTCATATCTTTTTAGTATCAAGTAATATTCCATTACCTGGATGTACTACAGTTTATGCATCCGTTCACCTACTGAAGCACATCTTGACTGCTTTTTTAAAAATTTTTTTAACATTTATTCATTTTTTTGATAGAGACAGAGCACAAGTGGGGGAGGGGCAATGAGAGAGGAAGACACAGAATACGAAGCAGGCTCCAGGCTCTGAGCTGTCAGCACGGAGCCCGACGCAGGGCTCGAACTCACAGACTGCGAGATCATGACCTGAGCCGAAGTCGGATGCTTAACCGACTAAGCCACCCAGGCGCCCCTTGACTGCTTTTAAATTTTAAAAATTATGAATAAAGCTGCTCTAAATATCCCTATGCAGTTTTTTGTGTAGACATAGTTTTTAACTCCTTGGGTAAATGCCAAGGAATATGACTGCTGGACCATATGAGAAGAGTATGTTAATTTTGAAAGAAAAAGCCAAACTGTCTTAAAGTGGTTGTACCATTTTGCATTCCCACTGGCAATGAATGATTTCCTGTTGTTCGTCATCCTCATCAACATTTGATGTTGACAGTGTTCCAGATTTTGGCCCTATAAAGGCATCTCCTTGTTTTAATTTGCATTTCCCTGATGACATATGTTGTGGAACCTCTCTTGATAGGCCTCTTTGCCCTCTGATTATCTCCTGTGGTGAGGTATCTCTTAAGGTTTTTGGCCATATTTTAATCAGGTCGTTTTCTTTCTTATCATTTAGTTTTTAGTGTTCCTTGTATATTTTGATTAACGGTCCTTTATCAGATGTGCCTTTTGCAAATATTTTCTACCAATCTGTGGCTTGTCTTCATTCCTCCATTTTTAAAGACCAAATAGTTTTGTAGAAAATTGGGTCCTGCAAAAAGTCTTAAGTGCTATTTCTGTAGAGAGCATTTCTTTGTTGCTGTAGGGAAGAAGTAGAAGGTCATGTGCTATTGAGATTCCTGTCTCCATGTAGCTTAAAAGAAAATGCAAATGAACATGAGAAGTAGAGAGCAATGATAGTCTTTAATTTTATGTCAAATGCCATAGCATATTAAGAGTTCACAGTTTAGAGAAACATTGAAGTAGACTGAGGTAGAAGAGGGAATCTGTGGAAATTGAATTTACTCAGAGTGGCCTTGAAATCTAGTTCTGTCTTCAACAGTGGCAGAGGCAGAAAATGACATTCCAGCTGAGAAACTGGATTCAGAGTTATAAAAATTTCAGTTTATATTGTAGAGGGAAAAATTGATTATGCTTTAGATTTAGATTCTGAATATTCTCAGATCTGTAAGACTGGATTTTTTTTTAGCTAGAGGGACTAGAGGTGTAAATCCTACATCATTCCAAATGGTTCTATTTACAGCAGATGGCTAGGTTGCGTGTTTCACATGGCAATAGAAAGAATATATTAGCCCAGCTTATTTGCGTTCATATGAGTGTATTATAACACTTAAAATGTTGTATTTTGGCATTTAAAAAAAATATATATGCTATATTTTTCAAACCTATGGAATATTTGCTTTATGTTTTATTTTGTAAATCTACCTTGTTAACAATTTGAAATATTATAATATTACAATGATATAGTGTCAAATATACTGGTTTTTAAATTTTAACTTTATTTTTTAAATGTTTTATTTATTTTTGAGAGAGAGAGAGAGAGAGACAGACAGACAGACAGACAGAGAGTGAGCAGGGGAGGGGCAGAGAGAGAGAGAGGGAGACACAGAATCCGAAGCAGACTCCAGGCTCCAAGCTGTCAGCACAGAGCCTGACATGGGGCTTGAAACCATGAACTGTGAGATCATGACCTGAGCCAAAGTCAGACGGTTAACCAACTGAGCCTCCCAGGCACCCCCATTTTAGCTTTATTTTTAGTATCAGTGACCTATTTTAGTTTTATTATTCTTCCTCTGCTTATGTAGTAATAATAGTGTGATCCTTAAAACATACTACACATACGTTATCATTGCACACAGACATTTTTGAACACTGCTGATTTAAAATTTTCCATTGTAAAGTTCTTTCTAAAGCATTTTACTTTGTTAATTGGAAAATGCTGCCGCTGTTGACAGAGATATTATCCATTTAGCTGAGGCCACCTTTGTACCTAAGTTACCGTATGTGAAATTTGGGTTGTTAATCTGGACTTATAATAATTTCTGTACCACTCCAGACTAAATTGCAAAGGACTAAAACTCAGATTTAGGCAAAGAAAAAAACTAAGGGGGTGGTGTAGAAGATGTCCAGTATCACACAGCTGAATTCAACTGTGGGTGAATTTCCGGCACAGTTGAATCTAGAATCTCAGATGATGTTATTAGGACTTTTGTTCTGCTTAGTCCTGTGGGATTCAACTTGATTTCAGTTACATAGGGGTAAAGTTGGGGCACCTCTAGGGTAGAGAAGGCTGATGCCCTATAATTGGCACTTTTGCCTGGAGAAGCAGAAGCTATTTCTGAAAGGAAAAGGTACTTCCCTGACAAAGAAGTAGAAGTTTCCACAGTGGGACCCATGGTTGCTCTTGAACACAATTATCAAAGTTTGTGAAAACTGTTGGTTGGCATTCATCTACTAAGCTTTAGAAATCATTCAACTTAAAAGATGATTCAGAGGAAACCTGGTTCCTTTTCTCTAGACCAAAGTTAGATACCATCCTAAGACTCACAGACCTTTTAAAAACTGATTTTCAAGCCTGTGGTTTATAAATAGCAGCCTGGTATCAATATTTTGTATAGTCCTTCTTGGGCAAAGTAATTAAATATATCCACCCCTCAGTTTCCTAATCTGTTTAAAAAATACTAAAGCAGTTAGATTGACTAAGCTCTGAGGTCATTTGTTTCTAAGAATATATGATTCAATGATTCTCTTGCAAAAGTGATTATAGTTTGGCTTTCCTGTCTTTTTTCTTTTTTCTCTCTTTTCTAGACTATGTACATTGAGTGGAAACTATCTTTGCTCTTGAAAAGCCAAATTCGGTAAAAACTTCCTGCAGTGATAGAAATGATCCATGTAGCTATTGAAATGTGGCTGGTGTAACTTGGGAAATGAATTTTTAATCTAGTCTTAATTACTTTTGATTCAAATGAAAACAGCCCCAAGTCTGGCATTAACTTTTTCAACAAGATTTTTACGTAATAGTTGAAATTTTAAAATAAAATTTATAAGCTATGTGATGAATTTCAAAGCAGCAATCCCCCCTCCCCCCATTTTCTTTTCAGTCTCCCGCACACAGCTACTCAAGCTACGACTCTGGCAAAAATGAGAGTGTAGACCGAGGTGCCGAGGACCTGTCTCTAAACAGGGGCGATGAGGATGAAGACGACCACGATGACCACGACGATTCTGAGAAAGTTAACGAGACTGATGGCGTTGAGGCAGAGCGGCTGAAAGCTTTCAATGTGAGTCCCACCACCGCCCCCCTTCCCCGCCCACGTGGGTTACTTTTTACCACTTCACTTTCATGTTGTTGCTTGTTGGTAAACGTGGATGTTCTAGAGACGTGTTTGTTTAATTTACAGAAGGATTTAAAAAGTACATGAAACTCTCTTTGCCAACCAGACACCAGAATTGCTGGGTTTTGTTTAGAATTTTACAGCCAAATGTGAGCTGAAAACTGGATTTGTGTTGTGTGAGTATGCATGTTTACCTAGAGGATGAGGGGGTCTCCGCTTATTCCTCGCAAGAGTATGCCTGTCATCAGTTATTTCTTTTGCCTTCCTGGCTTATCTAATTATGCATGACAAAAGAGTCCCCCTTGTTATCAGAGATTAGTACACTGTGCAGGGTAGCAATGTAGCAGCCATACTGATCATTAATGGAGAATTTTATGGGGTGCTTAATTGTCACAGTCTGCTGTTATTTCCTGAATTTTTTTTTCCTACATGATAGTCTATACTTTTCTGTCTGTCTGTCTGTCTGTCTGTCTGCCTCTCTCTCTCTTTCTCTCTAGTTTTTTTTTATCCAACCATTTAAAAAGCCTTTAAGAGGTGTTTGCTTAAAATCTCTGGCTTTCCATTGCAAAGTTCTCCAGTGCATAAAGCAGAAAAGAGTATTTTCCTATCGGTAATCAAGACAGGAAGCTAGGAACAGCAGAGAGCAGTCCTCCAAACCCTTCTCCTCTGTCTCCCTCTTGCCAACAGATGTTTGTCAGGCTGTTTGTAGATGAAAACTTGGACCGAATGGTCCCAATCTCTAAGCAGCCCAAAGAAAAGATCCAGGCTATCATTGACTCATGCAGGCGACAGTTCCCTGAGTATCAAGAGCGTGCCAGAAAACGTATACGTACTTACCTCAAGTCCTGCAGGCGGATGAAAAGAAGTGGTTTTGAGATGGTGAGTTTTGAATTAAAACACAGCCCTAGATTCCATCAAAATCCCACATGTAAACCATGACACTATTTTTTTTTCATCTTAGTGTCTTTTTTATTTTTTCCATAATGTCAGGTCAAAGGGGTTTTTGTTTGCTTGTTTGTTTTTACCCCCTTCTCCTTTTCATCTTCCTGAAGTATTTATCCCCTTTGTTATTCAATAAGGCATAGCTGGTGAGACCAGCTTACAGGCCCACATGGTACCATGTCACAGCAAATGAGGGCAATCTGCGTAAAAACCGGTGAGAACCAGCATCTCATTCGTGTCGTTTTCTATCACTACCAAAGTGGGTATAAGGTTAATCAAGGCTTGAAGCACCAGTTGCTGCTTTAGGTGGCACGTGAGAATGGCTTTGTCTGGAGCCAAAGGAAATGGATGACTCCACCTAAATAATACTGTTTTCATACCAATGGCTAACAAGTTGCAAGCCTTGAAAGTTAAAGATCAGTAAGATAAGGCTTTGTTGTACTCAGTGTATTTGCGTGCTTGTGGATGGTAACATGAGCTTTTATATTCATCTGGGCTTTCTAGATGGACGAGATTACGCTGACATTAGATCCTTATGGGTGGAAATCAGGTATCAGTGTTTTTTGAACTTTATTTCACCTTTCTCTAATTGTTACGCCCAGAAATAGCGTATTCATTTACAATGTATTTTTTTTTACTTTTGTTTTTTGTGTATGTGAGCAGAGATGTATTAAAAATTTTCTGAATCGATTTATTTCCCTTTCGTGGGTCCACCAAAGCCAAGGCTGATAGTGATGGCGATCGGTGCCTGTAATGTGTTAGGTGCGGAAGGGTGATGTTAGTGAAGCTACGAGAGGTTTCAGAGTATGTCATATAGGAGAAATAGGTTTTTCGATCTGAATGAAATGACCAAAGCAGTAAGTCCACTATCGACTATTAATTCTTCTTCACTGGCTTGTAAAAATACCTTCGACATTCTTTAAAACCGAATGGCTGTTATTGAGAGGCATGTGCCTAGATGGAGCACAAGGTTCAGTCCTCAGAGAGCCTGGTTTGGCATTCTGGATCCATCACTTTGTAGCTGTGTGTGACCCGGCAAGTCAGCTGCCTGTACTTAGGTACCTCCTCTGGAGATGATCACTCCTGATTTATAAGGTCATGAGGATTACATAAATTGTCACTTGGAAAAGCTCTGCGACCCATTACTGACAGTCACCACTCAGTAAATCTTAACTCTGAAAATATTTTCAAACATTATTTAATCTATCATTTGATAAAAGCTTCCCAAAATGTTTGTGTTAAACAATCACAAAATACTCCAGTTAAGTATTTGCTTACTTCTTGGAAGTAACAACCATATTGAAGTCCGAGATTGTGGTGCATGTGTCATTTTAAGGGGCACATGGGTGGCTCAGTCTGTTAAGCGTCTGACTTCAGCTCAGGTCATCATCTTGCGGCCGGTGGGTTTGAGTCCTGTGTCGGACTCTGTGCTGACAGCTCGGAGCCTGGAGCCTGGTTAGGATTCTATGTCTCCCTCTCTCTCTGCCCCTCCCCCCTCCCCTCAGAAATAAACATTAAAAATTTTTTTAGATAAAAATGGCATTGTTATGCCTGATCAAACTAAATTTGACAGAAAGGCAGCATGGTATAAGAGAGAAGGAGAGTTTGCTTGAAGAAAATAAAGTTATTTCTCCCATTATTGAATTATTTAAAAATTATTATTACCTACTCAACAGGAGAGAGATGACAGACAGAAAGGGTATCTAAACATGTATAGAAGCCTAGAAGAGTCCTGGTGTTGACATTTGGTTCAGGACCACTTAACAGCTGATGTGAAATTGCAGTTGAACATAAATGTGTCTCACAGAGTATGATATACAATATATACTCCTCTTTTTTCAGTAACAAAGATGATATCATATACCAAGATTTTTATTTACCAGCATCTGGCATTACTATTTTTTCCTAATCTTGTCATATTTTTTAGAGATTTTATGATAAAATTTATCTTCTTTTACATTAATTATTCTTTAAGGGAAAGAAGTCATTGTTCTGTAAAACTCTTGATTTCTCTAAGACAAACCATACACTTTCAAGTTTTTCTATTGATTTTACTTACATGTTTACTTTAATATGCACATCTATTTGTTGTAAATTCTGTGCTATGCACAGAGAAAACAAAAGTTGACTAATTCAAAGTCAAGTAGTTTTACTAACTAATCCTAAAGAAATATGCTGTAAGAATTCATTCATTTATTCAGCAACGCAATAACATTATATAAAGTAATAAGCAAAAATATTAGAGATTTCTGCCCACTTAATTAGAAAAATATAACATGTTCCCTGATCATTATGATTCATTGAGGTGACAAGGTTTGGGAAGTAAAACAGTCAAGTAACAAGGTTGAATAAAATTAAATGTTAAGTGAACAACATGAATGAAAATTTATATTGTAGGTTCTATTTTTTTTTTTTTTTTTGAGAGAGAGAGAAAGCACGTGTGAACGTACAGGTGTGTGTGTGAGCAAGAGGGGAGGAGCAGAGGGAGAGGGAGGGAGAGAGAGAGTCTTAAGCAGGCTTAATGCCCAGTACAGAGCCTGATGCAGGGCTTGAACACACAACCGTGAGATCATGACCTGAGTGGAGTTGAAGAGTCTGGCGCCTAACTGACTGAGCCACCCAGATGCCCCAGTTTATTTTTTTATACATTTACTTAGTAATGTACTACTGGCAATAATAAATCTACCATCTAGTTGATAATTGGTATCTTGATTTTTTTTTTTCCTTAATGTATCACTTTATTGTCATGGGGCATGGGGAGGATCATGTGTCATTTTGAATACTTACCCTTATCTAGAACAGATAGGAAAATGTATGACTACTCCAGATAGTAAGTACAACTAAATATTGTATGTGAATATCTTTTGTCATCACTTTTTAAATTTTATGTAATATCCATCATTTCTTTTTTATTGAGACATCATTAAATAAAAGAATCTTTCCTCTAATGTGTTTTGTGTAGTTAGACATGAAAAAAAAATCTCAATTTCAGTGTGTAGTTATTTTTACACTCAAATTATTCTGTATTTAACAGGTCAACAGAGAAACATAAAGAATTTTTAAATATGCTTATTTAAAACATAATTAAAAAAATTTTTTTTAATTTTTTTTAAAAATTTAATTTTTTTTTAATTTTTAAAATGTTTATTTAAAACATTTTTTTAAAACTTTTTAAAATTTTTTTTAAAAATTAAAAAAAAATTTTTTTAATGTTTGTTTATTTCTGAGAGAAACAGAGACAGTGTGTGAGTGGGGGAGGGGCAGGCGGAAAGGGAGACAGAATCCAGAGCAGCCTCCAGTCTCTGAGCAAGCTGTCAGCACAAAGCCTGGCACGGGGCTTGAACTCACAAACTGTGAGATCATGACCTGAGCCGAAGTCGGACACTTAAGCAACTGAGCCACCCAGGCGCCCCTAAATATGTTTTTAAAATGAAATTATTAAGTGTAGGATTATTTGGTAGGGGATTCCATATTCTAAAACAGAAGTGGCATTCAATAAGCTTAGCTCTTCCAATTATTTGGGGTGTCTAAATCAGAAGATGCCTTAAGTAGAATGAAACACAAAATATTGAATTATATATTTTGTGCTGACTGTAAGAAATTCAAAGAGATAATCCCATAGAAGTGGTTTATCACAACATACATTAGTACTGAACTTGAGGGTCTTGGCATTCACTTTTATTAATTTCCTGCTATCATTAATATATATAAAATTTATGTATGGTTAATTATTCTACACTATCGCTTGCGAATTTGGATGCTGACATAAACACTTTTCATTGACTTCACTGAATGGATACAAATATGAGAGTATGTGTTTATGAATTTCTATTTCACTACAATTATCAAGACCTTACAAATCTTCATTGCTTAAGCAACCAAAATTTCATGCCATTACTCCAAATAGTCTCCAAGTAATAGGTGAAGGACAGTAACTATATTATGATTCCTTTCTATACATTTTCACTAACAGTTACCAATAATCTGAAATAATAAATCCTCCGTGTTGAATATAAAAGGGCATATTCTATGAAAAATAAATCTCATAAGTTTGATCTAGAGTACTGTTTCAGTTTTCATTAAATTTTTAGAACTCAGTGAGTTAAGCAGTCATGAAATTAATCCTTTAACAAATATATCAAATCACTACTGATTCATTTGTGCAGCTTAGACTCTCAAATTACTTTGGCTAGTTTTCTAAAAAAACATATGTTGATTTTTCTAGAAAAAAAGATCGATTTCTCCAAGCATTCATAGAGCATCTATAACAGATAAGTTCATAAAAGCAAAACTTTATAAACAAGGTAGGGTTGGTCCATACCTGAGTATAGTCTGAGTTATATGATGTGATTTATCTTTTTATTTTCTGAGCTTGTATTGTTAGAGACTTTTTCACCATGCTGCATATGTTTACATGTATTTGTATAAAACCCAAAGGTAATATTTAGGAGAGTCAGCCTAAGATGCTTGCAGTCCGTCATTCCTACTGTATCCCAAATTTTGCCACTATACCAAGTTAGATCAGGTTGCCTAGATATTTGAATTCAATAAATTTAGCCTCTTGAAAAATTTCCTGCTTACTTACTTTTTAATTCATGTGATTAACTATGTTTGAAGAAATGAGTCTATGAAATTTTTGTAATATTTTGCCGATGACATTGTCCATTAGGCTACTAAATGTCCATATTAAATTACCTTAGTTCAGAAACTTCTTTTAGAACATAATACAAGAAAAAAAAATGCTTCTCCTGTGGAAGTAGAATGCTTTCTGTTTTCTCTCTGCTAGGACAATGCAACTAAATATATTCACATTTGTGCCTCATTGCCACGAAGTTCAGAGCCAAAGTTTGTCTGAGGTTCTGGTCATCTTTTTGTTCAGTTTATCATAGAGTATATATCATAGCATAGCATAGCATAGAGTACATAACAGTTTTAAGAAAAAAGTGAGATGTAAGTTTTAAAAAGTATTTAAATCTGATTATGGAAACAAATTTTAATACTATAATCAAAGCTCTTCATTATAGTATTTTGTTAAATGACATCCTATAATATCCCTGTTAGCTATTTTGATATCTGGCCTTCTGAACTCATGATTCCTTCATTAGAAAAGAAATAATGTTTAGGAAATAGTACATTTTTTTTCCTAGGGAATTTCACTAATTACATCATTTGCCTTGAGTTGTCTAATGCAGATGAAAGTAGAGAGATCAGAATTTGTTTTCAATTTAAAACTTCCCTAATATGAGCATTGCAAAAACTACAGTGACACTTGCTATTCATTCTTAGCTAATGGAAATATTATAAAATACGAATTAAAGCGCTTCTTTAAACTAAAACTTTGATTAAAGGTATACCCATCCCTTCATACAAGGTCATGATTAAAAACTCTCTAATACCTGTGCAGCCATTATTTGTGTTATTATTCGCACAACTATGTACATTTCTGTCTTTGTGACCAATTAACTTAATTGATGCTAATTAGCAAACACATTTTGTTTGAATTCCCCACCTGCTACTTGTACCAATTTATGGGCTCTTTTTCATACAGGTCATCTACCATCCCCTGGGATACTTTCGTATTATCTCCTGAGTCCTTTATTCATGGTATTTCTTTTTAATTGTATCTTCTAATACTCTGCTTAGTAATTTTGCTATCTGGTCTTTTGAATTCATAATGCTTTTACTTTCTCAGTTTCAGTGATCTGCATCTTTGTTTCATGTTGGCTGTCGTTAGCATGGATGTACCTTAGTCTTAGTTATCACTCAGCTTGCACAAGCAATATTAAGAACTTTCATGGTCACCTAAAATTTTTCAAGTATTTGCCACTGTCTTTACAGAGGAGATGTCCTCATTGTGTTTGCCCCTGGATGACCCTGCAGCCTCTGTTCCCCCCTGTTCGGTCTGTTTCATAAAGCTGCTTCATCAACCATCCCAATGCTCACATTCTCAGTTTTCCCTTTTCACTGAGAGAGGGAAATTTCTTCTCTTCTGCCTTATCAAAAGGTCCCTAGACAAAGAAAATATTTCATCTTGGATCTTCTCTTCTACAGTCTGAAACCATCCTTCTTTGCCAGGTTTCCTGAAGGATTATTTTATACTCACAGATCACACTTATTACAACCAACTCCCCCAATGGTCCCTCTTCCAGACTCTGGTTCTCACCAACCTGTTGAATTGGTTTTTTAAAAGACCACATGACTGCCTTTGCACCAGATCAAACATTGTATTCTTTTTTTTTTTTTTTCTTAATGTTTTTATTTATTTTTGAGACAGAGACAGAGCATGAGCAGGGGAGGGGCAGAGAGAGGGGGACACACAGAATCCGAAGCAGGCTCCAGGCTCTGAGCTGTCAGCACAGAGCCCGACGTGGGGCTCGAACTCATAGATCATGAGATTGTGACCTGAGCCGAAGTCGGATGCTTAACCGACTGAGCCACCCAGGTGCCCCCAAATATTGTATTCTTAATGAACTCGCCCCCATTTTCTTGAGCATCTTGTTGCTCTCCCTCCTCATTTTCTTTTTCTTGCTTTGGGGCCACTTCCTGAGATCCTGGGCTTGGCCATGTACTGTGTCTTACCTTATCCACAGCCGCAGAGGTCTGTTCTGTATAAGCAACTCTGGCAGTGGAAGTCCAGTCGCCTGCAGAGCTTTTGTATTTCACTCCAAATGTCAGCCAGATGCTGGACAAATGTATTGTTATATCTTCACTGAACTCTTTGTATTTTCCATCATCCATCTTCGCCATTGGTCTTTCACCTCATCTACCAAATCGCCTGTAAGTTCCTCTTGACTTGCCTTTTTCTGGCAATAGCACCACTATTGTGATTTGTAGCCGTATTCATACACCTGGAATGAGATTAGACTGTTAATGACACTTATGGCTTGCATCCTACCGCTCATTGAATTCTGTTGCTTCTTCCTTTACTGTATTTCCCAAATCAGTCCAATAATTTTGAATTTTATTGGCTACCATTTTAGTTCTATCCCTTCACACCTCATACCTGTACTCATACAGAATTCTAACTCCTCTATTTTCATCTTACGCTCCCTCCCTCCCCTCTATCTGAGGCAGGAACAGACCTAGGATTTGTGCCTGAAATTTATAAAATTGGGGCCTTATATTAAAAGAAAAATACTATAAAATTGTGAGCAAAAAATTATGTAGAAGGATGAATATTTGTTTATAGTAAGAAAACACCAAAATTTTTAACGAAACAGAAGTCTTGAAGATTCAGACCCTTTTCCTTTGACATCTCTTTTGACAATTTTCAGACACACATATGAATAGTTACTGATTTTAACTTGGCTTCCCCTCCCTACCTAGAATGCTTACAATATCCAGAAACTCTGGAAGTCCCATCTAGTTAAGGAACCCTGGTATCTAAACTTCACTGGCTTTATGAGAAACCTGCTTTTGCTCCTAGAGTAGTCTTCCTCAGTTCTGGCTGTGATGGTGTCAGACTTTTGCCACCTCAGAACAAATTCTAAATTTCTTAGTGTAATAGAGTATGGGCTCTTGAAACTGAGAGACCTAGGTTCAATTCCTGTACAACTTTGTGTGATTTTTCTGAATCTCCAGTTTTCTAAAGAAGTTGGATGTTGGGGTATTATATGTAATAATGTATAAGAAATATTGAGAATATAATCTAGCCTCTTTCTACTCTTTCTTCTAATATGCTCAGTTAGTTCATTTCTCACCTTAAGCCATCACATGGGATTTCTGGTACTTTTCTCAGTGTGTGCTCTTTTGGTCCACTGATTTTTCCTTACTTAGGAACTATGGGTACTATTCTCTCATTATTGACTAAATATATTAAGATTGAAGAGTAAATAGAGTGTAAGGAATATAGCCAACATAGTTGTCAGAGTTACTTAGCACTGGATCTTTTAGCAAAATGTTGACCTAATAAGCCTTATGGAGTACCCCGCATAGAGCCCACCCACCTTCCCTCTACAAATACACAGATACTAAGTAAAATATAACAACCTTTTAAATAACCAGATAAGATCAAAAGAAAGAAAATTTCAGGCTGTGAAACTGATAGAAAACTGATAGCCATAATTGTAAGTCTTTAATTTGGTAGGGTAACAGACTAGGAAGATAGAAAAAGTGAATGTAGCAGGTCAGGGTTGTAGTCTGAATGCCCACTTAAGTTCAGGAGATGTGTATTTTACTTTGCAACTAGACAGGAACATGAACTGAGAATTATATAAAAAATTGGGACTCTGAAAGAGCTACTCCTCTATCAAGGGGAAATTACAGAAAAAGAGAAGAGAAATAGGAAAAAGGAGTTAAGGTGGAGAATAGAATGATAACGATAGATCTAATAGGCACTCTAGAAGAGAAATTAGAATAAGGACAACAATTCAAACAGTGAGAAGGGAGAGTTTTATAGAATGGAGTAAACCAGTGAGTCCTAAGAGCAGGGAAATAGACCCGTGCTGAACAGTATAAACAGAAACAAATCTGTACCTGTGTGGATCCTAGTGAAAGTACAGCAGTCTCAAGAAATTCTTTAAGGTCACTATGAAGAAACAAGAGATTATCTAAAACGTAAGAGCAGAATGGACACACGTCTTGTCTTCAAAATAGATGCCAGAAGACCGTCTGTAAGGGACCAAGGACAAGAAGTCTCGATTTTTTTTTTTTTTTTTAGAGAAACTAGTTTTAATTCACAAATCAAAGCCCAGCTAAACTGTACTTCCAGAGTGAAAAACAAAGCACCACTTCAGTGACCAAGGTTACCACTTACAGGCTGTCTATGGAAAAGCTGAAATGTCCTCCAAGCAGAAGGAAGCTGTGCCCTGAAGGAAACAGTGGAAAATTAGCACGATTGGTGAGAAAATCTGAAAACAAACAAACAAACAAACAAACAAACAAACAAAAAACCTTGATTTTTAAAGGTCTTGGTTCTTAGCCCTCCTTTACCAGTTATTGCCGGTGGACCTTGTATAAGTAAGTTTCAGCTTCCTCATGGGAAAAAACAGAAACAAATAGCATTTATTTTGCACATGAAAACCAACATCACTTGGTCACTGGAAATAACAAATGGAAAAACTCCCACCTCGCATAGTACCTGGTATCCAAGGAACATGATAAAATGCAGTCTAATCTGAAATTGTGTGCCATGGCTGGCTTTACTGGAACACCCTCACTATCTCAATCTCTTGAACTATTTGGAAGACTAAATCAAATGTCTCTATCTAGACAGCGCTCACTTCTCACTAAAAGCAGCCTTAAATCTCTCTCTCTTCTGTGTGCAAATTGTACTTTGTGGTACATCTTTTGTAGTTTGCTCCTGTCTCATATTGCTGTTATTTATATATGGGCCTTAGCTCCCTTACAAGAAGTTATGTTCCTTGAGTATTATGCTGCTTAACCTGTTCATGTCTGTATCACCTACAATGTCTTACCTAGAGTACAGTTAATTGCTCAGGAAAGCTGCTCAGTTCCTGTTCAATTCAACTGAATTGAAATTGTCAAGTGAAAGATGAATGAATGGACATTTACTAATGTGTTCCTTTGTGGTAGAAATTAGTTGGGAGATAACCTCATTTTTATTGTGTGCTATGTGTTTCACAGTCTTCCGGAGTTGGCATTTCAGTTTTAAAAGTGCTTATATACAATGGATTATTACTCAACAGTCAAAAAGAATGAAATCTTGCCATTTGCAACAACGTGGATAGAACTAGAGGATATTATACTAAGTGAAATTAGTCAGACAAAGACAAATATCATATGACTTCACTCATATGTGGAATTTAGAACACAAAAGAGCTGAACATAAGGGAAGGGAATATAAAAACAGAGAGAGGAACAAAACATAAGAGACTCTTAAATACAGAGAACAAACTGAGGGTTGCTCTAGGGGTTGTGGGTGGGGAGATGGGCTAAACGGGCAAGGGGCATTAAGGAGGACACTTGTTGGGATGAGCACTGGGTGTTATATGTAGGGGATGAATCACTGGACTCTACTCCTGAAATCATTATTGTACTATATGCCAGCTAACTTGGATGTAAATTAGAAAGTAAAAAATAAAAAAAAAATAAAAAAAGTGATTGCTGACTGAAAATCTAATAAGGAAAAAATATATCCCTGAAGAAAAAAAGTTACATTTAATTTTAACTCTTTTTAACTCTTGAAATCCTATTTTAAAAAATATTTTCATCTATTTGGCAGTTTGTGTGAACAGGTAGTGACATTAACCAAGTGAATAGATTTTGTATACAGTTTTAGGTTTCACAAATAAGCTATTAGGGCCAAAGATGCCATGATCGGCAACAATCATAAGCATATCTAGTCAGTTGTTTTCAGAATTAAAGGATGTTTCCTAGTGGATATTTCAAGTAGTCACTTAGTTAAAAATGAAAATATGTCGGGGCACCTGGGTGGCTCAGTCGGTTAAGCATCCGACTTCGGCTCAGGTCATGATCTCACGGCTTGTGAGTTTGAACCCCGCATCGGGCTCTGTGCTGACAGCTCAGAGCCTGGAGCCTCTTCAGATTCTGTGTATTTCTCTCTCTCTCTCTGCCCCTCCCATGCTCACACTCTGTCTCTCTCTGTCTCTCAAAAATAAACATTTTAAAAAAATGAAAATGTCACTTTAGTTGATAATTCAGTTTTTCTGGTCTTGATCAAAAGTATTATCAGATGGGATTAGCCAAACTGGGCTTCTGAGTATTAAATATGACATTAAATCCTCATTTATTTGTGAAAGATCATTATTAATGGCCAATGATGCTCTAAAATTAAGGCCAAAGTGCATACTATTAATTCATAATTGTTGTCAAAGCTTAGATGAAGACTAGTTAGCATTTTTGTTGAAAATACATTTTCAAACTCCTTTTAAATAGGTCAAGAGAATTTTCTCAAACTGGAACATCCAAAGATTCACACATAGCTGGATCCATGGGGCCAGACGTCAGCGGCTTGCCGATCCCCTATTTCTCAACCAGGCTTCTTCCTCTCAGGTCCTTGCTACCTGCTGGAAAATGTTGCCATCAGCAGCTCTAAGCCCGTCTTCTTACTTAGCATCCGAGAGCAGCCTTCCCATGAAACGACTTTAGTCCTATTTAGATCATATATCCATCTCTTGGATGGATGAGCTCTCATGATAGTCATGGCCAGGGTGAGGTCAATGAGGCTCTTTTCTCATAATGTCCAGCAAAACCATCTAGGATGAGGTAAGAACAATTGAATTGTGTTTTTAGTCCACATCCACAAGCTTTACCTGAAACCTTGGATCATATGTGGTCCAAAATTCAGAACTTTTCAGATTTGGGGAACATGATAGAGTATATATTCCAGTTATCGCATAACACTTGCAACAGAGTCTGGGAAAGCAGCTCATATACAAATATATTAGTATTTCTGACATAAAAGATCGGAATATTCACAGAAAGTAGGGAAAAGGCCATATCAGTTTTTTTCTGCCAAACTTCCCCAAAGTTTTTGAAACGATTCTCAGTTTATACAATATTAGCATTATAGAATTGCTGGTTAAAAGGTTGCAAGTCTGTAATTAACATATTCTATTGCACGTGTATTACACCCTACATGCTAGGCATATATTAGATTGTAAACTATGATGGCTGAGACAGTATTGATACTGTTTATATATCTGAACATGACATACTTTCTGACATATAGAATGTGCTTATTAGATATGTTTGTTGAATAAGTGAATATATCAGTGACTTTATGTACATCATCATGGAATTCCAAAAATTAGCCCATGATATAGATATTATTTTTCTTATTCACAACTTCCTGAATGAGTCTTGGTTTTGCCATTTGCAAAAATAGAATTAATGATACCTAGCAGAATGAGTGAGGCTCAGAGAGATTAAAAAGCAAAAGCGGTCAGATTGCAAGTAGCTGATTTCATAATAATATTCAAGTCAGTCACTTCATCACTAAACTATTACTTTTTTCCACTGATGGATACAAATGAAGCTGCTTGATTAATTGAAGGGATCCCTTAGGAGCTACAACTTTCTACACAGCCTGTAACAATTATCCCTTTAGGTGTAGATATATCATTTGGTGGGAGATAAAATATGCATATCATCTAAGCTGCAGAATTTTTAAATTATGTATTCTAGAAAGTAACAAGATTAGGAAAAATAATTTAGGGTCCTATGTCAATTCTGAGTAATGTATCATTTGCTTTAATTATCTTGAAAGAGCTCATTCTACATAAAATCTTGGGTAGATATCACAGTTGCTCCAAATCTGGTCTCATTTAATACTTGATTTAGTTATGCTTAAACCCTGGAGGCTAGTGAGCCTTGCCACGAATAAGTACTATAAATCCATGAATACAGTCTTATAGTCATGATTTATTTTTTTTAAGTTTATTAAACTTAAATTTATGTTTCTTGTCTATGCAAGTGGGGGAAGGAAAGAGAGGGAGAGAGAGAATCTCAAGCAGGCTCTGGACTATCAGCACAGAGCCTGACATGGGGCCCGAACCCACGAACTGTGAGATCATGACCTGAGCCAAAATCAAGAGTTGGATGCTTAACTGACTGAGCCACCCAGGTGCCCCCAGTCATGATTTATCTTTACTTTTTTATAAAAAAAAGAAAAAAAACCTGGATCATCTTAAATGTACAGCAGAAGTTCTGAGGACACTAACATTGTGTAGTTTATAGTTTTGAGATCAAAAAGTGGACTAGTTTGTTGGTGTGGTATTAAGTTTTACATGTATCTATAAGGAAAGGCACATTTATGTTGTGCCAACAGCAATCACATCTTAAGTCCCCAATTAAAATGTGACTTTTTAAACTCCAAAAGTTCCACGCGACAGTTTAGCCATCTGTTTAATGAAACAACCACTGATTTGGTCATAGATAATTATTGCAATAAGAACAGTGCTAGGGAAAGTTCAACTCATGACAGTTAATTACGAAGAGATAATTAGCGAGGGTAGTTAGCATGATCTCCTCTCTAGGGTAAGAAATAGGTAACAAATCTCATTCCAGGTGTAGATCATGTAGACCGTATAGTTACATATATTTTTGAATCATCATTTAAAAATCTTATTAGATACCAAACAGTATATTTACTGAGCTATGTTTAACCAAAAGGAGAAGTGTTGTTTTTCATAAATTATCTATTGAATTCTATGAATTTTTTTGTCAAAAATATCCTTAGGTTATCACATGGAGGCTTTTGTGTTTCATGGGCACTCTTACCAATGTAAGAGGGAAATTACAGCACTTGTCCCTGGTGGAATCCATGACTACGGTCCTTAACACATTCTGCTAATTACCTTCCAGGAAGACACAAATGCGGGAGTATTAGAGTAAGCTCTCTACCATCAAATGTGGTGAAGGAGAGTTCTGGTGAAGATAGTTCTCAAAACTCACAGTAAATAATAGTTTTAAATTCCTCTATGATAAAATCACTTTGATAAGGAGCAAAAATGATTAATTTCCTTCTTACTATCTTGGTATAAGTACTTCAGAGTTGCGAAGTACTTATGAAAGTACAAATTATGAAAGAACAAATTATAGAGGGACAATAAGCAAAAGACTTGCAATTTTAGTATCTTCTATCCAAGCGCAGCATAATGGAGCTCCAAGGGTGGTGAAAGCATTGGCATTCATTATTGGCTCATCAGTATTAGAACCAAGGGAATTTTTAACAGATTGCCTCACAGGAAAGAAAGAACCCTGCCTGGTTCCCTATTCTCATTTTGGGCACACAACTAAGGTTTTCTTATGTTTCGTTTTGGCACTTCTGGTTTCTCCAACATGAAAATCGTGTGACTTTATATTGCGTCCGTGTAGAATATGTGACAGAACTGAGATAAGTTAAACTCATTTTTGTGCTATTAGTGAAGAAAGGTTTTTAAAGAATTAATAGGAAAATATGTTAGGAGAATTTCAGTCTCTTTAAGAGAAGAATTTTAGTGAGATCCTAATACACTCTTTGCTTAAATGCAAAATAGAGTTAGCTGTAAATGGATTTCTCTGTAGGAGTGTGTAATATTTAAGATCTCTAACTTTGTTTAAGCTGCTGAGACCTTCGATGTACTTTGGCAATAATTCTTTACTAGGAATTAACTATTACTCCCAACTTATCATCAGACTCAGATATGAATTCAGGTATTTCCACACACATAGCTGTGTGATCTCAGGCAAGTTATATGATTTCTCAGAACTTCAATTTATCTTTCCTCAATAGGAGTATTATAAATATTTTTCTCACGAGTTGCTTGGAAAATTAAATTAGATAATGAATCTCAGCTTCTTATATTATGTCTGCCCATCCCAACCACTCAGTATGAGTTAGGTGTTAGATTTATCTTAAAATTAGGGTGGTAGTGGTTTCTACTTAGGGGTATATATTTTATTATTCACTTAAGATATAGGAAATTCTTTGAAAAATACATGTATATTAAACTGTAATATAGATTTTATTCATTCTGCCTTTCTTTCCAATGAGCATGACTGTAATATACACATATAAGGGTTGTCTTTGGTGTGCTTATTGAACGCAACAGGGTGTGTGTAAGGATTTTTTTCTACAATATTTTCCATTAATGATAAATTACATAAAAGTACTAAGTATACAACAGAATTTAGACAATGGAAGGGTTGAGAATTAGGAGACAGGAACCTTGGTTTCTATATCTAGTCAACTTGTCCTTTAGCAAATCACTTATCTGGGTTTCAGTTTCTTCAGACTTCAGAGAAGAAACTTGTACTGAATGATTTCTATGGCTATTTACAGTTACCAAGCTATAATTCTACAATAAGCTCAGAACAACTGTATTTTCAAAATTATATCATTTACCTACTGGCAATGTTTATCATATATCTTTGCTTCTACTTATTTTTTTGCACTTAATAGGAAAGAGTACATGATTGCTTTATCTTGAAGTTGATTTTTTTTTCCAAAATCTTGAAATATAAGGCTATCCAGTGACCTTAAAAATGATCTAGCCTCTCACTCGGCCAGGACATTATTCTAGTTTCTAAGAAGACCAATTTCCTTTATCTGGAAAAGGCCCAACTTTCTCTGTTATGTTCTCTGAAAAGGAAATTATATAGATTATCATGCCTAATAACTTTTACTGTTCTAGTGAAGGTTATTTCCCATTTTATTTTAAAAATTAAAAAGAATTTTAAAAGAAAAGCTAATTTTAATTACAGGGAGATTTTACCTTTTGTTTTATCTGTTCAACAAACCTTTATGTGTTTAAGAAGGTGTGTGTTTATTGCTATAATCGAATCAGCTGAATAAAGTTCCACAGCTTTATATATTCCTAATTTTGAATGGAGATACCTGATAGAAATAAAGATAATGAAGAGCAGAAATACATCTCTCTGAATTTCATGTGTCTGTCAATAATTACATCAAGAAAAGAGAGGCTGCTGATGTTTTATTTAGATTGTGTTAATTCAGTCCCTAGAACCAGATGAAAGGTCTAATAATGTAGTTTATAATGATGTGAACTGTCACTTCTATTTGAATAATGTTAGCTACAATCAAATAATTTTTCCTTTTCCATAATGGAATGTTCCTATTCTCATTGTTGTCTGTAATATCTTTGCCTCCAAATAATTCAATTGAGGGAAAACAACATCGTGTACCTAATTCCTGTGTGGTTTAGATTATAGTTTTGAGCCAAGCTGTGGCCAGAGTTGTGTCCTTTCATGAGACACTGATTTTGTGGCTCAATATGTTTTTAGTTCTGAGCTAGATTATCTTATCCATACTCAGGGAAGTACGAATGAAATAAAGAAGCAATATGACTTTTTAAATTATATTTACATCTTCATGACTATTATTTTTTTTAATTTATCTGATTCGACCCTCCTCTCTGTTCCCTACACAAATTCTGGCTTTCTGATTTCCTTCTCAAAATGCATCTGCTGCTTTTAACTGCCACCTCAGGGGCCTCTCTCTTTTCTTTCTTTTGCAAAAAAAAATAGCATTTCCAGATATCCTAACGCTTTATTATCAAAGTTGTCCAGGTGTCATTTCAAGCATCTCACAGGGTTCACAGTGGAGACAGTACCCTGTACCTTTCTTACCTTTTGTCTATAGAGGTGACTTTGCAGGTGGAAGCATGAGGAAGGCGGCTGAGGCAGCTACAGAAACTGTTTCCTAGGTCACGCAAGGTCAGAGCCTGGTCTCTTCGTACACTATACAAATTCCACTGACGAATATCTGTGAAAACATTGATGGTCTGAATTTAGCTGTTCCATAATACTGAGATATAAACCCTATGGGTCAATTTGCTAAAGCACATTTTACATGCTAGACTTAGCAAAATGAATCAAGTGCCATAAAGGCATGCTCATATTCACTTAAAAAAAATTAAAAGGTATCTATTAGGTCAGAGGCTTCTAATAAATGGCATCCATACATATTTGAGATTGAGGCTTTGGAAGCTCTAAGGTGGCATGCCATTATATAGGCTAACTTCCCAAAGGGCATTTTTATTTTGTAATTGCATCTTTGGCTAACTTATCTGGCTAAATTGTCATGTTATTTCTTATCTGTCATTTGCTTATCTTCATTAAAAAACTGTTCAATATCATTAAACACTTCATCTTTCAGTTAGATGATTTTGCACGTAATTAGGGGAAAAGAAAATGGAAAAAATTGCTGATTATCACAAATGATATGGAGAGTTGCAAACAATTTGAAGTTAATTACGAGCTTAGTTGGGGGGTTAATTAATTTCTGCGTGGACTATACAGAAGATGGATTTCCAACATGTATCTATTAAGTTAGTAATATCATAGACTCCTATTTTATAAATAAAACATGTAGGTACACATACAGCTCAGATGAAAATATCAAACTTTTATTATATCAAAATTGTTCTAGGACTGACTTTTTGGTTTGTATTTAAGCTTTCTTAGAGGATTTTAGTCACAGCAAATGTGTCACAACTTCAACTGTAAATACTCATATTTCATATTAAGATTGTTTGACATGGTCTGAGTGTCTTGTCCATTTTTCCAGCTATGTTTCAGCCTTGTCACTTGCTTTTGTTTTGTTGTGCATTGTCATGTGTTTTGAAAGAATTGAGGCACTTCTTTTATTTGCAAAACCCAGTCAGCATTTTGTCACCGCCTGTTCAAGTTCCAGCGTAATGGCCCAGACGAAATACTTGGGAATGTGGAGGTCTGGGAATGACTGATGGATCTGTGTAGCAACTATAGCTTTAACCTCTAACTAGCTTTCATTTTTCATCTTTGCAATTTCCATTTCCTCTTTTTATCAAAATTAATTTAGTCGAAATAAATGGATACTCCTGCACATCCTGTGAGCTCTTCTGAGAATTGCACGGGTCTGTTAATAATTTTTCATGTCTCTCTCTCTCTTTTTTTTCTTTCTTTTTTTTTTTTTTTTTTTTTTTTTTAGTCTCGACCTATTCCTTCCCACCTGACTTCAGCAGTTGCAGAGAGTATCTTGGCTTCAGCCTGTGAGAGTGAGAGCAGAAATGCCGCCAAGAGGATGCGCCTGGACAGACAACAGGTACCGAGGAGCCTCAGGGTCGGTGGACACCAGCTATTGCAAATATGGTTCAGTTAGTCTGATTCAGGTAGAAGGGCGAAAGCTCTGGGATGGATTTTGAAGTACACTGAGGTAGAGTTTTGGGGTCTTTATGATATGAATTGAAAGTTGAAAGTGTAGGATCATGAGAGCAGCGGGCATCCATTACATTTTCCGTGGTGAAAAAATGGACAGTTGTGGGGCACCTGGGTGGCTCAGTCAGTTAAGTGTCTGACATCAGCTCAAGTCGTGATCGCACGGTGTAGTTCGTGGGTTCAAGCCCTGCATCGGGTTCTGTGCTGACAGCTTAGAGCCTAGAGCCTGCTTTGGATTCTGTGTCTCCCTCTTTCTCTGTCCCTCCCCTACTCACACTCTGTCTCTCTTTCTCTCAAAAATAAACAATAAAAAATTTTTAAAAATGGACAGCTATAAAATCAGGAATTCTGGCTAGTATCCAATTTGCAGGCTAATTACTTATTTAAATAAATGGTTCTAACTGATCATTTATGTTCGTTTTGTACATTTACCTGATTGTTTATAATAGTGACACGATTGTGTTCATTTCGAGTGAAAGTGAACCTCTCCTTAATTTCCCCTGCTCTGCTGCTAAACGTCAGTGAATTGCTCTGGGAATCTTGAAAGCACATACTTTGAAAGACTGGAAAGCTGTAAAATGGGGACAGAAAATAATGAAAATATATGTCCTGGGCTTGCTTCCGCATTAATGAATCATTTACTGTATACCCATCAAGTATCCTTCTATCTGTGTCTCCTTCCTAGGGATGTAGCTGTATGTGGTGTGGGCATGTGCATCTTGCGGGCGTTGTGCGCTTATGTCTTGCTCAGTTTTCCCTTGGTTTATGTGCCTCTGTCGGTCTCCCCTCCTCAGGTCTGAATGCCTTTCTCTGTGTTCTTTTTATCTCTGGCCCTCATAATTGTCCATAATCAAATACTAAAGTATAGCACACAATATTAAATACTACACATAAAAGTATGCTGTGTTCTGACTTTTAAGTTATTTTTACAACAAATGATCTTGTGCTTCATATCTTTAGTTGAGTTTGGGATGAGAAGACTAAATTTTCAGTCTAATTTTGTTTTTTCCTACAGGCCAATGAGAGTCTTAAAATTATATATATGTATATATATGTATGTATATATGTGCATACATATATATACATGTATATATATACATATACATACATATGCATATATATGCATACTATACATATATATACATGTATATATATGCATACATACATGTATATACGTGCATATACATATATACATATAAATTATATATATATACATTGTACATATACATTATATATGTATATGTATGTATATATATGTATGTACGTATATACATATATGTATGTATATGTACATATATATAAAACAAGTATCTCCAGTCCAGGACCAAAATATTTCAAAATGTTTCAGAATGGCAGTATTTTAAAATTGTATGTGTTTATTATTAATATGGCATGTGCTAATAATTCTAAACAATGCAAAATATGAAATCCCTGGTTAATATTTTTTTTTATTTAAAAAAAGTTTTTTAAGTTTATTTATTTTGACGGAGACAGAGACAGTGCAAGTGGGGGAGGGGCAGAGAGAGAGAGAGAGAGAGAATCTTAAGCAGGCTCCACACTGTCAGTGCACTCACTGTCCATGTGAGGCTTAACCCCATGAACTGTGAGATCATGATTTGAGCCAAAACCAAGAGTCAGACACTTAACCGACTGAGCCATCCAGGCACCCCTAGTTAATATTTTTTAAATGTAGTATTAGCCTCAGATAAAATGTATATGAAAATACTGATTTTGAGTTTGTTAATCATCCTTGGCCAGTCATGTTTATGCACATATGCATTCCTCCGTGAGAGTTTTATCATTATTATAAGCCTAGAATCTATCTTACTTGGAACAAGTCAGAGCCCTGTATACAATACCATATAACACAGTCATTAAGATGGCACATTCTGGAGTTAAGTACATCTGGTTTGGTTTCTCAGCCCTGCTCTTACTAATAGCCCTTCAGAAAGCTACTCCAGTCTCTGTGCCTCAGTTTCTTCATGGGCACGATAACAATAACAGTTCTAATCCTAAAGGGTTGTTGTGAGCATGCTAAATGACACATTTATGTTAAGTACTTAGCCTGGCATATAGTAAGCATCAACAAATTTAGCCTAGGAAAAGATTGTAACTGATGTTCTGTCATTGCCTTGGCATCAATAAATCTAGAAAGAAACATTAATAGTAGTATCTCAGATATAGGAATTTTGAAGTCAGACGAAGTCTATTTGAGAAAATATCATAATTCTAGAAACCAACATAATAGAATTCTGGGATTCAATGCGCTTTTCTGTGTTGTCTTGACATATATCCCACCTCGTCTACACTCTAGAATGGTGTCAGTCATATGTACAGTTGTCATGAAAATGAAATGACTGATTGGTGCTATGAACTACCTGTGATACTTCTATGTATCCACCAATATTGGGTCCAGTAACTTAACCACTGTTGGCCTAATCTATCAAATCGAGGTTACATATATCAAATTCATAGGTTTATTTTGAGGATTCAATAAGGCAAGGCATATGAAAGCATAGCTCATTTAATAAGTTTACATATATTTTCAGAGCTATCCTGTATTCGAACTCCTGTGTATGTGCTTCCATACGTACCTAAGTGGTAGGAAAATGTTACCTCCAGTCCTAAGATCGGCTCTTTACTAACACACGTGTCCTGTTGTCAGAAAGGAATACTCATTTGGGCAGTCTTTAAATTGACATCAAAGTTGCTTCCTAGAACTTCTACCCATTGAAGAAAAGCTACTAGCAACTTTTAGCTATTAGCAATCATGAGAACAGTGACTTCTAACTACTGCCCAGGGACCAGGGGGCCAGAATGGGTGGGGATCAGTGGTCCTTGACCCTGCTTCCCATGTTACCTGTTTCCTTTTTCTGTCCTCCTACACAGTGGTCATTTATTGCAAAGCTCTGTCTCCTGGGAATAGGGGATGTCCGATATTTTCCCCACAGAGGAACGTTCTTTCCAGGTTTTAAAAGTGTTCAGTGGACCTGGGATTTATGGGGGATATGGAAGAAAATATTTTAAAAAATACATTCTGGGGGCGCCTGGGTGGCGCAGTCGGTTAAACGTCCGACTTCAGCCAGGTCACGATCTCGCGGTCCGTGAGTTCGAGCCCCGCGTCAGGCTCTGGGCTGATGGCTCAGAGCCTGGAGCCTGTTTCCAATTCTGTGTCTCCCTCTCTCTCTGCCCCTCCCCCGTTCATGCTCTGTCTCTCTCTGTCCCAAAAATAAATAAACGTTGAAAAAAAAAATTAAAAAAAAAAAAATACATTCTGTGATTTATTGGCAACCCAATAGGTGCTTTGTGGGACTTTATTTTTCCTATTTAGTAATTTCAACACCCCATGGAAAGCAGGTGTTATTATTCCCATGTCCATGTAAGGAACCCAAGGCTCAAGGAAGAGGGGTTATTTGTACAGGGTCACCCCGCTGAATGAGCAAATCAGACAATGAGTTTCTACTGTGGGAGGCGGACACTCTAGATCTCTCTACAGTCTTACTACCTTCCATTGATTATATTCACTGAGGGAAAACCCGTGTCCTGGAACAAACTCTTAGGACTCCTATCATTTGTGCCTCTGCTTGTAATGTTTTTGACAGTGCAGTTTTCTGTTGGAAAACCATCTGTTTTAATCATAAAGATATTTATGCTCTTTCATATCTAGCAAACCAGGTTTCCCCAGTAAGCAAACTATTCCAGGCAGGACATTTTTGCCTCAATATCAGCTTGAAAAAGTGCCTCACTTCATCTGGGAAATGAGTTCTAAACTGTGAAAACTGATTGAGTGTTTAGTATTTCAAAATAAATAAAATATATTACACACAGATATTTAAAAATCCATGAATTATTTCTGCTTACTCTGAACTCATATTTCATTTAACATGCCACACAAAGTGTTCCATCAAGTAATTGTGCACTGCCAACCAAAGCATGCGAATGGGACAGCCCTCTCCTAATTAGATCTAGACCTTCTTTACGCAAGTAAGAGAGAGAAGGATTCTTTTGGGTGTTGGCGATGAGATCATCCTTTTCTGTGCACATTCTTAACCCAACTCACAACTCTTAGAATTTGCTGGTGACTCAGAGATTCTGTATCACATCCCTGCCTTTCTGTAGGTGCATGAAAGCTCAAAAACTGGACAGTTAAATCTGGATTCTGTTAAGCCCCATATCTGAGTGCTTGCTGCCATTGCATAGCCACACGGAGAGCTATAATTATGTATGTCCTTCAGAGTTTATGAAGCTTGATGAATTAATTGGATTTTATAAAGCTGTTTGAGCTATGAACATGAAAGGTGTTATGGATGTGTTAAATACTTTATTTCATATGCCCACCTTGCACCACGATCCAGACGAGTCTGGTTATTATGCAGCCTGAGCCCCGGGGCAAGCCAGTGGCAAGGACAGGAGACTACCGTTTCATCCGGAATCAGATTTCACAGAGCTGAGGTCAACCCTCAATGCATTATAGAATATAGTCCGCATTTCTTTTATTTTAACGTGAAAATCTGGAATTTTTATGGTCCGTAGGAAATTCTTCCTCACTCTGACAATTCAAAAAACTGGTCAAAATCAGACTTCACTTTTATGATTCTATGTCATAGCTTATCTTTCAACTAAAAGATTGCCTTTGTTCAGTCTTTATTTCATTCCTCTTTCCTTAAAAACAAAGATCTCTCAAGGTTCTTGGTTACAGTTCATCTGAACAGACAAAAGCAGAAAGTGAGAGATTAGAACTTGCTACTTGCTGATGATTTATTTCCCATTGGTGTATATTTTTTGCTGTTTTTTTAAGGGATGATACATGTTTCATTCCTGGGCTTGATGACTGATAAACTTAAGGGATTCATGAATAATAAGAGTTTCTTTGGTTTCTTTTCTCTATCCCCAGTTCTTTCAGTTAGTTTGTAGTGCCATATTGGGGATCACATAAAACCAAGGGGTAAGGGCTGTGACAGCATCAGTGCAACAGACACGGCCCTCGTGAAGGACAGCACAGCACACGTGCTAGGTGACTGCTTTTGCAGTGATGAGGACAGATGGGAAGTCAATGGTAGGCTGTGATGTGACCTCTTTGACTCTATTGAAAAGAACATAGTGAAGGGGGCAAGGGGACATGGCTTGTTAGTTGCTTGTGACATAATAAAGGGTGAGAAATCAAGGGAAAAATTACTGAAAAGTGGGTGTTTTGCTAAATTAAAAAGAAAAAAAATCAGAGCTGGTAAACCAGCATGAAAGCACCAGCCAGGACCTACAAACACTGAGTGAGCCTAGCATAGTCCCTGCTACTCTGTTTTCTTTGGCAGTGCTGAATTCCCTGCGACCTGCTTCTTGTCATGATTCTTCCTGTGTTCTGTTAGGGTGGACATATTAGTGAGCATATTATCAAAAGAAAAATGTCATTGTGGATACAAAGTTGAAAACATAGCTGTGTAAGCATGGTGGCAGTTTTGACACAGACTTTTTATTTTCTCAAGGACATTTTTGAAAACTAGCTGAAGCCCCCTGGTCAAGACAGAGTTTTCAAGACGGGCAGCTTTTCTTTCGTATTTCATTCTGTCCTGTGTGTCCTTTTGGTACCACTTATAAACTGTAACAAATGCACAACTTAAAGCAACATTTTTCAGTAGGGTTTTATGCTTAAATTGAAACAATGTGATGGTAACTGAGATGCAGCTGGAAACCAATTTCTGTTCCTTTCCAGCCCACACCCCCAGGCTCCCATTCTTAATCATCCTCAACTTGTATACTGCTCCCACCATTTTTCTTTCATATTTATAACATGATATTTTAGAGAAAACCTGTCATCTTGGAATCTTTCAACATCTGTTTCAGCACGCTCCTCTCATCTGAAGGAGAAAATACACTATAGAAGGACAACGAAGTGCCATAGAGGGTAGTTCTTGGATTACATTGTATTTCCTTTGTGACGTGTGTAATTTAAAACTATTTAGATAGAGGGGCGCCTGGGTGGCTCAGTCGGTTGAGCGTCCGACTTCAGCTCGGGTCATGATCTCGCTGTCCGTGAATTCAAGCCCCGTTGTGAAGCTCTGTGCTGACAGCTCAGAGCCTGGAGCCTGTTTCAGATTCTGTGTCTCCCTCTCTCTCTGATGCTTCCCCATTCATGCTCTGTCTCTCTCTCTCTCTCTCTCTCAAAAGTAAATAAACGTTAAAAAAATTAAAAAAAAAAAACTATTTAGATAGAATAAACTTCCCAAAGTCATCTCACTATACGGGACCTTATTCTCCTTACTCATGGCAATGTTAAGGTGAAGAATAGCATCAGAAGTGTTTGGGGATGCAGTCAGTGCGAGGTGTTTTCCAAGCCTATTTTATGTCATTGCCATGGCTTTTAACGAAGTGAGGAAACTGAGGCTAAAGCCAACTTCTCCCAAGAGTGCAGAGTTGCTCAGGGAAGAGCCCTGCTTTGATCCAATCCTTGTGCTTTTTAAAACCATTTGTTCCATTTAAAATCACTGAAGAAGCAGCAGCTACAGCTGTCCTCTGATATACGTGTGATGTGACAGCTCACCGCTCTTGGTGACACGAACTTTCCAGATGGTGAAAAACTATTGGTAAAGTTCCAAACAATACACAGTACAATATTCCCTTGATTTACATAGTAGTGATATGCCTGAAATAATGCATATTTAAAAGCATGCATAAAAACTTTGTGTTCATACCTGAAGTGAACTTTTAGGCTCAGGTGATTGTATGTAGGCTTCCACCCACCCAAAATATCCAGAAGGACTTATTTTAAAATCCACATGGGAGGAGAGACAGCTCTTAGTCAATCAAGACTGCCTGGAGTTTCCAGGAAACTGGCCCCCCACCCACTTCGTGCCTGTGTCACCTGCTATATATTTTCCAAATGTCCCCTCTGAGTGGTTGGTAACACTCTTTAAGAAGCATCGACACAGACAGACTAGTCTGGGGTTTGAATAGGAAAGGGAATCATAAATTCACAGGTACATTCTTTGATAGTGAACCCCTAACTCTGTAACTCCCATCTGAAGAGGACTGGCCTTGAGCTTCAGAACCCACAAATTTTCCATACGTTTTGCATGTATCATATTAAATGAATTTTCCCTCCATCCTTTTCTCCTTCTTTTACTTTTTGTTTTTAAATTCACCAGAGCCTATAAATGAAAATTCATGGTGTCAGATAAAAATAATGGGGTCCCTTGATTTAATTTTTATTTCTTCGCAAGTCTGAGGCAATTAAGTATCAATGGCCATATCAGTTATGCCCTCAGTTAAAAAGAAACTAAGCCATATGTGATTTCTAATTCCAGTTTTATTCTTGAAGTACAATTCCATTTTGTATCCGTCATTCAACTATTTTAAATCTTTCCAAAAATTACATTTCTATTCTTTCCAATTTTGAAGTCACCATCAATTAAATTTTTACGTTAGATATTTACAACAGGGGTACCACAACATCCAGTGCTTGGCTACAAATAGAACTCCACAGAAAGATAAGGCTCTGTAGTCTTCAGAAACGCGTAGTTCATCCATTTGAATCATCCATAAATACGCCATTTGCACACTCACCATTGGAGGGCATCACTTGACGGCTCTTCTCTTTCTGTGATGGGTGTGCGCTGAATTATCTACTTACATCATCTCTAAAAGACCTGGCAATATGTAGTGAATAATCATATTCTAAAGGAATAGAGTTTTTTCCTATATGGGAAATAGCTAACACGGTAGATATCAAACCATGACCTTGAAGTCATGAGCACCAAAAAATAGACCAATCAGTAAACCAATCCAGAGAGACATGATGGCAAGCATTCTCACTACTGCAGACCTATCATCATACCTCTACTAGACCAGAGCAGACTCTAGGAATGGGTATAATCACATTCTTCAATAATAAAAATATGGTAATATTATATGTTCCATTACATTTTTGTAAACATACAGAAGTTTTAGAAGTATAACAACTAAAGAAAAGTAAAGATATATGCCAAAATAAAATGCTTTACAGTTACATAAAATATCCTTTGTGGATCATTATAATGCATTTTTACCACTCCAATTTAAAAGTTTGAGCTTATTGTACACATTATTTAATATTTGAGAAACAGGGTTAAAATACTTTCACCAGAATTTTTATTTGCTCCGTGGGGAGGAATACTTGACCTGAATTCTGCTGATATTTTGTAAGCAAAATAATTGCTTTATGAGTTTGTATTCTTTCCGCATTAGCTTAATGCAGCTGGACATCAAATATGAATTAATTCCAACTTGAGTTTTTGCAAGATACCTTTTTAATGGAAAAAGTTTTAAACTTTACTCTTTTTCCATGGTTTTTTAACTTCTCTGGGTACTTATTTAAATATTTCATTTATCTGTATCAGCAAGGAATATGAATAGGAATGTTAATAGGAGAAAATTGCTTCTAAATAAGTTCTAAAGTGGTTTATTTAGCAAATATTCATTATATGGAAGATATTTTGCTATATACAGAGGCCATGAAACGAGTAAGAAGAGGGGAACCTTTACTGAGAGTTTACTAAGTGCTAGATTTAGTAGCACTTAGATTGGTTAGTAGCACTAGATTGGTTTTTTGTAGATATTAATTCCGTTATTTCTGACAATATTGCTGCTGAACAGGTATTGTTACTCTCCCTTTACAGATGGATAAGACATAATACTTTTCGTCAAGAAACTCACATTCTATTAAAGATAAGTGAAATTAGCATGATAAATAAAATTATAAGAGCATGACCAGATTGCCGTAAGAGCCAGGGGACAGCACTCGTAATTCTGCCGAGAGAACCCAGGAGGGCTTCCCAGAGGAGGCACTATTAGATCTGGACCTTGGGAAGTAAAGGAGATTCTGACAGACAAAAAAGCTAAAGGATGATATTCTGGACACATAGAGCATTTCCATGCATGAAAACTTCTTGAGTGTTAAAAATCACAGTCTCCTGTGATGGAAACAAGATTCTTGAGGGAAAAAAAATACAAGGACAGGAGATTGGACATGAAGATTTAAACTAGGTTGTGTAGGCACTTTATATGATGTTATTTGGACTTTTAATGCATGCCAGAGAGGAGTGTGAAGGAGACTGAAATGTCTTATTTTTACAAAGCTTCAGAAGCCTATGGACAAGGAGTATTGAGACTCGAGGGCAAAGGTGAGGTCCTGATTCAGACAAGAATTACTTTCCTTACCACCTATCATTTCAAACTTGCTATTGATTTATTTTAAGTTTTATTTATTTGAGAGCGAGCACAAGCAGGGGAGGGGCAGAGAGAGAGGGAGAGAGAGAATCCCAAACACTTGTCTGTACTAACAGCACAGTGCTTGCTACAGGCTCAATCTCACAAATCCTGAGGTCATGATCTGAACCGGAATCAAGAGTCAGACACTTAACGGACTGAGCCACCCAAGCGCCCCTCAAACTTGCTATTTAAATGAGATGATATGTAAAGCTGAGCATATGCGAAAAAGTGATTGTGAAGATGAATCTTCTGCAAAATAAACAGACGGTTTCAGGGTATTTCTAAGTTAAACATGAGTGACCTGGGCTTACCTGCTCTTCTGTGCCAAAACCTTAGCTCAGCGAATTAGAAATCAAAGTTGAATGTTTTCCTATAGTTTTAGTTTATGAAATTATATGCAAAGATTATTCTTTTGTCTTAAAGATCTTTTTATCTTTATGATGTCTCAGAAAACTGACATTACAGTTTTCATCAATCAGTGATTTTTTTAATCTTTTTTTCTTAAATTGAGAATATGGTTACTTTTGTATAAAAGTTTTCCTTAGCATACATATTTTCCTTGTGTAATGGTATATCAGTTTATATCTGTATAGGAATGCAGAGAGCATCATTTTATTGGCCCCTCATACTATTGTGACACATGTCGAGTAAATGGTTTCCTTCTTCTATGGATGGGGAATCTGAAGCTGAGAACCTTTATCCTTTTGGGTGATATCCATGTGGGGGTTTTTGCACTCAGTCTACTTTACTGTTTGTTTTTCTGGCTTCATCGAGAATTCTTGCACATTCTTTTTTATTTTTTTTTATTTTTTAATTAATATAATTAATTAATTAATTAATTTAGAGAGAGAGGGGTAGAGGAAGAGGGAGGGAGAGAAGCTTAAGCAGGCTCCACACGCAGCACAGGGCCTGATGCAGGCTCTAGCCAACAACGCTGAGCTCATGACCTGAGCCAAGATTAAGAGTCATACACTTAATCAACTGGGTCACCAGGCACCCCTCCCACATTCTTACAGAAATGATTTCTTTTTAGATTTTTAGGTACATCTTTGGATTCGGATGTTGTTAGTTTCTGGATAAGTGTCAGGATATGGGTAGGTGGCTTGAATTCAGACGGAGAAATTCACATACTATGTTTATACACTTTTTGGTGCCAAAGTCAGGCGAACATACGGTTAACTTCGCTCTCTGTGAATACAGCATCTTTGTTAATATTTATTTTAGAATGAATTATTTTTAGGCTTAGTAGATAAATGAAAATCTGCCATATTCAATTTATGCCAAATGTACTCATTTCTATAATTTATTTCTCCTAATATATTCATTTTCTGTCCTGTCTTTTCTCTTTAACCACTTTAAAACCCACCAGGTACTCTGAAACAACAATATTGTGTGGATTGGGGAAATTTAGCCATAGTCACACATTTATTATGAAATTAGATAATACAGTGGCTTGACAAATTGGACTGTGCTTCCTAAAGAGATTTATGATGACTGACATGACTCACGTGGTAAATACAGTGAGACCCGTGGCCTCAAGAAACACATTTTTCTCTCAATAACTCAGCACTTTGGGAAGTGGGGTTTCTGCAGAGCTGAGTAGTTGGGGTAGCTGAATATTAGCTTTCCTTAAAACATCATTTTACTTTTGTTTCTGTTTCACTTATTTTACTTTTCTTTTGTTCATTTCATTTCATTCAGCACTTTCAGTGTATCTTCATTTCATGACAGAAGTCTTCTGATCGTAAATTTTAAGCATGGATTTCATTATTAATCTTTACCAAGGCTTGGGCAGTTCTGATATTAGAGCCTTACCTACAGGCACAGGTACTGCAGAAGAGGTGAGGCTATAAAATATGTCCTAGAGAAAACCCCAGAGGCAGGTCAGCCTGCTTTCTTGGTAATTTTCCTCTTTCTGATAATGGTCAAAAGAGCCTGGCTTTCTGATAGGCTTGCTGGCAATATTGATCTTTATTGACACCCTCCTTCTACGTTTCTCACCCTCAGGAAGGAGCCACATCTTTCCTGCACTATCAGTGTTCTTTGCCTTGTCAACAATATTTTTTAAAAATTATTTTCTGGGGGCGCCTGGGTGGCGCAGTCGGTTAAGCGTCCAACTTCAGCCAGGTCACGATCTCGCGGTCCATGAGTTCGAGCCCCGCGTCGGGCTCTGGGCTGATGGCTCAGAGCCTGGAGCCTGTTTCCGATTCTGTGTCTCCCTCTCTCTCTGCCCTTCCCCCGTTCATGCTCTGTCTCTCTCTGTCCCAAAAATAAATAAACATTGAAAAAAAAATTTTTTTTTAAATTATTTTCTGGGACACCTGGGTGGTTCAGTTGGTTAAGCGTCTGACTTCAGCTCAGGTCGTGATCTCACGGTTTGTGAGTTCGAGCCCCACGTTGGGCTCTGAGCTCTTAGCATAGAGCCTGCTTTGGATCCTATCTCTCTCTCCCTCTCCCCTGCTGGTGCTCTGTCTCTTTCTCAAAATTAAGTAAACATTTTTTTTAATTATTATTTTCCTTTAACAACCCAAAGGCTTCTAGATGTCGACAGGACATGCCTGTATTTGTTCTCATTTACATCCTGTTCATGGGATATAAGAAAGACTACCTCTCACCACTGTTTGAGGAGTTTATGCACACCTATTTTCTAAGAGGCCTTACCCGCACCCTTTCATCAAGAGAAAAATGATGCATATATAGATCAAAATCCAAGTCACATCTCTAAGTTCTTTTTAATGTTTGCCCTGAACATAATAAACAAGATCAAAATAACACTTTAAATGATACAATCAGGTTGAAAGCCCAGTGATCTTCCTATGTTAAGATCAAACTTCTCATTAAATCACTTCTAGTGGCATGCCATGTTCTTATCTTTCTTGGTTCTGGTGCTAGTTTTGATACATAAGAAAACATAATAGTGCATTCTGGTCCCGATATTCAAGGGCACTCGGGGAGCTCCAGCACATGGCAGGAACAGTCACCTCTTTCATCTCTGAGGTTTGTGTGTAGTCTCCCGCTCCAAAATCCTCCATGAAAAGTTAATTGAGATTTAATAGACGTCATGGTTCTGAGTTCCAGAAAGAAGGCAGAGAACAAAGGTACAAAAAGAGGTCATGGCTATAACTGTAAGCATAAATAATAAAATAGGTAGCTGTAGGTGAAAAGTTTATCTGAATCTCAGAGGCATTATGATTCCCATCAAAAAGCAGCGATTAAAGCTTTTTTACTATGCCGGTGTCTTTCCTACTGGTTATTTATCAGTGAGCCACGATTACTTCTAGGTGAGGGAACCTGAGAACTTAGGGGCAGAAGGCAGGCTTTGATTCAAACCTTTAGAAAACAAATAGGGGCACCTGGGTGGCTTAGTCAGTTAAGCACCTGACTTCAGCTCAGGTCATGATCTCGCTGTTGCATGAGTTGGAGCCCCGTGTAAGGCTCTCTGATGACAACACAGAGCCCACTTCTGATCCTCTGTCTCCCTCTCTCTCTCTGCCCCTCCCCCCCTACTATCTCTCTCTCTCTTTCTCAAAAATAAACATTAAAAAAGAAATAGTGTCTGGAGAATGAGAAACAGCGGGATGTTTTAAATACACATATGGAATACCTACAAAGTCACGACACTTGGGGATTGCTAACCTAACAACTTTTCAGAAGAGCCTCTTCTTCAAGTTATTAAATTACCATTTTTACTATGGGACATATTCAACTCATTTTAAAAAGTCAGAGCTCCAGGGTGCCTAGGTGGCTCAGTCAGTTAAGCGTCTGACTTTGGCTCAGGTCATGATCTCACAACCACATCAGGCTCTGTGCTGACAGCTCAGAGCCTGGAGCCTGCTTGGGATTCTGTGTCTCCCTCTCTCTCTGCCCCTCCCCCATTCATGCTCGCTCTCTCTCTCTCTCTCTCTCTCTCTCTCAAAAGTAAACATTTAAAAAAGTTCTCCAGAGAACCTTACAGACCACTTCGTTCAATAAATTTATTTTATGAAAGCCACAGGCCTGGGAAAGTTAATTTCTGGTTAGACTTTCTTTTCTTCCCCCCCACTCCATTTTTCTTCCTTTCTTCAGTGATTTTTCCATATTTCACTAGAAGCAGAATTTCTCTTTAAAAAGAAAAAAAGAAGACCAATACAGTACAGAGTTTAGCTCCCTTTTTATTTCAGGGTAATGTTCTGAATAATGAAAATCAGAATGCTTCATAAATTTCAACTCTTAATGCCATCATACATTCATAACATGCAAGAATTTGAATACTACTTCAGATGTGGAACTCAGAAGGTCACATTAGTTTAATGGAGTTGCATTTTTCTATCCTTTATTATTGCTTATGAAGCAAGTTTGAGAAGTCCAATGAAGCTGTCAAGCTTTGTATGTCTCCATGTGTGTGAGGAAAATTTCCCTTCTAGGGAACTGCCCAGTTATTAGTGTATTTTCTTAAATTCTTTATAAAGGATCTGCATGTGAGCTTTTTAAAACTACAGAACCTTTTCTGTAGCTTTTTACATTCATTTCTTAAATGACTATTTATTGGGTAATTCTTACTCGAAGAACAATATTTATTGAAACCATTTCAAATATCCAGATTCAGGTTTAAATTCCAAGTTCTTTACCACATAAGGTATCATCCCCACTATATTTGGGAAATAACCAGGACATGTTTAGGAAGACCATCACACACAATTATACTAATGTTTGTGTGTTCTCTTATACCTTAATGTTGAATTCACATACATTTTCCCACTGAATTTTTCTGCCCAAACTCAGTGAGGTATATACATCATGCCTGTTATTCATGACTCAGACTCACACACATAAGTGCAGCCCCTCCTTGTCGCCCCTGTTTTCTTTCTGTATCCATGAAATAGTGAGGATTTAGAGGCATGTGAATGTAGAGCCAGATCTCAGTCCTTTGAAGACATCGTAATTCTTCCCACCCAAGTGCCTTTGCTCAGGCTCCTCGTCAGGGCCAGCTCCACACCTGTCCTTATTGGTACCCATCTCAAAGTGCATCGGTTTGAGGAAGCACCTCCTGGATCATATCAGCCCAGGAAACTAAGTCCTTTTCCTCTTCTCTAGGTAGCAACAACTATCCGCCCAACATATTGTACTGCTTGATTAAATACCCGGCTAACACTGGCATGGCCTCCAGATGTCTTTTGGAATATTGACTCTTCAATTATGTATCGCTCTGTAGGATTAAAACGGCTTTGGCTTTTCATCATTTTGAGCCTCAGAGATCTACCTAGTTATATACTGGGATGAGGTTATGCACTCAATATCCACATGTGGCTTGATGTAGCAGGGCAAAAAGTTCAGTTTTAGGGAAGGAAAGAGCCTGTTGATGAGATGCCTGCCACACAATAGAACGCTCAGGCCCAACAATGGTAATACGTAGCTTGATAGAGTGGTAATCATTGGAATTAATACTATCATTTGAAACGTTGTGTAACAGCCCAGTACACAATGTCAGCACCAAATGGGGGAAATCAAAAATATTATATGACAGGAACCAAACCTGTAAACTGGGGAGAGGATAAAGAATGTCTCAACATTTATTTCCATGCCCCCTGTTGCTTTTAACTGTTTGGTGAGAAAAAGAAGGCAGCTATTGGGTTTCTGACAAAGCAGTTATAGGGAGAGACAGATTCTGGGAGATGACCTGACATTTGCCCCTGATGGTTGTCATAGCAGCAGGCTGAATAGAGCAGCTCGATACACGTGCTGTTGCAGGCTCTGGAGGAAGTTCCGCCCTAAATGGAACACATTAGAACATGCATATACAAAGATATCAAGCATTCCTTAGTGGTGGCCATCTTCTTCCTTTATCTGGTGCTTGTCTAATTTTTGAGGACTCAAGACTTAAGGAGTCCATGTTTAAAGGCAATGACAACCACAGGCCTTTGGGATGAATGGCAGCACCATCCCCCATAAGTTGACACCACGTATCTAGGGTGCTGTTCCTTGGGGAGAAGGTATTTCAAAGTGTTGCTAACAAAGGCTTGGATGCTAAACTGGATGTAGCCTTTTTTTTTTAAAGCTATATATGCTGTGTCTATACTTAGCAAGTTTTGTCCTTATTTACTCTTCAATTACTCACAAATACATGCATGCACGCCTTACAGTTATGTATAAAAAGATGTGTACCCATGTAAATATATCTACATAAAGGAGAGGGTATCTGTCAATAGGTTTTTATAAAAAAAAAAAAAAGGCTTTGGGATTGTTAGTGGGGTACTCATTTGAGTTTTGAAAATGTTACTTTTGGTTTAGTAGGCTAGATTTGGTATTAAATGTGGACACGTCTTTCTAAAACTGAAGTCTTAATAGTAACATTAAGTTCTATGTCACTAGACAACCGTATTTTATAGTTACAATTATTAATGCATCCATAATCTCTAAATGCTCAGATGAACTATTGACAATTACATAATTTTCAGCAACAATATGATTTCTTTCCAATGATAAGTAAGATGTGTGATAATCTTGGATGATTCTGACTAAAACATTAAGAACAAAAATCCTGATCCTATTCATGATCAACAGAGAACCTATATATTCTAAACCATGGCCTTAAAAAAAATCTCTAAATATTTTCTAAACCATGGCCTTATGTAATTATAAAATAGGTATAGGAAAGAATAAAAACATTAGTATAACCACAACGATGAGGGTGTTTTTTTTCTTTTTATCAATCAGCATATATTTAGGAGAAATTGGAAAAATTTAAATTTTCACTCAATTTGACCTGATGAAAACACAAGTAAAGTTACTGACAAAAATACATAATCTGAACGGTAACATTTTGGTTTTGCTTAAAGCTTGAGAAAAATTATTATAATATTTTGACTCCATAGTAATTTCAAACCAGCATTTCAGGAATTACAAAAGAATGGATGCATAATAAACTAAAAAGAATATAAACTAAATGGAAGACTTGGCGTCAAAATTGCATTTTGTCTCTGTCATGAATCAAGTTGGAAATTGGGAGTTTTCCAAAAAAAGCTTGGAAGCACAATCTGTGTGGACACAGGATATGTGAGCACTGAAATATAGTTTATTAGTATAATGAACTTACCTTTAAGAATGTATTTAAAACATACAGTATATTCACCTTAGGGCAGGAAAGTTGGAAATCTATCTGATCTAATCCAAATCCACGTATTTTAGTAGGAAGAGAGAGGCTCTTCAGTACTCTTTCCCCCCGGGAGAAAGTTAAGCAACATTTGTCTGTTCTCTCGGGTCACTGAGACACATACAACTGATTGAGGGTCTCTACCGTGCAGACACAACCCGCCAAGACTAAGTCCTAGGTGTGAAAAGCCTCCAAGGTGGGACACATTTAGAGATGAGGAAACCTAATGAACTTTTTTTTTTTAACGGAGATAACCTGAATTAGGAATTTTCAAAGCATTGAATTCATTAAGTACTCAGTGAAACATCAGATCAAAAGCTTAACTTCGTTTTCAGGTTGAGAAGTGGCCCAGGAGAGCGTGATCCTGGCATTCAGTGACTGTTGAAAGGAACTGCAGGAGGACAGTGCCAACAACTAGGAGATCTAACACCCGGAAATCTCTTACTTCACAGTGGTAGAAAATTTAGGCATAGAGGGGGTGAGCAAAACGGAATTGATAAGCTCAGGCAACCAAAAGTTCTAGCAACAAGGCCGGCTTTATACGGGGTTGATTGTCTTGTAGGTGAATGGGATTCTCCCTGAGATCTCTTGGCTCTGCTCCACCTTTGCTGTTTCTTTTCTCAGACAGGTTATCCCTCGTGGTAGCAGAATGGCAGCAGCAGCTCCAGTCTTCCATCTTCCCCACTGACTGAGATTGGATTACCATTCCTCCCTAAAGTACATGCTGAGGCCCAGAGAGCAGAAGAATGCGTAGATCACATGCTCAGTTTTGGATCCATGAGTGCAGTCAGCTCTGCAGAGCACATGGATTAAGAGCGGGAGGGGAAGAGTCAGACACAGTAACTGAAAGGGAGAGGGGGGAGATAAATGCTGAAAAGCCAGAGAAGAACAATATTCACTACAGTGGGTTGTGCTAGTTTCCTAGGGCCTGCCATCCCAAAGTACCACTAACTTGGTGGCTTAAATCAACAGAAATTTATGTTGTCGCATCTCTGGAGGCTGGAAGTCCAAAAGCAAGGTATTGTAGGGGCCACATTCCCTCCAAAGCCTCTACAAGAGAATCGCCCCTTTCATCTTCCAGCTTCTGATAACCCCAGGCATCCCTTGGCTTGTCTTGTGAGCCATCACTTCATCTTCATTTGTCCCATCTTTCCTCGGTGTCTGTATCTATTCTTTTCTCTTAAAGACACCAGTCACACTGGATTAGGTCCTACCCTAATTCAGTATAGTCTCAACTAGATTACATCTGCAAAGATCCTATTTTCAAATGAGGTCACACTGGCACGTATGAGGGGTTAGGACTTCAACATATGTTTGGGGGGGGGGCACAGTTCAACCTGTAAGAGTCCACTCCCTGCCCTCTTCACCAAATTCATGTCTTTTCCATTTGAAAAATGCCGTCAGTAATTGCAACTTCATGAGAAGTCTTAACTCATTCCATTATCAGTCTTGAATCCAAACCCCCCCCCCAAATATAATCAACTCAAAAAGTCTCAGGGGCGCCTGGGTGGCGCAGTCGGTTAAGCATCCGACTTCAGCCAGGTCACGATCTTGCGGTCCGTGGGTTCGAGCCCCGCGTCGGGCTCTGGGCTGATGGCTCAGAGCCTGGAGCCTGTTTCCGATTCTGTGTCTCCCTCTCTCTCTGCCCCTCCCCCGTTCATGCTCTGTCTCTCTCTGTCCCAAAAATAAAAAAAAATAACGTTGAAAAAAAAATTAAAAAAAAAAGTCTCAAATCTTCTAAATCCTCTAAATCTGGTATGAGTGAGACTGAGTAGGGTCCATCCTCGGGCAAAACTCCTCTCCGCCTGCAGACCTGAGAAACCTGGAAAACGAGTTAGATGCTTCCAAAATACAATGATGGGACAGGCGTAGGATAGACGTTCCCGTCCCTAGAGGGAGAAATGGTAAAGGAAAACAGGGTTACAGACCCTGAGCAAGTCCAAAACCCAGCAGGCTACGTGCCATTCGATTTCGAGGCCTGAGAAGAGCCATGTGTGGTGCCCTGCTCTGTCATCCTTGTCCCCCCTCCCCTCCCAGGCAGCAGCTCCGGGCTCCTGGCCCACCTGCTTGGAGGTGCCCCATCTTAGCCCAAGGAAGTTCGGTAGGGTGGCCTCGGTCAACTCCACCCCGTCTGTCTGATCCTTGTGTCTTTCCTGTGTTGTACAAATCCTCTTTCTCATTCCATCCCTGTTCAGGCTTGCAGTTTTTCTGCTGGCATAACATTCTTGAAACATTTGCAGAGGTGAATAATGTTATTTGACATGAAGGTTCTTTGCATGCCATTCCTGGATAATCTCACCTCTATCCTTAGCCTCTGCTGAGATGGTTGATTGGACTTCTGTGTCACAGTTAAAATCTTTAGCATAGGGTTGTCCAGCCACACCCTTTTTTCAAAGCATGCTCTCTAGAAAATTTTCCAAATCAAGTGCCAACTCCTTTTTCTTAGCAAATTCAACCCACAACATGGGCTGACTCCAATTTTTGCATTCAAGTTTTTGAAGAATGTGTGTATGGTTTTATGTCCATGAGGTGATAGTATACCTAATAAGAATTTACCAACAGAACTTTTGAAGGCATAGAATTTACAGTGTATCTGTAAATGCAAAATATGTAACTACCTCCAGTACTATTTAAATGAGGAAAAATGTATAAACTATCTTTGAGTTTTACCTAAAGATTTGAGGTAGGACTAATATTTCCACTTGTTTGTTTTTTAAAATTATAGGAGTTTTATTATCAGGAGACAGGCATATGGGGCACCTGGGTGGCTCAGTCAGTTAAGCATCTGACTTCAGCTCAGGTCAGGATCTCACGGTTCATGTGTTTGAGCGCTGCATCAGTCTCTGTGCTGACCGCTCAGAGCCTGGAGCCTGCTTCAGATTCTGTGTCTCCCTCTCTCTCTGCTCGTCCCCTGCTCGCGCTCTGTCTCTCTCTCAAAAATAAATAAACACTATTTTTTTTTAAAAATCAGGAGACAGGCATAGATATTCTCTCTCTCCCCCACAGACACATGCACTACAGATAAAATAGGTAAACTCTTATACAAAATTATTTTTTTAGGGGCGCCTGGGTGGCGCAGTCGGTTAAGCGTCCGACTTCAGCCAGGTCACGATCTCGCGCTCTGTGAGTTCGAGCCCCGCATCAGGCTCTGGGCTGATGGCTCAGAGCCTGGAGCCTGTTTCCGATTCTGTGTCTCCCTCTCTCTCTGCCCCTCCCCTGTTCATGCTCTGTCTCTCTCTGTCCCAAAAATAAATAAACGTTGAAAAAAAAATTAAAAAAAAATATTTTTTTAATTTTTATTTAAAAAATTATTTTTGATATTTATTTTTGAGAGAGGCAGAGTGCAAGCAGGGGATGGGCAGAGAGAGAGAGAGAGAGAGAGAGAGAGGGAGGGAGGGAGACATAGAATCCAAAGTAGGCTCCAGGCTCTGAGCTGTCAGCACAGAGCCTGACATGGGGCTCAAACTCACGAACTGTGAGATCGTGACCTGAGCTGAAGCTGGACATTTAACCAACGAGCCATCCAGGTGCCCCCCAAATAAAATTGAATATCAAAATATGAAGAAATGCTAATAATCTGCATCACTGAGAGGTATGAAGAGTATAAACATTGGAAGTAAAATTCAAAAGGAAGGTGAAGATAGCCCTATTGCCCATTGATACGTGCTTTACTCTTTCATGAATGTAGCGACTGCATATCCTCCATTCTGTTGCTATTGTCAAACCCATAAAAGTACTTTACGTACTTCACATTCCCACACCCAGAAAATCTGTCCTTTTTTAAAAAAAAAAATTCAGTGTTGTGTTTTTCCTAAGTATTTTGCTTAGTTGTAATAATTGTTAAGTATAAGATGGGAATACTATGTATATTTAAACGTTTTTTTCTGCTTTACCGACAAAGTGATTCATACATACGTATCATGTACGCATCCCTAATCAAGGCCATCTATAATTAGACGAATAATAAGTGCTTCTTAATGATGAGAAGGAAACCAATTATTAATGAGCTGTCTCTTAAAAAGTACAGTCCGTTCATTAGCTGTAAAGTGCTGACCAAGCTTAAATGTGTATATTCTGGTCTAAAAATCAAACTAAAATGAATGCATAAATGTATTGCTCTCTTTTGTTTCTTATTTACTTTGTTGGTCTTCAATGAATACTGAAAGCACAGTAGAAAATTTGACAGTGATTTATTTATAGAAGTGCCCACTTAAGGCAGGTTCTGACAAGTTATATGTATCTTAGTGTGGAGGCAAGCACACTATCAGCCCTCAGTCTCTCCTGTGCAGAACGGAGGGGTAAACATCAGGGAGACTGGCCTCAAATTCCTTTATTTGATCCCTTTCTGAGCAACCCCCCTCAGGAGGAGGAAAGGATCTGGTCTCTGTCTTTGTGACCTGTCGGGGCCCTGTGTTCTTCGAACCTCAGATGTGCTGGATGCTCTTGTATCGAGTAGCTTAGAAGCCTCTGTCCACGAAGCACAAACGAGGAACCCAGGGCTGGGCTGTGGCTGTGAGCACAGGGCCCGGTTCAACCGGACACGCTCATGACGTCTCAAAAGTATTCCCAGGAATAATTCAGCATCCCCCTGCGCTGTGACACGTGACTTGCTTCAACAAGTCAGGAGCACGCTGCTCCGGCAATTCTGAAAAGAAATACAAATTAAAATGAATTGAATCATTTCTCAGTACAGTAAACCTAGGTAGGCATCAAAAGCATGTAGGAGGGTGGCAAATAGTTAGCGGAGCACAGAAGTGACGATTTTGCCCTAGCCACTGCTGGAAAATGTTTGCATTTGAACTTTCTTCAGGGCGCCATGTGCTCTTGGATTTACCACTGGCCCCACAACTTCCCACCGTCCTATAATCGGACCCCCTGTCTCGTTGATATAATTTTCTGGGTACCTAGAGGCAGTCTGGTGTGCCATCTATGGTAATAAAAGCCTCCAAAGACTTTTGATTGACCTCCTATTAGCTCTTTTATCACCCACACATATGTGCCAACATTGTTGCTGTAAAAATTAAAGCTTTGCTAATCCTCTAGAAAATAATTAGGATGAGAAATAAAATAGTCTTTAGAGGTTTTACCCATTCCAACTTACACACGTGCATAAATACTATCTCCTCTACACATTTTGATAGTAGAATAGAAAGAGTGTTAAAAGAATAGGAATAAGAAAACTATTCAGATTTGGTTCTTCTCTTTTTCTCTATTTTAGCACGGAAGAATATGTGGGTTCGCCCTGGTGGGGATACTGGCTGGTATGAGAAATAATGCACATATCCATAAGAATATACTAATATAAATGAAACTCAAGCTGAATTATCAACCTTGTCTTAACGAATCACTGAATTAAGGTTTAGTTCCTTTTTATTTTTAAAGTTTATTTATTGGGGCGCCTGGGTGGCGCAGTCGGTTAAGCGTCCGACTTCAGCCAGGTCACAATCTCGCGGTCCGTGAGTTCGAGCCCCGAGTCAGGTTCTGGGCTGATGGCTCAGAGCCTGGAGCCTGTTTCCCATTCCGTGTCTCCCTTCCTCTCTGCCCCTCCCCCGTTCATGCTCTGTCTCTCTCTGTCCCAAAAATAAAGAAACGTTGAAAAAAAAATTTTTTTAAAAAATGTGTTTATTGGGGTACCTGGGAGGCTCATTTGGTTAAGTAGCCAACTTCAGCTCTGTCATGATCTTGCAGTTTCTGGTTTGAAACCCTACGTGGGGCTCTGTTCTGACACTTGGGAGCCTGGAGCCTGCTTGGAATTCTGTGTCTCCCTCTCTCTCTGCCCCTCCCCCGTTCATGCTCTGTCTCTCTGTCCCAAAAATAAATAAACGTTGAAAAAAAAAAAAGTTTATTTATTTATTTTAAGAGAGAGAGAGAGAGAGAGAGAGAGAATCCCAAGCAGGCTCCACACTGTCAGCACAGAGTCTGATGTGGGGCTCAAACTCACTAACTCTGAGATCATGACCTGAGCCAAAACCAAGAGTCGGACGCTTTAACCAACTGAGCCACCCAGGCGCCCGAAAGTTTACTTCCTTTTTAAAATTCTAGCTGTGTGATTTCTGTGAGCTACTTGAAACCAGCAGCCTTGCTTGGTGCAAAACATGAAGGGGAAACAATTAGGCAGGGTTTTTTTTTCCCCCACCCCAAATGAATCTATCCGTATTCATTTTGAACTGAGTTGCTTGTTGTTCCTAGTCAGTTATTCAGGAAGATAAGCCTCTGGGTCCCCAAATAAGTAAATACATTATTTATGTTTGGCCACAGCAACGACATGTTTAGTTTAAAAAATGGGGCCAGAGTCCTTAGACTAGAATTATAAGACATTTATAAAGCAGACAAATAACTAAATTAAGCCACGTAAAATGAAGGATTCCTGGGATTAATCATCTTGAAAGCGCACAGCTCATGAAATACTATGAAGCCATGGAAAGAGTGAGAGAGGCAGCCTTCATTAAGCAACTCCCAAAAGGCCTCATATGAGAATGAGGCTCACATTTCTAATTAGCCTTCTATAGAGTTTGGGATGATCGTCCTGGTTTTTAGGTAGTGGTGGTGTTAAATACCTATACAGCATTTTCGTCTACAGGACTCAAAAAGCTGTACGAAGATTAATAGACCCTATTTAGATGGGTTCCACAGGACAGATAGAACTGTACCCTTTTGTTCACCCAAACACACCAGGAGACAAAAAGGGTGAGGGCTGGGCACCATTTTTCTGCAAGTCTGGATGAGCTGCTGACCGGAAATGGAGCATTCTTACCTGCCGTTCACCGGTTGGTACACAGGACTATATCCTATCTTCCCTTTGCAAGGAAGGGCCCACAAAGGAGAGAGGACGAGGACAAGGAGGAGGAGGAGGAAAGAAAGTTGTAGTTCATTTGCATAATTTAGGCTTCTGAAATTAAAAAGTATTAATCACCTTGCTGATTTGGTTCTGTAATGAAAAAACTGCTTATCAGCAAATCCAGCCTCCTGCACAGTGCCTGGGTTAAAACAAACAGCAAATCCCATCAAAGGGAAATTACGAAGTGAAGATAATGCTGAATTTCTGATGAAATATCCTTGTGCGGTTCCATTATTTTTCACTTCACTTAATTTTATTTTAAGGGCCATTTTAGAATTAAAACACTCCTTCCTTAATAATCGAATGTTGTTTGTCCTTGAAGCTATAGTTTAGGGCAGTTAGCAAATTTTAAAAGATTAAAAAACAAGTTTGAGTTTTTGCCTATAAACATCTGAACACATACCTAAAAATATACTTAGTACTAGGCATACCAAAAAAATATCTTCATGTTTAGAACCCATCAGAGTAAGTACTGTTTAATTGAATGTTGTTTGTCCTTTAAGCTGTCCTTTAGGGCAGTTAGCAAATTTAAAAAAGAAAAAAAATGAACGTTTATTCATTCTCGAGAAACAGAGACAGCCTGCGTGAGCAGGGGAGGGGCATAGAGAAGCCTCCAGATTCTGAGCTGTTCGCACAGAGCCCCATGTGGGGCCTGAACTCACAAGTGGTGAGATCATGACCTAAGCCGAAGTCGGATGCTCAGCCGACTGAGCCACCCAGTCACCCCGGCAGTTAGCAAATTTTAAAAGATTCAGAAACAAGTTTGAGTGGTTGCCTATAAACATGTGAAAACATACGTAAAAATATATTTAGCACTAGGCATACCAAAATACATTTTGATGTTCAGTACCCGTTAGAGTAAGTACTGTTGATTAAGTAAAGAGATAAAAACAGAATATTTTTATTTGAAAAATTTCTCAATTTTACTGTCACATTGTTCCACATTCAGATATATAAGCGTGGAATATTAAAATGATATAGCTAGCTATATTTCTTTTTTGCCTTTTGTGCCTTAATTGCCTAACAAAATTAACTTAAACTGTGGAACACTGAGTGGGTAAGATCTGCTTTGGGTACCATTTGTCTGCCACCCATAAAAGAGTTTCCAGCGGTATTTGACAGCCTAAGTCTGTGAAAGAGGATTCCCCGGTGAGTGAACAAATGAATATTATTCTTTTTCTTCTCTAGTTAAACACCTCCTGTTCCTTTAAGTTCATTATAAAGTTTTGAGACACTTCCAGCAACCTGGTTTGTCTTGCCTAGACAGGTTCAGCTCATGATGGCTCCCAGTGTGCCTTCCAGTCAGGAAGGTTTGACTTGCTCAGCACAGTGTGTTGGGTAAGCCTGCGAGCTCTGGAGTCAGAGTGCCAATGTTTAGATCTCAGTCTCGGTACTTACCTCTGTGTAAACTTGGATAAGCCACCTCGCAGCCTTTGTGCCTCTGTTTTTCCAATGTGTAAAATGAGAATTTAATAATATATGACTCATTGGTATGTTATGTGGATTAAGATAATATGACAGTCCATTAGCACAGTTCCTGGCATATAGTAAATGCTCAATAAATATTACCTGGTAATATATTTATCTCTCTCCTCTCTCTCTCTCTCTTTGTCATTCTTTATTTAAGGAATAATTAAATGCAGGCAGCTCAGCATTCTAGGATTTATGTACTTTTATTAATGCAACTTAAGATGGCATTAGATAATTTTTGTCTAATTCATCTATACATTAGGTCCCTTATTATATGCAATCTAATAATAATCTCTTTTGGTATACTTAAATCATTTACAATTAATCTACAGTGTTAACCTGTTTCACCTGCTCATGTGTAAGTTCATGGGAAGCAGGCAATCATTCTGTATCATTCGTTAAAACAGTGTGCAGTGTCTTGCACATTGTGTGTCCTCGATATTTTAACAAATGTTTTAAGTTAGTTATAACTGTACATTTTTCCAGAGGTCCTAATGTTACAACATTTCTTCCTCGCTTTGTGTGTAGAGGTAGTAGTTTAGACTTAAGGGTAAGGATACACTTTCAGCCCTGTTGAGTTCATCGTATGAAATATCAGCCTGTAACGAAACTGTCCAAAGCCTGTTGCTGTTGACTTTGCATATTGTTTAGACTTCCCCCTCCTTCTTCACATCCTGCATCCCATTTCTCGTTATTACCCAAATTATTCAGTATTCTATCAATATACTTAACGTGTCTCAGTTTAAATATCAAATGGCGTAGGCTTAGGGCAAAAATTCGTGGCATGCCTTCTAAAAACCTCTCTTCTAGCTATTCCAGTGCATTCATCTGTCCTTGGATGTGGTCATTCTGTTAAGATATGAACTGTCCTCATGGTGCTATCTTACAGCATACTCTGCTTTATTTTGTCATATGCTTTGTTCTTTGTCTAGAAAATCACCATGATCTGCATTTTTAAGTTTTTTTCACAAAGAAAGTGTGGTAAGTTTAGGTGTGAGTTGGTTGTTACCCATTTTAACAAGTATTTTAAAATATTTTTCAACTTTAATGACTTACTGCCTTTGTATAGAGACAGTGTGGTCTTTCTAGTCACATATTTTAAGTTTTCCTTTTCTATCAAAGAAAACTTTCAGGTAGAGTTTGCCATCTGATGTATTAAAACCATTTCAAATGACAAGAATCTGAGATTAAAAGATATACTTCATGTATCTATCCAAATCCTAAACATACTGCATTACTTCCCAAAGTTTTCCTACCTGTAATCTTATATGTACTAAAGTTTGAAGGTGTACATGTCTTTTGGCATGGCAAATTAAATTTTTGCCTTTATCTCTGCTTCCTTCCAAAACCCCACTAAAATTATTGTAAGTGAATATAAAGAGTTGAATACTAAAGGAGATACAGAATGAGGGAGCATTCAGGCAAGGATGAGAGATTTTATCTCAACTTTGGAAAACGGAAATCTGACATGCAGATGATGGTAGGGATGTACCAGTAAGAAGCCACTGAATCCCCTCTTCCCCTAAGCAGCCTGAGGTGATCTCTGAAAATGGCTTGCTAATTCACTTGACCCGGAAAACCCGACAAAATCATGCAAATCAAGAGGTTCAAATCTTCGTGTTCACTTTAAGAACACACACGAAGCCTGCCCAGGCCATCAAGGGTAGGCATATCTGAAAGATCACCGAGTATCTGGAGGATATCACTTTGCAGAAGCACTGTGTGTCATTCCATCACTACGACGGTAGAGTTGGTACATGTGCCCAGGCAAACAGTGAGGCTGGACACAGGGTCCGTGGCCTAAAAAGAGTGCTGAATTTTTACTGCACGTGCTTAAAAATGCAGAGAATAATACTGAACCTTCAGGGTTTAGATATAGATTCTCTGGTCATTGAGCACATCCAGGTGACAAAGCCCCAAAAGATGAGACGCAGAACTTACAGGGCTGGTTCCTGGTCGGATTAACCCTACATGAGCTCTCCGTGCCACAGTGAGATGATGCTTGCTGAAGCAGAGCAGATTGTTCCTAAACCAGAAGAGGATGTTGCACAGAAGAAAAAGACCCCTCCCAAATTCTAGGGGATCTCTGCCTCTGACCACCCCAGTAGAAGATGAGGGGTGTATTCTGTAGAGAAATAGAAGCAGAAGGAAGGCTCTAAGCCCAGGCAAGCTAGGTATAACAGCAGGAATAATATACTGAAAATGGGCAGAATAAATTCTTCATCCTGAAGGTTATATATCTCTGCTACAGGCCTTTTCACATTTTAGCTCCAAGAATAGAGGAAGCCTAATAATTTTCTCCTTTCAGGAAACTTGGAATCTTCTCTCAAAAATTGAGGATCCAGAGAGGAATAGAACTATATGAATCCTGGCACTCAAAGTTCAGAAGCAAAGCAAAGAACAGAAGAAATTTTTGAAGCAAACATAATCTACATCCTCAGAGAGATTTTTTTTAAAAAAAGGTTTTTCCTTGAAATAAGAAATGAATGCACGAAAAAGAGCAATAAACAAAATCAAACACGTAGAATATGAAAAAATATATATGATAGTCAAAGGTTCTTTAAGGATTGGAAGACCATTTGGGAAATTACTCAGAAACTTTAAAATATTACACATAGAATGGAAAATTAAGGAGAAAATTTTTGTTTTGTTTTTAAAATTTATTTATTTTTGAGAGAGAGAGAATGAGCAGGAGAGGGGCAAAGAGAGACAGAGACACAGAATCTGAAGCAGACTCCAGGCTCTGAGCCGTCAGCACAGAGCCTGACGTGGGCCTCGAACTCATGAACTGTGAGATCATGACCTGAGCCGAGGTTGGACACTTAACCAACTGAGCCACCCAGTCACCCCAAGGAGAAAGTTTTTTAATGTTTGTTTATTTTTGAGAGAGAGAGAGGCAGAGAGAGGGAGACAGAGAATCCCAAGCAGGCTCTGTGCTGTCAGCGTGGAGCCTGATATGGGGCTTGAACCCATGAACCATAAGATCATGACCTGAGCCAAAATCAAGAGTCGGATGCTTAAGCGACTGAGCCACTCAGGTGCCCCACAGAGAAAAGTTTTTAAAAGGGATGATCATTCTAGGACAGCCAACACCTGGCTAATTAGAGTCAAGAGAAAGAGAAAATATGAAGAAATTATTTTTTAAAAATTCAGAACTAAATAACACACATTACCAGAATGAAAGAGCCCATAAATTATCAGGATAGTAAATGCAAACCAAGATCTGAGTTAATCACATTATCATGAATTTTTCAGAAGTCATGGTATGAAAAGAAAATCTTAAATACTCAGGGAGAAAAAAGGGCACATACAAAAAATGAGAAAGCCAAAGGACATCACCCAGGAAAAACTGTCCTCAACGCTAAAATATATGGGAGTAAAACCGACAAAATTCTGAAGACCGTTCTATATCCAGCAAAATAAGCAACCAAATATCAGAGTAAAAATACTTTAAAATAATTTTCTGGTATATATCTTCTTTTTTTTTTTTTATTTTTTTTTTCAACGTTTATTTATTTTTGGGACAGAGAGAGACAGAGCATGAACGGGGGAGGGGCAGAGAGAGAGGGAGACACAGAATCGGAAACAGGCTCCGGGCTCCGAGCCATCAGCCCAGAGCCCGACGCGGGGCTCGAACTCCCGGACCGCGAGATCGTGACCTGGCTGAAGTCGGACGCTTAACCGACTGCGCCACCCAGGCGCCCCTCTGGTATATATCTTCTAATAGTCTTCCTCACAAAGTTATTGGAAAATATTCTCCACTGAAACAAGAATATAAACCAAGGAAGAAGTCACTGAATCTAAGAAGAGCAGCTCCAAAATAGAAGGGGATAGAAGAATGTCTGAAATGACACCATGGAGCAAGCCTTGGAGAGTAATCTTTCTAGATTAGAGTAAGAAGATAAACAGTTCCAGCAGACAGGTGTCCAGGGGAAATACAGAACTGATGGGGCACCAGATGGATTTGATGATATGGAAAATGTTCTAAGGGGTTTATTCTGTGTTAGAGAATTTGGGGAAAATGAGTGCTAGTGCCTTAGAATACTTGCCAATTAGAAATAGCGGCTTGGAACGCGAAGAATGCCAAAGGAAAAAAAAATTAATGTCAAGGGAATAAAAATCTAGAGAAGAATGTATACTCATTGTTCAGTGGTTGGGTCAGTCGTGAACAGCACTGTGTGTCATTCTGGGTCCCAGCAGGGGAGAGAGAGAGCACAGTGAAAAGAGGAATTAAAGACTATTTAGTAATAGGACTATGTACGTAGGCATAAGATGGCCTAAGGAAATGAAGAAGAAGATGATGAAGCATCATCTGGGGCTGGCAAGTGAGAGAAGCGTGGAGAAGCAATGGAAGGGAACTGTTAACAGAACCAGAGTAAAGCTCTGGGAGAGCGGCTGTTTCACAGGCTCCAGATTCAGCCACAGAGGAACACAGACATGCCAGAGCATAGCAGGTCAGGAAAGGCTGCGGGGGGATAAAAACCCACACCCTGTCATTTCTCAACCTCTGAAGCATGTAAGGGCTTCCCGTTGACCAAATCCTAGCATCCAGAGAGCAAGAAGCCCAGCGAACTAACTTCATACTGGTTAACACTGGTTCTAGAGAGTGCATCTGAAGTGGAGGAAATAAGAATATTCAATTCAGTAGCAAAAATGTGTGTTGTTTAAATATTTTGTTATGACGCAAGTTCTAGTCTGAGCAATGTGAATGCTTCTGTGACATAATGAAACAAAACCCAGGGATCATAGAAATCTTTGGATGTGAAGAATGTTTCATGTCAAGTGTAGAATGATTTGTGTGTAATGTTCATATGTGGACACACACACGTCCCCCGTATCTTCATATAACTGCCTCTTTTCTATCAGTTTTACCAAAGCCAAAGGCTTATGTACTTCTTTCAGAAAGGCCTTCCCTCTTGGACACCCATCTCCAATTATTCTTTTACATCACCATGTTTTCTTTCATTATTCATGGTTACCACTGTCTGAACTTATTACATATTATAGTTTTCATTTCTTCCTCTTGCCTACTCTCTTCTTCCTCCCCTACCTCTATAGGTCCCTTGAGGGCAGGGATTCTGCCTATTTTATCTGATGATCTATCTTCAGCACCTAGCTGGATGTGTAGCCTACTAAATAAGACATTTAATAGAACATTGTTTTAAATAATTGTATGAGAATTCATCCTGTGTTGTACATATGAGATGATAAAAACAGGGCCTATTCAATATGGCACCGACCTCTAGCTCAGGAGACTGGATGAAGGTATCATTAACAGAAATCCAAAATTCAGGAGGCAGAGCAAATTATGGATGGAGAAGTGAAAGTATGAGAAGAAAGTGTACAATTTTGACATACTGATTAGGAAGCACATGTGGAGTATTCCGGTATTTATGTCCAGTGAGTAGTTGAAAATGACTCGGGAAAAGGTCTTAACTACAGATTGAGATTTAGGGGTCTTTGGTATAGAAGGGATAGATGAAGGGATAAACACAGCTGAGATCTTCAAGGAAAATTATGCATAGAAAATAGCAGACTCAAAGAGAAGCAAAATGGAAGAAAAGGAGAAGCTTAGTTATACCGTTTCTACCAAAATTTATTATGGAGAAGGATAACATAAGCCAATATCTTAAGGAAGATAATACCACCACAACAAATACACAGCCGCCAAGAACATTAGTGGATTTACTTGTGTATATTTTTGAGAAGTTAGAGCACTCCTAAAAATTAATGACTTCTTGAACAACAAATTAGTTTTTCATCATAGATGTAAATAAAATTGTAAACTTTAAACCTGATGTATGAAGAAATATGCCAATGGTGCTATTTCTTTTCTTACTATATACCCTACACCCACAGTCACCATGGTAGATCAGCGCACATTACATAACTAAGTGACAAGTGACAGAAGTAGTACTATTCGGGAGAGGAACATTAACAAAAAAACATAGTGTTTTGTTTATGTATACACATACCCATACATAGTCAGTCATAAGCACTGCATGTTAAATTTATCACTAGGTTATTTTCAGTTCATTTCATGTTGTCTCATGCATGTTCCCTTTAAAAGTTAATTTCACACTAATATAAAAGCATTATGACTCGGTGATTCAGGCATCACCATTTTGATGGCTTTTCTAATTACTTTAGTTTGACTATTTCATAATTAATACACTTAAAATATCCAGATGGGTGGGTAATTTGTACACCCAGATGAAATCAAATTAGAATAACCTGTAAGCTTTTATTCCAACGTGTAGGTGTTAACATCTCAATTATGTGGCTCCTTCAAGATACACAATTTGGATGGAATTATGTTTACTATATGATTGAACGTAACGTTTGACAAAAGTAGCTATGAAGGAATCCATCATGTAGAGTGACGTTAGGAAGGGATTGTTCTTCATTCTGCTCAGGCAACCACGCTGGCACGCCTGTTTCTAATTTTGAAATCGTCTGGGATTACCTTGCAACATCAGTGTGGAAATAGCATCATTAGTCAAGTTTCTCTGTTTGCTCAAAAAGAAATGTGGAAAGATGAAGATTATCTGCCATGGCCACTTGTTGTTGTTGTTTTTAACTTTAATTGTATTTTTAATATCTCTGCTTTCTAGTTCAGTCTAATTTTCTTAAGCCAATGATGAAAACTCCCAGGACCATACTGAGAGGATTTTGGGTAACTGACATCCGGGATAAATAAATAGTATGTGAGGGCTCCCTTTTAAAGTTCTTAGCCTGAGTTTTGTTGACTTATGTTTATGTAGCCATTTTTGAGAAGGAATCTAAAGTTTCAACATAACATAAAACTGTGTTAAAACATAGTTTTAACATAAATTGCAGCTTAGTCGTGTATTTTAGAAAAACTGATACCCACGGAAATGAAAAGAAAGTTTGTTTCTCTTGTCTTTGAACGTGACACACATTATTTTAATTTGTACTAAAACGTTAATCACAACAGTACTAATACCTATTAGTTTATTTCAGCATTAGCCAATAATATATGGATATTCTATATGGATAAAATAAAATAAATATCAGAATTGATAACTGACAAAATCTAATTAAATCCCTTTATGAAGCCCCTTTATGGATCACAGATTTGATTACATTGTAGATAAAATAACATACCTCTTCAGGCTGCCCAGCATCATACCCTAGGTGGCCAGTGTGCAGATTTAGCCTTAATCTTCTGATACCATTATGTCAATAGGATTCTTATGTAGTAGCTAATGGTTAACTCCCCCCAAAAAAATTTTAATGCTTCTATTGTGCTTCCCAAACTTAAAAAAATTTTTTAATGTTTGTTTATTTTTGAGACGGAGAGAGACAGAGCATGAATGGGGGAGGGTCAGAGAGAGACAGAAGCAGGCTCCAGGCTCTGAGCTGTCAGCACAGAGCACGACACGGGGCTTGAACTCACAGACCGGGAGATCATGACCTGAGCCGAAGTTGGACTCAGCTTAACCAACTGAGCCACCCAGGCACCACTGTGATTCTCAAAGTTTAATACTAAATATACTTGTTCTAAATTTGGTTAAAGCTATAATATTCTGAATTTTTATGATAGCTATAATGTTTTTATAGCTAGAGGTTTTGACATAGCCATCATGTTTAGGTCTTTGCTTTGAGGGAAATTTTAATTGTTTGAATATAATTGTCTTGACACTTTGAATTTCCCATCTTCTGTAGGATATTTGGTTCAAGGTCTTTTGGTCTATAGCAACCTGAGGACTGAAGAGCTCATTTATATACATTTGAAGTCTTTGTTCTCTCCTATAATATCTTTTAGTCTCTATTTGTTCTTCTTGCATTTTTTTCATAAAGATAATTGTATACAGAAGAGGTACAAGAATTTCAGATAAATAGGTCTTATTTCTTTTGTTTAATGGTGGCTGGGGGATATTATTAGAGATTTAAGGAGAAAAAATATTTTGTTACTCTGGAATTTAGGTTAGAATATGAAGAAGGAAAATACTATCTTTCTCCATTAGTTTGATGAAAGCCATAGCGAAGCCTGATTTATTCACATAACACTTTCTGATTTCACACAAAAAGTAAACTTAATTTTTTTAACCTTTATTCAGTTTTTCTGAGAGACAGAGACAGAGCATGAGACAGAGAGTGACAGGGAGACACAGAATCTAAAGCAGGCTCCAGGCTCTGAGCTGTCAGTGCAGAGCCTGACGCAGGGCTCGAACTCACTAACAGTGAGATCATGACCTGAACCGAAGTTGGCCACTTGACTGAGCCACCCAGGCACCCCAAGAAACTTTAAAATAAGTCTTTGAAGAAAAAGATTTTGTTTGCTCTTCAACATTAGATACATACCTTAAAATTTTGCGAACAATATTAAAAATTAAATGACAAACCATCATCAGATATAAAATATGCAAATAAAACCTAAGACCAGCAGAAGTAAGGAAATAATAAAGATTAGAGCATAAATAAAAGATATGGAAACTAAAAAACAAAATCATATGACAGATCAATGAAACCGGAGCTGATTCTCTGAAAAAATTAATTATGAGAAAATTCCTATGTATTGGTGCCCAATGGCACATTTAGATGATTCAGAATATTTCCCTGCTTTTTTTTTTTTTTTTTTTTTTTTTTTTTTTTTGCCACTTTAAGTTATGACCAGAGTATGGAGTGTTATCAGAGGAAGTGACAGAAAATGTGGCTGCCAGGATTGTTCTCAAACTCTGAAGAGCTTTGGATGCCAGCAGCTCTGGGTTTTGTTCTTCAAGAAGAAAGAAATCTCAAACTCTTGAAAGAGAATTCAACATGATAAATGATTTTATTTTTTTTTTTTATTTTTTTTTTTTTATTTTTTTTTTCCAACTTTTTTTTTTTTTATTTATTTTTGGGACAGAGAGAGACAGAGCATGAACGGGGGAGGGGCAGAGAGAGAGGGAGACACAGAATCGGAAACAGGCTCCAGGCTCCGAGCCATCAGCTCAGAGCCTGACGCGGGGCTCGAACTCACGGACCGCGAGATCGTGACCTGGCTGAAGTCAGACGCTTAACCGACTGCGCCACCCAGGCGCCCCAAAATGATTTTAAAAGATAGGTTTGAGAAGATGTGGACAAGATGTCAAGGGGAAAGCACTGGTCAGGAGGTTATCACATTAGCCCAAAGGAGAGATTATGGGGCTCTGAATTGTGTATTCTCAGTGAGGGTTTCTCAGATGTACGCCAATCAGGGTCCTTTCCAAAATGGAGCCATGAGGACATGGGTGTTGTTTGACTGAGAGAAGCCTAGTGTAGGAGAAAAAATAAATCTTGGTGTGATGCATTAACAGAACGAGATACATTCATTGGTGATAGAACAGGTCTTGTTTTGTTTCTTAATTAAAAATGTTTGCAAGAGATATCTGGAGGGAAGAAAACATAAATTTAAGTTCAAGATATTAAATCTGATATGCCTGCATTTCCGTTTGTTCAGGCATGAGCCTCAGAGAGAAGGCCAATATTAGAAGTAAGAATTTGAGTATGACAGTTACACTGGTAATATCTGAAACCATGCCTGCCATGGTATCACCAGGTAGAGCATTGCAACTATCTTACCAAAAGAGAATATTAGGTTAAAGGGGATTAAGAAAAAAATAATTTAGGAAAGTTTTTTTTTCTTTTTAATCAGTAGAGCCAAAATTGCAAATAAAGGTATGGTTTTAAAGATGTTTTGAGTTGTTATAAATGTAGATTTTTAAAATATTTTAAAAACTCAGGAGGAAAAATATCTCAGGAGAAACAAAAATATCATATGATTAGGAAAATACATTTTTATTCCCAAAATATATTAAAATTTAACATTTAAGATGCCAATTTGGTATTGCTTTGTTAAAATTGATTTTTCTGAGGGCCAAAATTAATATAATATGCATATAAAATCAATGACCAGGGCACCTGGGTGGCTCAGTCGGTTAAGCATCTGACTTCAGCTCAGGTCATGATCTCAAGGTTCATGGGTTCAAGCCCTGCATGGGGCTCTGCACTTGGAGCCTGCTTGGGAATCTCTCTCTCTCTGTCTCTCTCCTCTCCACCTCTCTCTCTCTCAAGAAGAAAATCAGTGACCAAAATATTTGTATCTGCTGTCCAATTTTACTACCTCAAAGGAACATTACTTTTACATTTCATTATGGTCATATTAACAAAGGAAACCAAAGTTGAGTGTTAGAAACCTATAGAAAAAGATATTTTTTTAATATGATTTTTTGGGTCAATAATTAAATGGCAGACTGTTACATGTAAAGTTGAAATTCTTTTGATGTTGTCAGAGGGTATATGTGCATGGAAGCAGGGGGAAGGGCAGAGAGAGAGGGAGAGAGAGAATCCCTAGAAGGCTCCAGGCTATCAGCACAGAGCCCGATGTAGGGCTCAATCCCATGAACTGTGAGATCATGACCAGAGCCAAAATCAAGAGTCAGAAACTTAACCAACTAAGCCTCCCAGGTGCCCCAAAGTTGAAATTTTTAAATGCTAAGTCTGTATGTTTATTTTGGTAATAAAACTTTATGGCCATTAGGAAGAATTTTAGAGCAGATTACTTTGCGATATAATTCTTGCCATTCTTGCCAACCATATATCTATGTTTACTGGGTTGGGGACTATATTTATTTTGTGTTTTATATTTAAGCCAATAGTTCTCAAATCTTTATGGTTTAAAAAATCGTGTGTGTGTGTGTAAATAATGCTACAAAGAGAGTCTGTTAATGTAATAACCTGTTTTCTAAGAGTTTGATAAAACTCTGAGTAACAGCTATCTTGCTGTGGTTGTGGTTTCTCAAGTCAGAAACACAATCTACCTTCTCTCTTATTTCACATCTTATCTTTAGGCTACTTGGATTTGGTCAAAAGATGTTTTCCCTTATTATCTTAGTGGGTTTGGGAGCATCTTTGCAAAGAACAGTCTTCTGTGTTGGCATCTTAGTTATTTGTATGGCCAACAGGGGGAGAAGATTGTATGGAATGCTGCTAACTGAACGAAATAAATGACTCCCTGAGTGTTACTATATATGTGTGTGTGTGTGTGTGTGTGTGTGTGTGTGTGTGTGTGTGTGTGTGTCTGTTGTTGGCATCGTCAATCACTTCTCATCATCTCAAATAATAAGTACATTTGCTTTAAGTGCAGACCTTTTTTTTTTCTAAGCAGTTTTAATGGAAGCTTTGATTCTCTCAGATATTTTATGAATTTCCCCATAAACTCTTAGCAATGTACTTAGTTCTGGAACACTTGCTATCAAATGGAAGAAGAGAAGCTTTTAGAAAGTGGAGATGTTTTCTAGTAGTTTATATGTGAAATAAATTGTACTTTCTTGCCCCATCAGTACTAATAAATCAAAGGATAAATTTAGAGCTTTAACTTAAGTAAAAACGCTTCTGTCATGTAGACTACAAAGAGCATGAAAAGATAGGAGAAATCCAATAACAATCTTGCAGAAAGCTCAGGCAAATTGATGCCTGAATTATCCATATGTTTACTATTTTGCAGTGATAAGCTTCTTTGAAGTCTGTGCAAGCTTCTTCACCTTAAAAAGGTGGATCACAAGTTCCTTGCCCAATGATGAACTAAAAATGTAATTCAATATCGATGCAACATTGCCTTACAACTTCTAATTGCCATAACGATGTAAGGTAAAAGGCAAAAAAGAAGAAAGGTATCTGAATTATTAAATCTAGCAGTACACTTTACTGGAATTTTCTAACTATAGATAGAGAAGACTTAATGAAAACATACAATAAACATGATAGACGGTAGAAGATATAGTCTAAGAAAACGTAGAATTCTTGGGAGACATAATAAAGACATTGTAACATTTTCCAAGCAAAGTTTTTTGGAATCTATTGTCAAAAATTTGAGTGGAACCAATCAAATTTCTTTTTTTTTTTTTAAGTATCTGTCCAAATTACTTGAGTAAAGGATTCCTTAGGCATCTGCACTTAAGGAATTCAATCTATATGGCCCAAGTGCCAATCAGGTTCTGCAAAGTCTAGTTGTCTCTGTCCAGTTTCTGAGGATAAGGTACAAAAGAGTACAAACCAGTCTTCCCAAAGACAGTGACAATGTCAAATCATTCCCAATCTTGCCTTCCATCTATAAGTAATCACACATCCTATAACAAGCCTATATTTTGTGTAATGTGCATACTTCAATACATCAAGGCTATATTTATCGATAAGGCCAAAGTCTTGTTACAGAAGTTACTATAAGCATTTCTTTAATTTGTTGTATATTTTTAATCAGAGAAATCTGAACCAAAGCAACACTGCATTATCTAGTACACTGCTGGTGGTCCTTAAATCACTGATGCTATCTTATTTTTATGGAATTTTTAACAGAAAATTGAAATACGTCTCATAAAAGCCGGGATAGGATTTTGTCTGATTTTTGAGGAATGAAATTTATTTCAGTGCCTGAATATGCAGTCTTATAAAATATTGATATTATCCCATTTTAAAAATAATCTTCATAGCAACCCAGGGGCAAGCTGTCAGCCTTGAGAAGTTTGGGAACTAATAATTAAAAGTTGCTTACAGAGGTAAAATGTGACTCTAGGGGATATTTATTTTTTTATGTCATTAAAATCTATGCTTCTTTGAAACCAGTAACAGCAATCGTTCATAAGAAAAACACGAATTAACTTTATATTAAACTTTTGCCCAAAAGATACTGCAGACCAGATTTTATTGAGGCTTTCATATGTTTTATTTCTCAGCATATAGTGGACTGCCAAGAACATTAATAATGCAAATCTGTGTTTGAACACAAATGACTCCCTACAAGGCCTGTTTTGATTATTAATGGAATTAATTATCTGCCTGCTCTATGCAGTTACTGTGGTTTGGAATAACAGTTAATAATGAAAGACTAGGCAAATTTTAAAAATAGCATGTTTAATAATACGAATTAATTCTATCCTACAAAGAATCAGTGAGCAAATATTGTGGAGACAATGCCTTCTCTCTTCTCTCTTTTTACTCATCATGAAGAAACTCCTCCTATAAGTGTATTTTATTGTCATTTTTCAAACACAGAAAAATAGACTGGGATGTTTAGAAAGGCCACCAATTTTGCCAAACTGGGAACTCAGATTTTATCATGTTGCCCAAGTAATTTTCAATCAGGAAACTGGGAAGTTATGCAAGTAAGTGGAATTGTTTGAGGCTAGCCCCTACCAGGGACCCCAGAATTGCTTTCAAGAATCGAATATTCTGCCTTCTTTCAGAGTTTCAATGGCTACATGTCTTTACAGAAAGAATACTTCACACAGCCTGGTGGTTTTCATAATGCTGTAGATGCAGTGATTTTATGAATGTAGATCAAACACGGCATAACGGCACGTCTTTGTGCCCTCGTCCCACAATCTCTGGAACACTCTGAGTCATCTCCCCCCAGAAGCCTTACAGTTCCATGGAGCGTAGTTAAAATCTATTTCTTTATAGAAAAGAGAAGTCATACGCATAAAAACAAATCCATGGGTAAACATCATGTATTCACCTATCAATGTTCTGACAAGCTTTACTCATTTAATAAGCTTAAGCTGAATATATAAGACCTGTCTGTGTTCTACTGTGGAGGAATATATATGTAATATGTAGGATAATGACATAGTGTATATAATATTATATTATTATATATATGATAATAATATACATTTAGGTTGATTTCACCTCTGGGCTATTGTGAACAACTCTCTTCATGTAATTTTAAATTCAGTTGGAAATTGCTTGCAAATTTTGCTCCACCTCCAATCTGTCTCACATCGTTACTTCCTTTTAGCCAAGTTGTTGAAAACGTGCATGTGTGCCAACTTGATGTTGACCATATATGTGTATTTTTTTCTTATTCAGTGCCGACCTGTAGATAACAACGAGATGGTCGTAGTCAAGACGAAATAGTACAGTGACTTGACAAATAATGGAATGCTGTTGTCATTGCAGGACGAATCTACCCCAGCTGACAAACAGTGTAAACCAGAGGCGGCCCAGGCCACTTACTCAACCTCAGCTGTTTCAGGCTCCCAGGAGGTGTTGTACATCAACGGCAATGGGACCTACAGTTACCATAGTTACAGAGGTCTAGGAGGGGGACTGCTTAATCTGAATGATGCTTCCAGTAGTGGTGAGTCTTTACTATTTATTGTGCTTTTTCTGTCCATTTGGGGATAGCAAATTCTCTAAATCTGAGAGAAGAAAATGAATATGCCTTGATAAGCAACAGTGCCAATCTGCTAAAAACAAGACCATTTAATACAGAATATTTGTCTCCCTACCCGGATATCTCCCTATTCTGTTGCTGTTTCTGAAAGTGGCAGCACAGTTACGCAACTGGAGAATTGGTATTTTGTATTCAAAAAAAAAATCTCAACTAGTGAAATAGCAAAAAAATTTTTTTACCAAATAGTTATACATTCTTCCCCCCAAAGCTGTAATGCACTATTCATCAAGAATAATGACACATTTTCTCAGTGTTCAAAGAGGTTTTTGGTTTGGAAAATATGAGGCACCAGGAACTTTACTTGATAAAACACACGCAGTAAACCTAAGAACATACACGTGGAAACAACACAGAGAAACGACCAGTGGCTATCCATGCCCCACCAGCACTGAATGGTGTACTAGGGCCAGCTCATACCAGCTCATTCTTCGTAAATTGTTAGGAATTTCTTGAGCTTATATACCAAAATGAATTGCAAATATATAATATAAAAGGAATAAAATACGTGGGTGAATTTCTTATTACTGGGTCGTAGGAAGTGCTTTCCTACACTATACTTAAAATTCAGGGAAAAAATAAGTTTCATTACACACATGCATGCACACACACACACACACACTTTTGCATGACAAAAAACACTATGTGTTTATGTGTAAAAATAAATCATAAATTGGTAACATTGTTAGCTACAAAAGGTTAATAAGCCAATACATGAAGTTCTTCTAAAAAGAAAGAAATACCCAAAATTATATATTACAACATAAGGCTAGAAAGTAAACTCACAATTCCCAAAGAAAGCCATGCAAATGTCCCATGCAAATATTAAGTCCCTTAAATATGGGTAAAATTACTCAACCCCGGTCGCTTCTAATAAAGAGAAATGAAGATTAGCAAAAATCCAAATATTTATACAATATTCCTTTGACAAGGCTGTGGGGGAAATGAGGACTCTCATGCACAGCTTGTAAAAATGCAAAAAGTTGGGGTGGAATTTGGCAGTATCTAGAAAAGTTAAGTATGCATTTACCATTCAGTCCAGCAATTTCTTTAGGAATTTCTTGTTAGGAATTTATCTCAGACACATATGGGCAAAAATACAAAAAGATATATGCGGAAGGGTATTCATTGTAGTGTTATTTATAAATGCAAGAAAAAAAGGACTACCAATAAAAATGTCTATCAATTGATGGCTCGTTGACTCATTTTGAGTGCATCCAAACAAGGGAGTAATATGCAGCTATATATACTCCAAGTGGTGAAAAGTACCACAGTTTGCTAATATTCATTAAAGAAGGACTTATATAATTTTTTTAAAGTGTATGTAGAGGCAGGAATGCGGGAGAACAGTTTGGAGAAAGGAATATAAGCAGAATTCTGAAAGCATAGTTGGTTTTTATATTTTTATTTTAAAAAATTTAACTTTGAACAGTTTAAATACATAATTGTGAAGCAAACGGACTTGAAAAATTCCTGATATCCAAAGTAAAATGATGCACATGAACTCTATCTGTGTTCACGAGCAGTTGGCATAGCCCCCACACAGAGGAAATTTTCCAAGTGATCTCAAAAACCATAATTTGATTCCACAGCATGCAAGCCTACGATAAAACCTTAAACTATTTTCAGTAATCATATTATTTTGGGCTGTTGTCTGTGTATTGTGGTTTAAAGCAAAGTTGTAATTATTTTGATGTCTGTGAAAGTTGGGATTTTTAGCAAGGGGCAAAGTAGATATAGACGTAAAAGCAATATGTTTAAGGAAAAACTCCCATTATTGTGTATTTGAATTGGTAGTATCAGTGAGAATTCAATGCATTTTTTGTTTTTTTTTTTAAAAAAAAACATATTTCTTCTTCCACTGAAAATTGCCTGAAAGAAATACCAATTTCAATTTTAATATTTAATTAGGCTTGTGGGCTTTTAATAGATTTCGGAGCAAATTGCATTATTGATGTCAAAGGAGTATATACTCACAATCATTTACTTTTATAATACTGCAAATATGCCCTGAGTGTGTTTGGGGGTTACTCTGCCTTGAAGGCTGGGGCTCTTTGGTCTGCTTTAAAATTAAATGTGCTCTAAGGACAGAATCACTGAGCTTTCGTCTGAAGCAGTTACTTTCAACTCAAAAGAGGGGTGCCCCAAGTTGAAAGGAAAAAAAGAAAGCATCTCATTTGGGAAGAAAACTAAGTTTTAAGTGTATATTCAGTTTTTCCAAAGCTAGGGAACCTTATCAGCTTTTTTCAAGTTTTGTTTGTAGTTAGTGCACAAGTCAGAAGGAAAGAGAAAATTTAATACCAGAAGGGGAAAACAAACAAAACCTGAGCATTCCTTTTAGCCTACAAAGCTGGAAACTGACAATTCTTTTTAAATATTCAACATGGGAAGTAAGACCTGATAGGTATTTCAGGACTTATCAAAACCTTATCAAAAGAATTGGGGGGGTGGGAGTGCATTGGCTATAGGTTTTAGAGATAGAAACTGTATTTTTTAGTCTTGAAAAATCATTCATTTATTAAATTATTTAGCATCAACTAATAACAATAGCTACCACTTAGCAAGTCCTTCTGGAGCTTCCACGTAATCTCCGTTGAATCCTTACACAGTCCTCTGAAGATATGTTTTGCAATTTGGTGGAAAAATTAATTGAACTTGCCCCAGTTAAAAAAAATAATAATGCCTAGACACCACTTGCCTTTTTCCTAGCATGAAAACCACTGAGCTAATAATCTGTGTAAAGGAAGCAAGTACTAAAGTATGTGATATCCTTAGGTATGAACTAATCTACTTTTTGACTCCAGAAACACTCCCATTCTGGACATTTTATATAATGAATGGATCATACAGTGTGTGGTCTTTTATGTCAGACATCTTTCATTTAGCATGATGGTTTAAAGGTCCATCTACATTATAATATGTATCAATACTTCATTCTTTTTTATTGCCAAATAATGTTCCATTCTGTGGCCATGCCATATGCTGTTTAGCCATTCATCAACTCAGGGGGACTAGGATTTTTCTCACTTTGGGGCTACTACGAATAACACTGTAAACATTTATGTACAAGTTTGTGTATATATGTTATGATTCTTTTGGGTATATACCTACAAGAGGAATTGCTGGTTTATTCTTATGGCAACGCTATGATTAACATTTTGAGGAAATAACTCAAAATGAGATAGATGTCTTTTCATTTATTAACAATCTTTAAAAATTTTTCTTAACTATGTCTTGTCATGCTTACACTACAAGCTTTATACTTCTTTGATTGCCGTTTCCTTTTGTGATGTTATTGTAGATGGAATGCTTTCCTTAAAATATTATTCTATATTTTTCCTATTTTTGGAGAGTGGGTAAAGTAGCAGTATTCATCATTTAAATGTTTGGTAGAGTTGAGGAGTGATGATATCTGTGCCTGGGTTTTTCTGACAGGTTTTCAATCACTAACTCTCTTATTATAGGTTCACTTATATTGTCTCTTTCTTCTTGAGTCAGGTAGTTTGTGTATTTCCAGAAATTTGTCCATTTCAACTGAATTATCTAATTTATTGACACAATTATTCATAGGATTCCTTTGTAATCCTTTTTGTTTTCATAAGGTCAGTAGTGGTGTTCCCTCTCTAATTTCTGATTCTGGTTACTTGAGTGTTCTCACCTTTCTTCTTGGTCACTCTAGCTAAAGTCATGTCAGTTTTCTTCATCTTTTCAAAGAACAGCTTTTGGCTTTATTTATTTTCTGTATTTTTTCTGTTCTCTATTTCATTGTTTTTTTTACTCCCATACTTATTATTTCTTTCATTTTGCTTACATTAAGTGTAGTTTGTGCTTATTTTCCAGTGTCTTCAGCTGAAAAGTTAAGGCATTTATTTTTTTCTTCTTTATATATAGCCATATTGTATTTTGTCTTCATTTACCTTAAAATGTTTTCTAATTTATTTTTTCTTCTTTGACCCACTGGTTATTTAGGAATATTTTATTTAATCACCATATATTTATAAATTTCCCAATTTTTCTTAATGATTTCTACTTTTATTCCATTGTGACTGGAAAGCATACTTTATAGATTTCAATCCTCAAGTTAAAAGTTTGTTTTATGACCCTGATTGTGATCTGTCCTAAAGAATGTTCCATGTTTACCTAAGAATGATGTGTATTCTTCTAAACACAGAATATTTAGCACCCCATCTGTGGTGGGGTCTTTGTAAATGTATATTATATCTAGTTGATTTATAGTGTTGTTCAAGTTTTCTATATTCTTGTTGATTATCTGCCTAGTTATAATATCCATTATTGAAAGGTTATTGAAGTCTCCCACTATTATTATTGAATTGTTTACCTTCATTTCTAACAGCCTTTCATTTATTTTGGGACTCTCTCATCGTGTGTGTGTGTGTGTGTGTGTGTGTGTGTGTGTGTGTGTATTTATATATATATGTATATATATATATATATATATTGTTTTTGTTATATATTATTAATAAATTGTCTCTCTTATCATTATAAAATATCGCTCTTTGTCTCTAGTAACTTTTTTAATGTTTATTTTTGAGAGAGAGTACACCCATGCGTGAACAGCAGAGGGGCAGAGAGAGAGAGAGAGAGAGAGAGAGAGAGAGAGAGAGAGAATCTCACACAGGCTCCATGCTGTCAGCACAGAGCCTGACTCAGGGCTCAATCTCACCAACCTGACCTGAGCCGAAATCAAAAGTTGGATGCTTAACCAACTGAGCCACCCAGGTGCCCCTCTAGCAACTTCTTGTATCTATGTTGCCTAGTATTAGTTATTTCTGTAACACCAGAAAAAGGCAATGGTAACTTGGATTATAGGTAGTGGTAGTACTGAAAATGAAGAGAAGTGGGCAAAATTTTGGACATGGAAGTGACATATAAAAGAATGCAGGACAAATTGAATATTGCTTACCTCTACTCAAATACAACCAAAATAATTTACCTTTCCTTCCTAAATGGCTATGTAATTTTGGAAACCCAATGCCAAATGAAAATGTGGAGCCTCTTATTTAAAAATTAATATCAAGATGGTGATAACAGAGCATTACACAAAGCATGGTTAGTTTTTTGGTTATTTTGTGTGTGTGTGTGTGTGTGTGTGTGTGTGTGTGTGTGTGTGTTTTCATTGTTTGTTTTGCTTTGTTTTGTTTTTGAGAGAGAGAGAGAAAGCCTGCATGTGCACATGGAAGAGGGGAAGTGAGAGAAGGAGAAAGAGAATCTTAAGTAGGCTCCACACTTAGCATGGAGCCTGATGTGGGGCTTGATCTCACAACTCTGAGATCATGACCTGAGCTGAAATCAAGAGTGAGATGCTTAACTGAATGAGCCAGCCAGGCACCCCACATGGGACTCTTCTGAGCACGGGATGTTGTGAAACACATACATGCCCCACTTTGTTCCTTTATTTAGCAAATTGGATGAACACTGTGTTTTCATAAAAATGGCAGATAGTTACTGGTGGGAAGAAAGATAATATATGCAAAGATGGAAAAGATTAAAGATACAAGTGAGGATATTTTGAGTTTTTTGAGGAGAGGAGAAAACGGGCAACTGCCAATCGTGAATAAATACTGAAAAGGAATTTAAAGGAAAAAATTGCTATGGATTATTAATGAGCAATGATCCAAAAAGAAAAAAAAAAATGGTTCTTCTTGGCTCTATGGCTCTCTTTCTTTTTAGGAAAATGATGTTATCTAGCCCTTTTATGCCTCAAGGTTCACCCACCTGAACTTTTCTTTGACCTGCCCTTTTCACCCCTATGTCCCTCATTTACTAGTCATCTTTTAAATCCTGCATTCAAAGCCTGGATAAAATGTGGTCATAATTTTCATAGCATCCTGAGTTTGTCCTTTGAAGGATGTACCACAGCGTATGGCCACATACACACACTACATGCCCCTACACACATTCACACACATATGTTATCATACTACGTTGGTATCCATTCCTCAGTTTTATTGCTCAGTGCTATTTAAAAGCCACATGGGGAACCTGGTATAGATCCTCCATATGCCACCATGTAAGTGGTTAGAAAGCAGGTTTGATAAATTAGAAGTTTAAATGTAGGTATTGTAATACTATGGTGAGGTTTACCTTGTATGTAAGTTACCCCCCAAAACCTATCATAGCGTGAAAGGTCTAAAGGGACCTGAGAAATAATTTGATAGCGACCTCTATTTTTTAAAGGCTATAGAGAAAGAAACAGGCCAGGAAAGTTAGGTACCTTGCTCAAAGTGACACAAGCTGACTTTTTGGTTATTTAGTTCATATGTCTTTTGGTTTTTATGTATCGATATAACGATCTCCTGAGGACACAGCAAAGGACGATGCTGAACAATCCAGACTGTGTACTGCAACAAAGAAACAGGACTAACAGAATAACCAGTGTGGTGTGCAACATGCCAACGTTCAAATGGGTGGCTTTCTTTGAGCATTGGCTTTGGGATGAGTGTAGGGGAGTTTAAGAAAGAAAAAAAGAAAGAGAGAGAGAGAGAGAGAGAGAGAAAGAGAAAGAAAGAAAGAAAGAAAGAAAGAAAGAAAGAAAGAAAGAAAGAAAGAAAGAAAGAAAGAAAAGAGGCAAAAGACTAGTCTTGATAAATAACAGCTTCAGGCTCCAGCCAAAGAGAATTTCTCTACCTCACATTTGAAAAATGACTCTAGCTATAGTAACAGTAGCACCACAAATGGCTAATTACAGTTGTGAAGGAGCTCTCATTACTGGTTTTCAAAAGTCCATACTACCTGTAACACTGGCAGTGGCTACTGCTATTTTGATAGTGCTTGGCTTTTGCTTGTTTTTATCACAGAAAGGCATCCTGATTGGTCAGGCCCACAATTTCCTTTATTTGGGAACTTTCTTCATAAATTCTGGAAACCCCAAACGTTCTGTCTTCTAAACACGGTATTATCTTTAGCTTCTTGCTTCATTTTTAAGACATCAGAATAGTCATTCCCTGTAACAGATTTGGAGCGATGGAGAAAGGATCTATATACATATACATAAATCTTGAGAGCTAAAAAGGACATAGCAGAAGATTAGCATTGTATGAGATGCAGCATCACATCTGATGGCTGAGAACTCCAGTGAATCTAAGTTTGAGAATTCTTGATTTGGGGATTTGTAGAGATCTTCTGAAAAGTGTAGAATGGAGCAGCTACTTTCAAGAGACCTAAGTGAATTAGCTACACATCTGAGTTTCTTTTTTGTAATGTTTATTTATTTTTGAGAGAGAGAGAAAGAGTGAGTGTACCAGCAGAGGGGCAGAGAGGGAGACACCGAATCTGAAGCAGGCTCTAGGCTCCGCACTGTCAGCACAGAACACGACACGGGGCTCGAACCCACAAACTGTGAGATCATGACCTGAGCCGAAGTTGGACGCTTAACCTACTAAGCCACCCAGGCAACCCACTGTACCTCTGAATTTCTAAGGCAGATGAAGACAATAAGAATTTAAACCATTAACTGGGAAGCATGACGTGCGTAGGCAGCCTAAATAGGAAGGTGAAGATTGAAGGAGACAGATGTTTGTGAAACCTTTTAAACTAATACAATAAGAACACAAACCCTATACATTGTACCGTGTTCAAGAAGACTGGGAGGGCAGAAAGATGAGAAAGGATACCCTCACGGCATTTGGACTTAATTTAATAGTAGTTTTGGGTTCTTACTTCCAAATCACTGTAAATAGGTACTTTCTTAATCTATTCAAGCTGCTATAACAAAAATACCATAAACCGGGTAACTCAAACAAAAAACATTTATCTCCCGGAGTTCCGGATGTTATGAAGTCCAAGACCACAGTGCTGGCAGATTTGTTATCTGGTGAAAACCTACTTACTGGTTCATAGCTGGCCATCTTTTCACTGTGTACCCCCATGGTAGAAGGAGTGAGAGAGGTCTCTGGTGTCTCCCTTATAAGGGCACTACTCCCACTCATGAGGGCTGCACCCTCACAAAGGTCCTACCTCCAAATACCATCACACTGGGGATTAGATTTCAATATATGAATTTTGAGAGGATGGCAAACATTCAGTCCACGGCAGGCACTTTAAGAGAAACAAAGTTAAATAAGAATCACTGATCTCAGGGAACTTACAGATCAAAATGAGAGAAAATATTTTTTTCTTTTCCCGTCTAAACATCAGAATCCTTTAAGATTCTGATTGAATAGTACTTCCTCTGGGAAACTTGACTGTACCTTGCCACCTTGTGGCCCTTTGGGAGAGTAAATTACTCTCCTGGATATGTCTCTATTCTAGCACTGTACTTTTTTTTTTAAGTTTATTTATTTTGAGAGAGAGAGAGAGCTCAAACATGGGAGGGGGCAGAGAGAAAGGAGAGAGAGCGAATCCCAAGCAGGCCCAGTGCTTGTCAGCGCAGAGCCTGAGACAGGGCTCGATTTCCCAAACCTGGAGATCATGACCTGAGCCAAAATCAAGAGTCAGACGCTTAACCGACTGAGCCACCCAGGTGCCCCCAGCACTGTACTTGAAAGCAGAAATTCTGTCTTGCTCACGATTACATCCCCTGAATAAATATAATAAGTGCTCAACCATTTTGGCTTAATGAATAATAGATTTTTAAAAATAGAACACGTAGTGCCAAAAGTGAGAAAGGTATAAAGAGAATTATTTATTGGATGGCAGGGGTGAAGGGTTTATTTTAGATAAAGCAAAGGAATCTGAGGCAAAAAGAAAGACTATACTGAATTTGAAGATTCTATGGGTAAAGGAGGAAGCCTCCAAGAAGTTTTATAAACTTCTGCTTTATTTTGAATACAGTAGCAACAGGAAAAGCTGGCCCCTGTTGGAGACTTCCATTGCAAGGAAAGGATGCCCTTCAAATCCTTTGTTAGCCAACCTCCATTTGTTTAGAGCTGGCAAGGGTCTGCACCCAGTGATCCAAATTTTCAAGTTGGAGTGTTATCCAAATGACAGCAGTTACAATTTGTGTAAAGAATTTATTCAAATTATCAAACTGAAATGAGAAGCAAGCAAGCAGCCAATCCTCCCGTTATTATCAAATCCAATTACATAGGACTTTGGAATGCTTTCTTTCTATCCGGAAGTTCACGTTGAGCTGTCTAAAGAGGGCAATTGTAGTTTGCTGCAGTTATCCATTGGATCTCTTGAGTCTAAATTATATGCATAATGCATAAGTTAACTACTGATGTTTCCTCTCCACAAACTCCATCAGGCAGACTTTTCAATTTGTTTTTCAACTCTGATATAAACTGGGCTGATATACAGACCGAAATTTAACAAGACCAAATTGTAGTAATAATGGCCATAATAACTAACATTTGTGTCGTAATTTCTAGTTTGCCCGAATCTTTACATCCATTATCTTCTTTGCTCCTCACTAATATTCAGGGTTGTTGGCCATAAAGATGCTTTGGATCAGAACCTATAATTATGAGTCTAAGGAAGCTCGGCCATAAGATTCACCACATTCTAGAGCTCATTGATAGTGATACGACTGACATTGTGTATGGATAGTGATGTCCCTAGGCATCAACATTCTGAACATCACTCTTCATCTGAAATTTTCAGAGGAATACTTCTATTCATGTACAGTCTTGACTTCTCATCTGTCATTCACTCTTCAATCCACTGTAGCTGGCTCCTCCCCACCATTTTGCTGAAACTGGTCAGAGAAAATTTGTCAATGATTCCACTTATTGTCAAACTATAGGTGATTTTTGTTTTACTGGATTTCCTGGCTATATTTAAATGTGTTGATGTTAGAGCTTTGAAACATCCACTCTCTTGGCTTCTGTGATAATACACTCTCATTTCACTTTGCTCCTCAGATAATTCTTCTGCCACATTCCTGGGCTTTCTCTCTCTCCTCATGCCCTCCACCCTGGGATTCTCCTAGCCTCCTGCTCTTGTCCCTTTAACCCTCTTATTCTGCACACTGCTCAAAAGGAAGCCGACTAGCTCTTAGGGTTTTAGAATATGCTAAGAGTGGCATATCTCACCCATGTTTTGCCCTGATCTTCAGATTTTATATCTGGTTATCTACCAGGTAGCTTGATCTAGATATCCCAAGAAAACTCATATTCAATTACTTTAAAATAAATTCTTCATATCAACACCTACTGTTGCCTGTCTTATGGGGTTATCTCATGCAGGAATGCCTTCCTCTTCACCTGACTCATATCAGTTATTATGTTCTCTATGATAATTTTCTAGTTGCCTCCTCCATTAAGTTTTCTTCCTATATGTTCCCATGATACCCTGGGCATGCCTCTTATTTAACCAGTTACCTGCTTTTCTCTATACTGGACTGTGCACAGTTTGAGGGCAAGAAAGGTGACTTTTTTTGACTCTCATATCACCAGTGTTAATAGATAACTGGCTTATATTCATGTTCAATGAATACTAGATGGATAAATGAATGAGTCATAAGGGAATTGTTCCAATAAAATACTGTACCACTTTTGAAAACTTAATTAAATCTAACTGAGCACAGTAATAATCAGTTGAGGATGTCTTCTTACGGTTCTCTTTTTCTCTTAATACCTTGAAAAGCACAATAATGGAAGAAGAGAAGTGTTTCGGATCAAACATTTAAGACAAATGTTTTGAAATACATAAATTCTGTTTTAAACTGTATTCAGCTTTAAGTCCTCTGACTCAAGAGAGAAATATTTACATAGTTACCTGGGGAACCATTTTTACCTTTACCTTATCCTCTTTATAACCTCTTCTGGTTCACTAGCCATATGCAAAGTAGTGTGGAGGCATGGGGAAGGATCCCTCATCATCCTGCTCCAGAAGATCAGCTGGGTGTTTCTGTTGTGTGAAAAATACATAAGATCTATTATGTAAAATTGTGTAGATAATGATTTTACAAAGTAGAGCCTAAAAGGGACTCACAGAGGTTAAGCCATCCCCTATGGTTAATTTGTATGTCATTTACACAATGGAAAGATCTACATGATAACATATGTGAAAAAAGATGACGATGTGATCTAATTAAAGTCAACATAATTGGGATTATGCAGTTATTATATCTCAGTAGATTCCAATAAACCTGAGTTAGTTTTCAATGCACATTCTATGGCCCATAGTGGAGACTTCGTTTGTATCTGGAGATTGTGCCATCGGGGTGTCCAACTTGTGGCTCTCTATTCTTAGAAAGCCCATTTCTTCCATGTGAATTCCTCTGATGAGCTGTCTTGATTAATATATTTTCCTCTCTTAAATTCTACTCTTTTCTGTCCTTATTTTGATTGCTTTTCTTTTCTTATAAATATAAGTTTCTCCACTTCTGTACTGTCCAGTACAGCAGCCATTAACCACATATGACTATTGAAACTGAAATTAATTAAAATTGAGTAAAATTTAAAATTCAGTTTCTCAGTCACAGCAGGACACATTTCAAGTGCTCAGCTGCCAAAGAGGTGGGTGGGTACTACATTGAATTGAACATTTCCATCACCACAAAAAGTTCTATTGGAAGAAAAAAAAGTTCTGTTGGATAGTGCTGATTCCAGACACTACTCTTCCTACCTTACACCATTACACTGACCTTTGGATGGTTTTATTACTTCAGAACTTTTTCTACATTTATTCCATTAAGCTCCTTGCATTTAATTATATATGTGTTTTTCTCTCAATAAAATGAGTGAGGTCAATGAATAGCTTTATGGAAACTTAAATGGTGATTCTTAAATAGTAATGCTTTTCATTCAAACTTCTCAGCCTTTAATTAACTTTGTAGCTATATAGGGGCTCCAAGAAGAGCTACTAAGTTGTACCATAGGTGTTGAAAACTTCTTTGGTAGAGGCTGGCATTGCTTTAAAACTAGAAACAAAACCAATTTTAAAAGAATTTCATTGTGACAGAATTTCAAATTGTGTGCCATCTAGAGAAAACAAGACCAAACTGAAAATGTTTGAAATGCCACTGAGTTCATTCTATTTTTCCAGCCTTTCCCACATGGACCATGATAATAACCTAGAACTCAGGTGAAACTATGGAAGATTTACACACATACGTACTGAGATAACATAGAGCTTCAGAGAGACGATGCTTATCTGTAAACTTTAATGATTGGAAATTATGTTAATCAGTTGGAAAAAATGGAAGGGAAATTATAGGAATTGTCTGCAAAATAAATGGAAGCAGCTTTCAGTTTATCTGACTGAGCCCTCAAATCTTCCACCAGGTTATTGTGAGGTCAGGGAGCCACGGAGAAAGGGCTCTAAAAGAAAGGAGCGGCCCTGTGCTTTCCCTGGACTACCAAGCATATGTAACTGGTTTTACAGGTCAATATTGATCAGGCTTTCTGGCAGCAGGTTCTTAAAAGCCCAGTAAAATGGGTCTTTACTTACTCTTAAGATCCTCTTTTTGTTTTGTGTTTTTGTGTTTGTGCCTCCTCACCGAAGGGAAGGAACGAAAAGGCGACTCATTAGAATTCTGGGACCTTTCTCTAGGATACAGTTCAGGGCTATCCAGGTGTTATGAGTGCATAATGGTTGGTTTGGCTTGCTTTCCTTCTACAACCTCCTCTGAACTTTGTCATGTCCTCTGGGAATCTGTCTACACAAACCGGTTAAATTTTACTGGCTTCACCAGCCCGCTGCTACTCAGGAAGGAGCTCTTTGGGGAGTTCAGAATGTTCTACTTTTCTAGGAAGTCAGAAATATCACTCTCTGTATGAAAATTGAATTAGCCATTTTCTACATTCCTCTTTCCTGGGTTCAGGTACTGATGCACCTTCCTGAAATAGGCACCAGGCTGCTCCCCTGCCTCAGTAGAGATCTTGAGTCTGTCTGCCTGAATCACTCCAAGAGGGTAGGAAGGCCAGAGTTGCCTTATTTTTTTCTCTTTCATGTTAACAAATTTCAAATGCCAAATATGATTACAATTACAATGCTAATATTTTCCTTTTGTGGTTTCAAGGCACACAGTCATTTTAAATGACATTTGGTTCTTGGCTAACATACAAATGCTTTTTCTGAGAGCCCTGCTTCCATCCACATCTAGTTTCTGGAACTAGTGGAAGTATGTGGGTCCACAGAGTGAAAGCTGCCTTGTGTCATTGTTTGGTCCACTCACTCAAGTTCAGAATTAACAAATGATTAATGCGTGGTGACTAACATTCTGGCCAATATCTCAGTGGCCTCGGGGAAAAACAAATTATATCTGGTGATTTAAACTCATTAGGGAATGATCCTCTTGAGTACAGTAGTCCCTCCTTATCCACAGGGGATATTTCCAAGATCCCTAAGAGATGCCTGAAATTATGAATAGTTCTAAACCCTAGATGTACTATGTATTTTCCTCTATTACATACCTATGATAAAATTTAATTTATAAATTATGTTTTTAAGTGTATGTATTTATAAATTTAGTAATTTATAAATTAGGCATAATAAGCAAACAATAACTAATGAAATAAATTAATTATACAATATACTGTAATAAGTGTTACATGAATGTGGTTGCTCTCTTACCCTTTTTGTGATGGTTTGAGATGATAAAATGCCTATGTGATGAGATGAAGTGAGGTGAATGACACTGGCATTACGACTTTAGCATTAAGTTACTATTGACCTTCAGACTATACCTCAAAAGGAGGATCATCTCTTTCTGGATGAAACTGATTCCAGGTAACTGAAACCCTAGAAAGGGAAACCATGGATAAGGAAGAACTGCTGTACTCTGAATGTATCTAAAAGTAATTTTTACACTACTTAAATTTAGAAATTTTTTTCTGGTTCCTATTTCTGGCAATATAAGTGACTCTATTGTTTCTTGGGGCAATATTATAAAACTAAACATTTTTTTTATTTTAATTCTGGTATAACATAACATAGTGTTATATTAGTTTCAGGTGTACAATGTAGTGAGTTGTCAGTGCTCTATATTCAGTGCTCATCACCGTAAGTGTACTTTTAAACCCTTTCACCTATTTAACCCATCCCCCCACCCACCTCCCCTTGGGAACCATCTGTTTGTTCTCTATATTTGAGAGACTTTTTTTTTTTTTTTTTGGTTTGTCTCTTTTATTCTTAGTTTCTTTTGTTTCTTAAATCCACATATGAGTGAAATCATATGGTATTGTATTACACTGACTTATTTCACTTAGCATTGTATCCTTTAGTTCCATCCATGTATTGCAAATAGCATGGCAAGATTTCATTCTTTTTTATGACTGAGTAATATTCCATTATACGCACACATGCACATATCTGTGGATACCTGGGCTGCTTCCATACGTAGTCTGGCTATTGCAAATTATGTGGCAATAAATGTAGAGGTGCCCGTATCCCTTTGAATTAGTGTTTTTGTATTTTTTTCATAAATACCAAGGAGAGTGATTACTGGATCATAGGGTAATTCTATTTTTAACTTTCTGAGGAAGTTCCCTACTGTTTTCCACAGTGGCTGCACCAGTTTGCATTCCCACCAACAGTGCAAGAGGGTTCCTTTTTTCCACATCCTTGCCAACATTTGTTGGTTCTTGTGTTACTGAGTCTAGCCATTCTTACAGGTGGGAAAAAAGGCCTCATTGTCTTTTTGATTTACATTACCCAGATGATGAGTGATGTTGAGCATCTTTTCATGTGTATCTTGGCTATCTGTATGTATTCTTTGGAGGAATGTCTGTTCATGCCTTCTGCCCATTTTTTGATTGGAGTGCCTTTTGGTGTTGTATAAGTTCTTCTGTATTTTTTATACTAACCCTTTATTGGATATGTCATTTGCAAATATCTTCTCCAATTCAGTAGGTTGTCTTTTAGCTTTGTTGATTGTTTCCTTTGGTGTACAGAAGCTTTTTATTTTGATGTCATCCTAATAGTTTATTTTTGCTTTTGTTTCCCATTCCTCAGGAGACCTAGCTAGAAAAACACCGCTATGACTGATGTCAGAGAAATTACTGCCTAAGTTCTCTTCTAGGATTTTTATGGTTTCAGGTCTCACAGTGGGGACTCTAATCCATTTTGAGGTTATTTTTGCATATGGTATAAGGAAATGGTCCAGGTTTCCCAACACCATTTGTTGTTGTTTTTTTGTTTTGTTTTATTTTTTCAGATTTATTTATTTATTTTGGCGGGGGGAGGAATTCCAAACAATGAGTCAACAATGCCATATTCAGCTTCGCACAGACAGCACAGATCCCAACATGGTGCTCAGTCTCCCAAACAGTGAGATCATGACCTGAGCCAAAACCAAGAGTTGATCACTTAACTGACTGAACCACCCAGGCCCCCCCAATACCATTTGCTAAAGAGACCTTTTCCCATTGTCTATTTTTGCCTCCTTTGTTGCATATTAATTGACCATACAATCATAGGTTTATGTCTGGGTTCTCTATTCTGTCCCATTGATCTATGTGTCTTTTTTTTTTTTTTTTTTTTTTTGTACCAGTACCATACAGCTTTGGTTACTATAGCTTTGTTGTATATCTTGATATCTGGTATTGTGATATCTCCACTTTCATTCTTCTTTTTCAAGATAATTTTGACTATTCCTGGTCTTTTTTGATTCCCTACAAATTTGAGGAGTATTTTTTCTAGTTCTGTGAAAAATGCTATTCGTATTTTGGTAAGGATTGGATTAAAACTGCAGTTTGTTTTGGGTAGTTTGGACAATTGAACAATATTTGTTCTCCAAAATCATGAGCATGGAATATGTTTCCATTTGTGTCATCTTCAGTTTCTATTATCAATGTTTTAAAGTTTTCAGAATACAAGTTAAGTTTATTCCTAAGTATATCATTATTTTTGGTGCAGTTGTAAATGGGACTGTTTTCTTAATTTTTTATTCTGCTACTTCATTATTAGGATCTAGAAATGCAACAGATTTCATATATTGATTTTGTATCCTACAACCTTACTGAATTCATTTGTCACATCTAGAAGTTTTTTGGTGGAGTCTCTAGGGTTTTTTTTTATATACAATTATCAGTTCATCTGCAAAGAGTGACGGTTTTACTCCTTCCATACAAATTTGGATGTTTTTCTATTTATTTTCCTTGTTTGATTTCTGCAGCTAGGACATCGATTACTGTGTTGAATAAAAGTAGTGAAAGTAGACATCCTTCTCTTGTTACTGACCTTAGGGGAAAACATCTGTTTTTCAGTATTGAGTACAATGTTAGCTGTGGGGTTTTCATATATGGCCTTTATTATGTTCAGGTATGTTCCCTCTAAATGTATTTGGTTGAGGGTTTTATCATAAATGGGTGTTTTACTTTGTCAAATGCTTTTCTGCACCTATTTGAAATGATCATATGGTTTTTATACTGTCTCTTGTTGATGTATCCCATTGATTGATTTCGAATATTGAACTAGCCTTACAACCATGGAGTAAATCCTACCTGATCGTAGTGAATGATTTTTTAATGTATTGTTGGCTTTAGTTTGCAAATATTTTGTGGAGGATTTTTATGTTCACCAGAAATATTGGCCTCTGGGTCTCTTTTTTTGCAGTGTCTTTATCTGGTTTTGGTATTAGGGTAATGCTGGTCTGGAAAGTTTCCTTTCTCTTCTATTTTTTGGAATTGTTTCAGAAGAATAAGTATTAACTCTTCTTTAAATGTTTGGCAGAATTCACCTGTGTCTGGTCCTGGACTTTTGTTTGTTGGGAGTTTTCTTTTATTACTGATTCAATTTCATTGCTGGTAATTGGTGTGTTCAAATTGCTATTTCTTCCTATTTCAGTTTAGGAATTTATCCATTTCTTCTAGGTTGTCAAATTTGTTGGCATATAATTTTCAGGATATATTCTTATTATCCTTTGTATTTCTGTGGTGTCCATTGTTAATTCTTCTCTTTCATTTCTGACTTTGTTTGAGTCCTCTACTTTTGATGAATGTCCTAAAATTTGTTAGCTTTGTTGATCTTTTCAAAACCTAGCTCCTGGTTTCATTAATTCATTCTATTTTTTTTTTCAGTTTCTATTTATTTCTATTCTAAAATTTATTATTTCCTTCCTTCTACTGGTGTGGGTGTTGTTCTTTTCCTAGCTCCTTTACGTGTAAGGTTAAGTTGTTTGAGATGTTTCTTCCTTCTTGAAGTGGGCTTGTATTTCTATCAACTTCCCTCTTAGAATGGCTTTTACTGCATCTCAACGATTTTGGTCTCTTGTACTTTCATTTTTATTTATGTGCTTTTGGATTTCTTCTTTGATTTCTTGGTTGACCCATTCATTGTTCAGTTGCATGTTATTTAACCTCCATATATTTGTGTTCTTCCCAGATTTTTTCTTGTAGTTTATTTCAAGTTTCATAGCATTGTGGTTAGAAAAGAACATGAAATGAGTTTTATCTTTTTGAATTTATTGAGACTTGTTTTGTGTCCTAACATATGATTTATTCTGGAGAATGTTCTGTGTTGGCTGTTTTAGGATGGAATGCTTTTAATATATCCGTCAGATCTATCTGGTCCAATGTATCAATCCAAGCCACTGTTTCCTTGTTAATTTTCTGTTTCATTAATGTAAGTGGGTGTTAAAGTCCCCTAATATTATTGTATTACTACTGATTACTTTCTTTATGTTTGAATAGTATTTTCTTGTTGCGTATTTCCTTTATTATATAATGCCTTTCTTTGTCTTTTGTTACAGTCTTTGTTTTAAAGTCTGTTTTGTCTGATACAAGTTTCCCTACCCCAGCTTTCTTTCCACTTCCATTTGCATGATAAATGCTTTTCCATCCCTTCACTTTCAATGTGCAAGTGTCTTTAGGTCTGAAATGAGTCTCTTGTAGGTAGCATATAAACCGGTCTTGGTTTTTTTTATCCATTCTGTTCACCCTACATCTTTTGATTGGAGCATTTAGTCCATTTACATTCAAAGTAATTATTGATAGATACATATATATTGCCATATTGTTACTTGTTTTATGGTTGTTTTTGTAGTTCTTTGTTCCTTTCTTCTCTTTCATGGTTTGTTGACTACTTTAGTAATATGCTTGGATGCCTTGCTCTTTAATTTTTGCACATCTATTACTGGTTTTTGATTTGTGGTTACCATTAAATTTACAAATAACATATTATGCATATAGCAGTCTATATTAAGCTGATGGTGACTTAAGTTTGAGCCCACTCTAAAAGTACTAAATTTATACTCCTCTCCCCCTCAAACATTTTAGATATATGGTGTTCCACTGTATAATATGCATTTATTTCATGAATGCCTTGACTGATTTTTTAGATATACTTAAGTTTACTGCTTTTGTGCTTCCTATTTTCCTTACTCCTACTCATGATCTTTCCTCACTACTCAGAGTCAGCCTCAATAGTTCTTGTAGGGCTAGTTTGGTGGTCATGAACTCTTTTAATTTGTGTTTGTATGGGAAATTCTATATCTCTCTTTCTATTCTGATTGATAGCCTTTCTGGATAGAGTGTTCTTTTCCCTTTCAGCACTTTGAATATATCATGTGACTCCCTCTGGCCTGCAAAGTTTCTGCTGAAAAATAAGCTGATAGAAAGCTTATTTTTGAGGGGTGCCTGGGTGGCTCAGTCAGTTGAGCATCTGACTTCAGCTCAGGTCATGATCTCAGGGTTCATGGGTTCGAGCCCCGCATCGGGCTCTGTGCTGACAGCTCAGAGCCTAGAGCCTGCTTCCAATTCTGTGTCTCCCTCTCTGTCTGTCCCTCTCCCCCTCATACTCTCTTTCTCTCAAAAATAAATAAACATTAAAAAAAATTTTTTAAAGGAAAGCTTATTTTTGAAACACTTTATTTTGAAAGCGTTTTCCTTGTATGTAACTGTTTTCTCTTTCTGCTTTTAGAATTCTTTCTTTATCACTACTTTTTGCCATTTTATGTGCCTTGGTGTGGACCTCCTTGAACTGATTTTGTTGTGGGCTCTCTGTGCCTCCTGAATCTGGATTTCTGTTTCCTTCCCCATATTCAAGATGTTTTCATATGTTATTTCTTCAAATAAATTTTCTGCCCCCTTTTCTCTCTCTTCTATTTCTGGGAAACCTATAATGCAAATGTTATTATACCTGATGATTTTGCTGAGTTACCTTAATGTATTTTCATTTTTTATTATTATTTTTTTTTCTTTTTCCTGTTCAGCTTGATTGCTTTCCATTATTATGTCCTCCAGGTCACTGATTTGTTCTTCTGCTTTTTCTAGTCTACTATGTATTCCATCCAGTGTTGTTTTTTTCTTTTTTTTTAATTTTTTTTTCAATGTTTATTTATTTTTGGGACAGAGAGAGACAGAGCATGAACGGGGAGGGGCAGAGAGAGAGGGAGACACAGAATCGGAAACAGGCTCCAGGCTCTGAGCCATCAGCCCAGAGCCCAACGCGGGGCTCGAACTCACGGACCGCGAGACCGTGACCTGGCTGAAGTCAGACGCTTAACCGACTGCGCCACCCAGGCGCCCCTCCATCCAGTGTTTTTAATTGTTGAGTTCTTCATCTCTGATTTTTTTTTAATGTCTTCTATTTCTTTGTTGAGGATCTCACTGATGTCCTCCACTTTTGTTCTGAAGTCCAGTGAGTATCTTTATGACCATTACCTTAAATTCTCTATCAGACATTTTACTTATGCTTGTTTCATTTAGCTCTCTTGCTGTGATTTTGTCTTCTTTCATTTGGGACATATTCCTCTGGATCCTTATTTTGTCTAACTCTCTGTGTCTGTTTCTAGGTGTTAAGAAATTCAGCTACATCTCTTTCTCTTGAAAGTAATGGCCTTTTTAAGAGGTCCTATAGTGTCCTGCAGTCAATGTCCCCTATTCACCAGAACCTGATGCTTCAGAGTGGTCTCTTATGTGTGTTGTGTGCACCCTGCTATTGTGGCCAAGCCCCATTTGTCTTCATTCCAGTCACCTGCAATGACTCTTTTTGCCTATTGTGGGCAGGATTTGGTCCCAGTATTATTGTTAGGCCAGACTGAGGCCACCTTTGGCTTGAGTTCAGTCAGACCAAGCATTGTCAGATCTGCTGTAGCACCAAATTGCAGGGCCTGCTCCCTGTATTCTTTCCTGTGAAGCTTTTGTTGGTGGATGTGGCCTGCAGTCAGACAAGATGTCTGCCCCCAGCCAACTGCTGGGGCTGCAGTTGGACTGCTGTGTGTGTGTGTGTGTGTGTGTGTGTGGTTCTCTTTTCTTCTTCCTGGGATGGGAGTCACATTGGAGTATTTTGGTACCCTGTGAGGCTTGTGTCACTGCTTTGGATGGTCTCTTGCCAGAAGCATGTTGGAGAGGGCATGTCCATAAGAGAATGTGGGGGTAAAGTACATGATGCCAGCAAGGTCTGCACCAGTTCACTGTGGGAGGGGACCCACAGCCCTGTGGGAATATTCCTGCCCAGGCTGAGATGGAAGGGGTGAGGCACACTGTTAGCAAGCCAGGTGGAGGGTGTTTCCACTGTGCCACCCAGGCACCTCTCTGAGTGTAGTTTTGATTCCCCTTTCCCTAATGATAAGTGATGCTGAGTATCATTTCATGTACATGTTGGCCATTTGGATGTATTCTTTGGAAAGTATCTATTTAGTTTTTCTGCCATTTTAGATGTAGATTGTTTTGTTATTGAGTTGTGTGAGTTCTTTATATATTTTAGATATTAACTGCTTATCAAATATGTCTCACAAATACTTTCTTCCATTCTGTAGTTTCTTTTTATTTTACTGATTGTTTATTTTGCTGCATAGAACCTTTCTAATTCGATGTAGTCCTACATGTTCATTTTTGCTATTTTTGCTTATGCTTTTTGTGTCATACCCATCACTGCATAGACCAATGTCAAAAACTTCTTCCCTATGTCTTTTCCTAGGAGTTTTATGGCATCAGGTCTTAGATTTAAGTCTTTAATCCATTTCAAGTTAATTTTTGTAAATGATGTAATATAGGGTTCCAATCTGATTTTTCTGCATGTGGCTCTCCAGTTTCCCCAAAATTATTGGTTGGGGAGTCTATCCTTTCCCTATTGAGTGTTCTAAGCCCCCTTGTCAAATGTCAGTTAACTGTATAGGGAAGAATCTAGTTCTGAGTTCTCAATTTTGTTTTATTTGTTTATGTGCCTATTATTATGCTAGTACCATACTATTTTAATTACTACAGGTTTGTAGTATACTTTGAAATCAAGAAGTACAATGCCTACAGCTTTATTCTTTCTCAAGATTGCTTGCATTATTGGGAGTCCTTTTGTGGTTCTATGCAAGTTTTAATATTCTTACTAGTTCTGTAAAAAGAAATGCCACTGGAATTTGGTAGTAATTGCATTGAACGTATAGATGGCTTTGAGTAGTATGGGCACTAACAATGTTAACTCTTCTGATCCACGAACATGGATATATTTACATTTGTTTGCATCTGCAATTTTTTTTCATCAAAGTCTTTTCATTTCCCTCGTACAGATCTTTCACTTGGTTAAATTTATTCCTAAATATTGTTTTTTATGCTACTGTGAATGGGATAGTTTTATTTATTTTCAGATGTTTTGTTGTTAGTGTATAGAAACACAACTGACTTCTGGATGTTGGTTTTTATATCTTGCAACTTTACTGAATTCATTTATTAGTTTCAACAGGTTTTTTTTTGAGTCCTTAAGATTTTCTATATATAAGATCCTATCATCTACAAGTAATGAGAGTTTTACATCTTTCAAATTAAAAAAAATAAGATTTTAGAGCGAAATAGTTGGGGGGAGTAACATATGGGGTGGGGGGGGGTGGAGAGAGAGAGAGAGAGGGAATTTTAAGCAGTCTCCACTTAAGCACTCAGGCCAGTATGGGACTCAGTCCCACGACCCTGGGATCATGACCTGACCTGAAATCAGGAGTCAGACACTCGACTAACTGAGCGACCCAGGCACCCATTTCTTTCTCATTTGTATACCTTTTATTTCTTTGCCTTGTCTAGTGGCTCTGACTAGGACTTCCAACCATGCATTGAGTAAGAGTAGTAACAGTGGGCATCCTTGTTTTGTCCCTGATCTTAGTGGAATATCTATCTATACCATTCACCATTGTGTATGATGTTAACTGTGGGTTTGTCCAATAAGGTCTTTCTAATGTTATGTTCCTTCTATACCCAATTTATTGAGGGTTTTTATCATGAAAGGATGCTGTATTTTGTCAGATGCCTTTTCTGCATCTCTTGAGATAATCATGTGATTTTTATCTTTCATTCTGTTAATGTGATATATTGCATTTATTGATTTGCATATGTTGAACCATCATTGCATCCCAGGGTTAAATCTTGTGTGGGCATGATATATAATCCTTTTAATATGTTGCCAAATTTGGTTTACTAATATTTTTTGAGAATTTTTGAATTTTTGAATTTCTGAATTCTCTATTGAGAAATCAGAAATTTTGGTCTATAGTTTTCTAGTAGTGTTCTAATCTGGATGTGGTATCAGGATAATTCTTGCCTTGTACAATTAGTTTGGAAGTATTCCCACCTCTTCAATTTTTTGGAAGCATTTGTGAAGGATTTGCCTTAATTCTTCTTTAAATGTGTGGTCGAATTTCCTATGAAGCCATCTGGTCCTAGGGTTTAGGTCTTGGAGGTTTTTAATTACTGATACAATCTCCTTACTCATTATTGGGTCTATTTAGATTTTGTAGTCTGCCTTTTTCAGTCTTGGTAGGTTGTATGTTTTTAGGAATTTATTCATTTCTTCTGGGTTGTCCAGTTCTTTGGTATATACTTGTTCATAGCAGTCTCTTCTCCTATGTTTTTCTGTTTTATCAGTTTTAACTTCTCTTTATTTTCTTTTCTCTATTTATTTAGGGTGTAGTTAGTTTGTTTTATTTAATGTCTCAAGTTTTTATTTAAATTCCAGTTAGTTAATATATAGTGTAATATTAGCTTCAGGAATAGAATTTAGTGATTCATCACTGACATATAACACCAGCTGCTCATTACAACAAATTCTATCTTTAAAACCAATCACCCATTTAGGCCATCGTCCCACCCAGCTTCCCCCCAGCAACCTTCAGTTTGTTTTCTATAGTTAAGAGTCTCTTTTATGGTTTGCCTCCCTCTCTTTTTTTTTTTTTTCTTTTCCCTATGTTAATCTGTTTTGTTTCTTAAATTCCACACCTGAGTGAAATCATATGTCATTTGTCTTTCTCTGACTCATATCACTTAGTATAATATACTCTAGCTCCATCCATTTTGTTGCAAATGGTAAGATTTCAATTCTTTGGTGGCTTAGTAATATTCCATTGTATATATGTACCACATCTTTATCCACTTATCAGTCAATGGACATTTGGGCTCTTTCCATACTTTGGCTATTGTCGATAGTGCTGCAATTTGTAGCAAAATCAGCATTTTTGTATTCTTTGGGTAAATAGTAATGCAATTGCCAGGTCATAGGGCACTTCTATTTTTAGGGTTTTTGAGGAACCTCCATACTGTTTTGCATTGTGGCTGCACCAGTTTGCATTCCCACCAACAGTGCAAGAGGATTCCCATTTCTCCACATCTTCACCAATACCTGTTTCTTGTGTTGTAATTTTAGCCATTCTAACAGATATGAGGTGGTATCTCATTATAGTTTTGATTTGTATTTCCCTGATGATGAATGATGTTGAGCATCTTCTGACTTCTCTTTCATTTCTGATTTTGAGTTCTCTTTTTTTTTTTTTCCTTGATGAGTCTAGCTAAAGGTTTGTCCATTTTTTTTTTCTTAAAAAAGAAAACAAAAAACTCTTGGCTTTTTTTCCCCTTCTGCTAACTTTGCGCTTAGTTATTTTTCTTTTTTAAAATGTCTGTTTATTTATTTAGAGAGAGAATGAGTGAGCAGGGGAGGGGTAGAGAGAGAATCCCAAGCAGTCTCCACATCAGCACAGAGCCTAATGCAGGGCTAGATCTCGCAACACTGATATCATGACCTGAGCTGAAATCAAGACTCAGATGTTCAGCCGACTGAGCCACCCAGAAACCTCAGTTCTTCTTTTTCTAGAGTCTTCATGTATAAAGTTAGGTTGTTCATTTATGATCTGTTTTCTTAACATATGCACATATCATTATAAACTTCCCTCTGATAACTTGTTTTACAGCATCCACAGGTTTTGATGTATTTCCTTTTTTAAATTTTTTTAATTTCCCTTCTGATTTCTTCTTTGACCCATGGGTTATCCAGAGGTTTGTGTTAAATTTGCACATATTTGTAGATTTTTAAGCTTTCCTCTGGATTTCTAGTTTCATACTGTTGTGATCAGAAAATATACTTCATATGATTTCAGTCTTCTTACATATGTTGAGACTTATTTTATGTCCTATAATCTTATCTGTCCTGGAGACAATGTCATGTGAAATTGTGAAGAATGTGCATTCTACAGCTGTAGGATAGGATGTTCTGTAACTGTCAAGTCCATTTGGTATAATGTATAGTTCAAGTCCAATGTTACTTTGTTTTTTTTTTTAATTTTTTTTTAATGTTTATGTATTTTGAGAGAGAGCGAGAGGACAGTGAGTGGGAGAGAGGCAGAGAGAGAGAGACATACACACACAGGATCTGAAGCAGGCTCCAGGCTCTGAGCTGTCAGCACAGAGCCTGTCTCAGGGCTTGAACTCACAGACCACAAGATCATGACCTGAGCTGAAGTCGGCCGCTTAACCAACTGAGCCACCCAGGCACCTCATGTTGATTTTCTATCTAGATGATCTACCCAATGCTGAAATTAGGGTGTTGAAGAGCCCTGTTATTACTGCATTGTCTCTTTCCAGACTTGTTAATATTTACTCAGTATATTTATATGCACTGATGTTGGTAGTTATATATTTACAAATATACCTTTTTCATGAATTGATACCTTTATCATTATACAGTAACCACTGTTGTCTCTTATTAAAATTTTTGGATAAAGTCTATTTTGTCTGGTGTAAGTATAGCTAAACACACTTTCTTTTGGTTTCTATTTGCATTGAAATTTTTTTTTTTATCCCATTACTTTGAACCTATGTATGTCCTTAAAATTCAAGTGAGTCTTGGGGGCCTCATGTAATTGGGTCTTTTTTTTTTTCATCCAGCAAGTCTATGGCTTTTGATTAGTGAATTAAATCCATTTACACGCAATTATTGATATATGTGGACTTGCCAGTGACATTTTATTAATTGCTTTCTGGTTGTTTTAGATTTCCATTTTTTCTTTTTCTCTGTTTCTAACTTCCTTTGTCAATTGGTGTTTTTCTGTGGTGGTTAGCTCTGTTCCCCACCCCACCCCCTTTTTTTTGTCTTTAGTAATCTATTCTAGGTTTTTCCTAGAGGTTTATGTAAAACATCTCCGATAAAAGAGCCCAATTTTAAGCTTATAGCAGCCTAAATTCAGTTGCCTACAAAATCTTCATCTTATTACTCCCATGTTTTATTTTTTTGGTAGAATTATTTATATTTTGTATTCATTAAATTAAAGTAGCTAGAATTATTTTTAATTTTAAATGGTTAAACACGATCTTATTATAGATTGAAGTCTGACTGTATATTTACCTTTACCAATGTTATATACTTTCCTATGTTTTCATGTTGCTGATTAGCCTCTTGTCAGCTTAATACTCTCATATTAGAATTTTTTTCATGGCAAGTCTAGTTGTGATTAACTCCTAAGCTTTTGTTTTCATGAGGTTCTTTATTTTTCCTTCAATATCTGAAGGATAACTTCAGATAACTTCCATATAGGTAACTTCCATATAGAGTATTCTTCCATATAGAGTATTCATGCTTGGTAATTCTTTTCTTCAGTACTTTCCTAGCCTGTAGGATTTTTCCTGAGAAATCTACTGATAGCCTAGTGGAGGGTTCCTTTGTAGGTTAAAATCTTTTTTCCCTGGATTCTCTTCTATCTTTGACATTTCCCAGTTTCATTATGTTATCCTAGGTAATGTCTTTTTACATTGAGATAACAGGTTGAGGTATTATCTTTCATGAGCTTGGATGCCCAAGTTTTTCCCCAGCTTTGGGAAGTTCTCAGATATTATTTAAGTAAACTTTTTGTCCCCTTCACCCTTTTCTCTCTCCAGTATATTAATTTTTTCAATATTTGTTCTTTTGATGAAATTTCATAAATCACTTTCTTCACTCTTTTAGTTTTTCCTGCTCTGATTGAGTTATTTCAAAATCCCTGTCCTCTTATTTACTTATTGTGTCTTCCATTTGCTGTACTCTACTGCAGATGTTTTCTATTGCAATTTTCATTTTATTCATTGAATTCCTCAAATCCAGAATTTCTTTGTTCTTTTTTTATGATTTATATTTCTTTGGTAAGTATGTCATTTTGTTCATGTATTTTTTTCCTGAATTCATGGAATGGTCATTTTGAGTTCTCTTATAATTTATCGAATTTCTTCTAATAGCTATTTTGAATGTCATTCAGTGGCATGCACCAGAGCTTGGTAATTTAAAAATTGTTACCTTTGGTGATGCTGTGTTTTCTTGATATTTCATATTTCTTATAGTTTTGATCACTGCTTTCACATTTGAACTAGCAGATACCTCCTTAAATCTGGACTAGTTGCCTTCAGTTGGGGTATGCTATTTACTGGTGCTTTTATATTTAGGGTTTTCTCTGCTCTCTGGGTTTAACAGAAGGTAGTGCTATAGTTCACATTGGTGGTTTCTCCTTTGCCCACAGCTCCCAATCTGTTTTTCTGATAGTATTCCATTTATAAGACCTGCTCTCAATGCTGCATTCTGGAATATGCACAAGGAGTCAACTACAGAGTGGAGTGAGGTGTGGCTTCAGCATTTAGGGCACTAAAGGTATCCAGGAACCCAGTGGGAAGATCCTTGGGTGAGATGCTCCCAGACACCATGGGCAGATTTCTTGCTGAAGTCTTGAGCTTAGTTAGCAGGAACCTTGTCACTTTAATGTCTTGATATTCTTATTTGCCTCTTCTCCAGTCTTCCTTTCCACAGTTACTGCTGCTGGAAAGAAATGGGTTTCTCAAGCAGCATTCCACACAACTGGGTTAGCCAGGCATTCACTCACCACTCTCCTTTTTATCTGCTAGAGAGGTTACCACTACTGGATAACTCAGTCCTTGCCGTGTTGTGGGGAGTGAAGTACCTAGGGCAAATTCCTCTTACTGTCTCCATTGCAACCAAACTTTTTTTTTTTTTTCCCTCCAAAGACATGCTAGAATCTCTGCTTGGGATGGCTGGACGTATGCAAATTCTCTCTCTTCTGTGGCTATTTGTCCAGCTCCATGCTCTCCGGTTTTTTCATAACTTTAGTGAGAGGGGTTGGGCCAGGTTTGCTGGCTGTGTTGTTTCCACAGCCCAGACCAAGGTCTGTTTGCCTATTACTAGATGCACAGGTGGGTGAGATTCCTCCTAGTCTCCTGATACACATTCTGGATCCTACACTTCTCACAAAAGTGCTGCTGTTCATAGATGTATATCTAACTCATTGTTCAAAAGAAAGAGTAAAATGGAAGAACTTCGTTACCCTGCCATGATGCTGATGTAAGCTCTGGACATTCTTTTTAAATTTTTTTTTTTAATTTTTTTTAACGTTTATTTTTTATTTTTGAGACAGAGAGAGACAGAGCATGAACGGGGGAGGGGCAGAGAGAGAGGGAGACACCGAATCGGAAGCAGGCTCCAGGCTCCGACCCATCAGCCCAGAGCCCGACGCGGGGCTCGAACTCACGGACCGTGAGATCGTGACATGAGCTGAAGTCGGACGCTTAACCGACTGAGCCACCCAGGCGCCCCTGGACATTCTTTTTAAACATACAGAATAGCCAGTTTTGCTGACCTTAGCTTCAGTTTGATTACAAAGTTGATTTAATTTTTATCTGCTATTTGCTAGACTTCTAACTCTTTTACAAAGTTAGTTTTTCTCTTCTTAACCTTTACTTATTAGATTGAGTGAAATGGATACTCCAGAGGTAGCAGGGTCCACCCAACCCATTTCACCCATACTCCCGAGGAAAAAAATGTTTTAAATTACCATGGATATATACCATTTAAGCATCTTAAAATATGTTGATTAAAATTTGTTGAGACTATTTGGGAAAATAGTTAAACATAGAAACCTCAAATTTGAAAAACAATGGATCAGACAAAAGCATCTCATTCATACTCTGTATTACATATATATAACCTAAAGTTATACATGGAATCCTATAAATGTTATATACTGTGATTTCCATAATTAATATATTCATAGTGAATTTTGAGGGATTTAAAACACACGAATAGAAATGATGTGTCATAGACATTACATTTTTAGATTATCAGTAGTGATGAGAATATTAGATTCTTTAATTTTGTTTTTTAAAATAGATAAATTAACTCTTCTATAAGGAATTTTTTCTAAAACTTATTGTCCACTATAATAATGACCAAGGTAAATCAGTGTTGCATTTTTATAATATTGCAGTATAATATTACAGTTATTAACTATAAAGTTTATTAATTATTAGTAATCCTAATTCCAGAGGGGTCATTATTTCACTAGTTCACATATGTCTTACCTCATGAGCCATCAGTATTTCTGCTATGGTTGTAATCCTACGTTTTTTAATGATTGTGGTATTAACACTGTGTGTGGGTGTATGTTTAATATCTTAAATTCAAAGTAATTTATCTGTGTATAGTTGACATGCATGTTAATTAGTTTCAGGTGTACAGCATAATGATTCAATCACTCTGTTATGCTCACCACAATTGCAGCTACCATCTGTCACTATACTCAAATTGTTAAAAATGTAATTATTGAAAACAGAATGAAAACTACAAAAGAGAATCTAAATGAATAAAATGCCAGGCTGAATTTCATTTCCCTTGGAAAGAAATAACTCATTTTACCATTTTACTATTGAGCATATAGAACAAAAAGCAACTCTTACTATTTGTATAATAGACATTTATCTTATAGTAAACATGTCTTCTATAACTAACTCAAAACATTAAAATGATTTAGCATATCTTCCATTTGGGATATCAGAGTCAAAATTATATGAGGGTTCTGGGGAAAATGGTAGAATAGGAGGACCCCAAATAGATAACATGGATACAACTAGATAATACATCAATGCCCATAACCCAAAAAATGACCCCACGCCTGGCAGAACAAAGTCCTTAACCAAATGTAGAGAAGAGGCCACATTGAAGAGAGTGGGAAGGGCAAAGACATGGGGAGCTTCAGGTATGGCCACCAGAGGGAGGGATATGCAGGCATTGAGAAGGGTAAGGGGCGCCTGGGTGGCGCAGTCGGTTAAGCGTCCGACTTCAGCCAGGTCACGATCTCGCGGTCCGTGAGTTCGAGCCCCGCGTAAGGCTCTGGGCTGATGGCTCAGAGCCTGGAGCCTGTTTCCGATTCTGTGTCTCCCTCTCTCTCTGCCCCTCCCCGTTCATGCTCTGTCTCTCTCTGTCCCAAAAATAAATAAACGTTGAAAAAAAAAATTAAAAAAAAAAAAAGAGAAGGGTAAGAAACAGACTATTCCCATTGCATTTGTTATTGAAACCCAGAGGGACCAAATTTCATGAGTTCTTACTACCAGCAGGATGTAAAGCCTGGAACTCTGAAAGTCAGTGGGCTTGGCTCTAAGAGAGCTTGGAGGATGATAGGAAGCTGAGTCCCTGCCCTTTAAGGGACAGCACAATAAATAGGCCAAGGAGATACAGCTTAGAAGCAGCTGTTTGAAAAACACCTGAGGAATACAAGAGGGAACATTAGTTACTAACCTAGGAACAAAGGAGCTGGCGGGCACCAATTCCCTCCCTTGCCCCCACCCCCAGCATAATTATATATCCACCTGCAGGAACCAGTACTGTGCAGGCATTCACTACCTTACACTTGTGCTTACACGGTGTCCTGCCTCTCCAGCTGGTCCTGCCTTAGTCCTGGCCCTGCAGGCCTATCTCCCAGAAGACTACAGCAAGCAACCCTTGCCAACACTGCCTCTCCCAACCTCCTGTAGAAGTCACATGCACTTTGTTAAAACTGCACCACCCTCCCCGTACTGACCACATTTTGCAGAGCAGCTTCAGCCAGCCTAATCTTAGCAGGAACTGTGTGTCCCCTGTGGAAGTGGACAGGTACATCACCTTGTTAAAAGTGTGTGCCTTGTCCACTACTTTGAAGAACAAGAGACACGGCTGACTGTCCTAAAATACAGGAATGGATACAGTTAGGAAAAGAGGATATAGAGGAATATGCCCCCAGTGAAAGAACAGGAGAGAATCACAGCAAGAGACCTAAACAAATAGGAGATAAGTAACATGTCTGATGGAGAATTTAAAGTAATGATCATAATGATACTCACTGGGCTTGAGAAGAGTGGATGACATCAGTGAGACACAACACAGAAATAAAAAAAGACCCATTCAGATATGAAGAACACAATAAATGAAATTAAGAATACACTTGATGGTTGGGGCACCTGGGTGGCTCAGGGGGTTAAACATATGACTTTGGCTCAGGTCATGATCTCATGGCTCTGAGTTCAAGCCCTGTGTAGGGTCCTGTGCTTACAGCTCAAAGCCTAGCAATTGCTTCAGATTCTGTGTCTCCCTCTCTTGTTATCCCTCCCCCATTCATGCTCTGTGTCTCTCTCTCAAAAATGAATAAACATTTAAAAAGTAAAGCAATAAACAAAACAAAAAAACGAGTACACTTGATGGAATAAGTAGCGGGCTAGAGGAACAAAGTAAAGGCTTGGAATACAGTGATGGAAAGTAATCCAGCTCAGCAAGTGAGAGAAAAAAGAATTATGCACAATGAGAACAGGAACTCAGTGACTCCATCATAGTAACATTAGCATTGTAGGTTTCCCAGAAGTAGAAAAGTGAGAAAAAGGGGCAGAAAATCTATTTGAAGAAATAACAGCTGAAAACTTCCCTAATCTGGGAAAAGAAACAGATTCCCCCAACAAAATCCACTCAATGAGGTCTGCACCAAAACACATAGTAAGTGTAATGGCAAAAGTAGTGATAAAGAATAAATTTTAAAGGCATCAAGACAAAAGACAACAGTTACATACAAGGGAAACCTCCTAAGGCAATGAGCTGATGTTTCAGCAGAAACTTTGCAGGCAAGAAGGGAGTGGCATGATATATTCAAAGTGGTGATGGAAAAAATCTGCATTCACCGGTACTCTATCCAGGAAGGCCATCTGAATAGAAGGAGATGCAGAGTTTCCATAAGGAGAGCAGGAAAAGTAGAAAACACAAAAGCAGTAAAAATAAGCGTATCTGTAAAAATCAGTGAAGGGATTCACAAAGTAAAAAGATGTAAAATATGACACCATATATGTAAAATGTCAGAGGAAGAGGAGTTAGGAATACATTGAAACTTAAGCAACCACAAACTTCACATAGACGGCTGTATGCAGATGATGTTATATACAAACCTAATAATAACCACAAATCAAAAACCAGTAATGGACATACTTAGATTCCTTTCTCTTTATTCTTTGCATGTCACTAAAGAAAGCCAGTACACCATGAAAGAGAACAAGAAAGAAGCAGAGAAAACTACGAAAACAACCACAAAACAAGTAACAAGATAGATACATATCTACCAATAATTACTCTGAATGTAAATGGACTAAAGACAGAGAGTGACAGAGTGCATTAAAAACAAAACTTATCTTGGGGCAGCTGGATGGCTCAGTCAATCCATCTCTTGATTTTGGCTTAGGTCCTTATCTCATGGTTTCGGGGATCAAGCCCTGTGTTGGGCTGCAAGCTGACACTGTGGAGCCTGCCTCGGATTCTTTCCTTCTCTCTGTCCTTCTAGCAATTGTGTACTCATTTTTGTGGGCACTGTCTGTCAAAATAAGCAAACAAGACCTATTTGTATGCTACCTATAAGAGACTCATTTCAGATCAAAGGACACCTGTAGATTGAAAATGAGGTGATAGGGAAACATTTATCATGCAAATCGATCTCAAAAGAAAGCTGGAGTAGCAAATACTAATATCAGACAAAATAGGCTTTAAACCAAAGACTGTAACAAGAAACAACACTACATATATAATCATAAAGGGGACAATCCAACAAGATGTAACAATTGTAAATATCAATGCACACAACAGAGGAGCACCCAAATACAGTAAAAAGTTAATAAAGAAAGGAACTAATTGATAGTAATACAATTACTATTATACCCCTATTATTAACACCCTACTTACTAATGGGCAGATTATCAAAACAAAATCAACAAGAGTGGCTTTTTTTAAACTCTTATTTTAATTACAGTTAGTTAACATAGAGTGTTATGTTAGTTTCAAGTGTTCAATATAGTGATTTCAACAATTCTAGAGGTCACCCAGTGCTCATTACAAGTGTACTCCTTAATCCCCATTAACCCATGCATCCACCCCTGCTCTCCTTTGGTAGCCATCAGTTCTCTACAATTAAGAGAGTTTCTTAATTTCTCTTATTTTTTCCCTTTGCTTGTTTGTTTCTCGAGTGTAATAATATGGTATTTGTCTTTCTCTGACTTATTTCACTTAGCATTATACTCTCCAGCTCCATCCATGTTGTTGCAAGTGGCAAGAATCCGTTCTTTTTTAAGGCTGAAAAATATTCCATTGTATAACTACTTTATCCAGTCATCAGTGGATGGACACTTGGGCTGCTACCACACCTTGGCAATTGTGCATGTAGCCCTTTGAATTAGCGTTCTTGTATTCTTTGGGTAAACACTCAGTAGTGCAATTGCTGGATCATAAGGTAGTCCTCCTTTTAACTTTTTGAGGAACCTCCATACTTTTATATATATGCACACAACTATACACACACACACACACACACACACATATAGTGTGTGTGTGTGTATTCACTTTGGCAATATTGTTTTATATGGGTCTTTTCTATCAAAATGAAGCTACATTTTATTTATGCATCTACCTAAGAACCTGTCCTTTAACAAATAAGAATTACAACAGAACAGGGTATGATGTGTTAATATAAGATCTGCAATCACTCCTCTTTAGCGAACTTACCCTTTGATTAAGAAAAGCCAGATGCTACGGTTTAGTGAGAACTGTTTGTCTCTTCTGAAGTCTTTGACAAACTCAAGCCATTTTCAACTCATTCAGATCTCCTGTAAGCCTAATAGATTGTGCTCTCAAGTACTTAACTCTCCTTGATCTCATCCTTTTCTTACTTAATAAACACTGATTGATCAGTATTAGGTTACCAGGGAACAGGGTATTTATTCATAAAGTACGTACCAAATTGCTGAGATACATATTCTACAGACAACTAAGAAAACACAAAAAGCAAGATATTTATCACTGTCAAGTAGCTGTTTAAGGCTTTATGCAAGGGAGAAAAGAGCATATGGATCACTTTTCCTCTCCCCCGAACATCTACTTTCTATCAAAACTAAAGATCAAGCACTGACAGCAGTTATAGGTTGGATTTGATCTCCCATTATATATTCCCGTGTTGATTTGAAAGCATTTTTGATTGTTTACTTCAGACTTTAATTGTTGATGTCCCATACAATACAAAAAATTATACATCACTGTCCTGAGACAAATTTAGCTGAGTCCTTATATACTTCAAAATGCAGATCTCTTAGATCTGCTTTTAAAAATTCATCTTTAAAATTTTTCCTTTACCAGGTCTTTCTGTATTTAATCTTTTTTTCCATTGTGTTAAGCCATTTGTTTTCATTTTTCTTACCTAATTGTACCTTGTTTAAATTTTTTTTTTCAACGTTTATTTATTTTTTGGGGACAGAGAGAGACAGAGCATGAACGGGGGAGGGGCAGAGAGAGAGGGAGACACAGAATCGGAAACAGGCTCCAGACTCTGAGCCATCAGCCCAGAGCCTGACGCGGGGCTCGAACTCACAGACCGCGAGATCGTGACCTGGCTGAAGTCGGACGCTTAACCGACTGCGCCACCCAGGCGCCCCTAATTGTACCTTGTTTAAAAAAAAAAAAGTAAAATTGCAGTTGAACATCTCAGCATTTTTGTTCTCCTCTTAGAGTTTTTCTACACAATTTGAAAAGACTCCGTTCTTTCCCACATTGGAAAGACCAATCTCTCCTCTATTTATATTTGCTAACTGCTGATACTCAGCTCTGCAAACTGCCTTAGTTTTTTCATCGTGTGGCCTTTCCACTTGAGCTTCAGATTCAGGATTTTGTAGAGACCTGACTAATCATTCTGATAAACTACAGGATGACTTGGGAGTATGAGTCATCATCCCAGCAGAGTCTTAGAAATTTGTGAGGGAAACAACTCAGCATGCTTCTGTTTTGTGCTAGTTTTGGCTTGTGGGAGAGGACACCAACACTGCAGTAGAGAGTTGTTTTTAATTTCAGTTGAATCAAACATACTACGTGAGGCCATAATGAATTAGTGTACTATGTGAGTTCATGCATTTTCATGGATAGTTATTTTTCCAAGTAACAGGAAGCAATCCCTAAAAAAATCATGTGACCAGAACATCAATTTATTATTTTTCAGAGCTGAGGTCAAAAATATCTTAATTGCTTAGACTATTGAGTTCTGCCTTTTTTTTTTTCTTTTGCCATGGTTATTAGGAAGTTTAGGAAACAAGGGGCAAGAAGAGATAAAAATCTCCAGAATGCCCAAGAAAAGACTAGATATTTGTTTTTATTCTTTTATACTTTGACTTTGTTCCATTTTTAATTTTTTTAATTTTTTTTTAATTTTTAAAATTTATATCCAAATAGCATACAGTGCAACAATGATTTAAATTTTTTTTAATATTTATTTATTTTTGAAGAAGAGAGGGAGAGAGACAGGGCATGAGTGAGGGAGGGGCAGAAAGAGAAAGAGACAGAATCTGAAGCAGGCTCCAGGCTCTGAGCTGTCAGCACCGATTCCAACACGGGGCTCAAACTCACGAGCCTGATATCATGACCTGAGCCAAGGTTGGACACTTAACCAACTGAGCCACCCAGGCGCCCCTATCTTGTTTCATTTTTAAGTTAACAGAAAACCCCAATAAGTCACAATTTTAAAATGTCAAGCTGTAAAGTATATCTGTCTATGTGTATTTATTCAATCTACTTCCAGAAATATTTGAAGAGACTTTAAAGATATAAATTAAATAGAAACAGTACCTGTGTTAAAACACTAATAACTCAAATAGTTAAATTCTAATGAATTTGGACTTGGACACAGGTTTCATCTTCACATGATGAAATCCCATTTAATATACACATATAAAGATACAGCATTTAGTTATAAGATCATAAAACTAATGTGACTTAAATATATTCAAGTCTAAATATAGAAACTTTCTAGATATGTGAACTGTAAATTTGGGCAAGTCATTTATCCTCTGAGATTCACAAGTAAAATGTGAATGCTGCTACCACTTTTGTCCATTTGTCAGGTTGTTGGAGCAGTGGAAATGAAACTATGAATGTTAAATGAATGGTCCAATGAATGTGAGATCTTATCGTTAACGGGGATCCTGCCCTTGCCTTATCTTCTCAGTAGAAATAGAGGATTCATGGATTATTTATGTTAAAGTCTAAGGATTTATTCAAGTTGATGTAACTCATTGCATTAGTCAAGGTTGTCCAGAGAAACAGAACCAACAGCTGTGTGTGTGTATGTATATAATATATATAATGAGGAATTGGCTCACTTGATAATAGAGGCTGGGAAGTCCCAAGGTGGGCAGCTGACAGGATAGACCTCCAGGAAAGCTGAATGTGTAGCTTCAGTCTAAGTCTTAAGGCCTGAGAACCAGGAGATGTGACCACACAAGTTCTAATCTGAAGGTTGGCAGGGTCAAGCCCCCTGACTTGCTGATTTTTCAGTTCAAGTCCAAAATTTAGAGCAGACGGCTATCCAGCTCAAACAGGTGGAAGGATTTCTGACTTAGCCTTTTTGTTCTAGTCAGGTCTTCATCTGATTAGATGATACCCACCCATTTTAGAACATATCTCCTTTACTTAGGCTACCAATTCAAAAGTTAATCTGATTCAGACAAATTCAGAATAAGGTTTGGCTAAATGTCTAGGCACCCAGTGACCAGTCAAGTTGACACCTAAAATTAACCTTCATATTCATGTATCTCTTTTATTAAGTTTTTAAAATTTTATTCTAGTATAGTTAACATGCAGTGTTACATTAGTTACAGGTATAGTGATTCAATTGTTTATATACTACTCAGTGCTCATCATAATAAATGTACTCTTTAATCCCCTTCACCCTGCCAACCTCCCCTCTGGTAACCCTCATTTTGTTCTCTGTAGTTAAGGGTCTGTTTCTTGGTTTGTCAGTCTCTTTTCTCATTTGTTAGTTTGTTTCTTAAATTCCACATGTGAGTGGAATTTATCTTCCTCCGACTTACTTGGTTTAGTATTATATGCTCTAGCTCTGTCCACGTTGGTGCAAATGACAAGATTTCATTCTTTTTTGTGGCCAAATAATATTCCATTGTATGTATCTATATTACCTCTTATCTATACCACTTTTTTATTGATCGATTTATCAATGGACACCTGGGCTCCTTCCATCATTTTGTTATTATAAATAATGTTGCAATAAACATAGGGGTGCATGTATCCCTTTGAATTCATGGTTTTTTTTGTATTTGCGGGGTATATACCCAGTACTGTGATTACTGGATCATAGGGTAGTTTTATTTTTAACTTTTTGAGGAACTTCCATACTCTTTTCCACAGTGACTATATCAGTTTGTATTCCCACCAACAGTGTACAAGTATTCCTTTTTTGCCACATCCTCACCAACAGCTGTTGTTTCTTGTGTTTTTTATTTTAGCCATTCTGACAAGTGTGAGGTGATTATCTCATTGTGGTTTTTATTTGCATTTCCCTAATAATTAATGATTATGAGCATTTTTTCATGTGTCTTTGGCCATTTGTATATCCTTAGAGAAATGTCTGTTAATGTCCTCTGCCCATTTTTCAAAAATGTTTACTTACTTATTTTTGAGAAAGAGTGAGAAGCAGAGAGAATATCCCAAACAGGTTCTGCATTGTCAGCGCAGAGTCTGACGCAGGGCTCGAGCTCACGAACCATGACATCATGACGTGAACTGAAAGCAAGAAATCTGACACTTAATCAACTGAGCCATCCAGGTGCCTCAGTGTCCTCTGCCAATTTTTTAATTGGATTATGTTTTTTGGGTGATGAGTTGAATCATTTCTTCATGTATTTTTCATACTAACCCTTTAGCAGATACGTCATTTGCAAATATCTTCTCCCATTTAGTAGGTTGCCTTTTAGTTTTGTTCATTGCTTCCTTCACTGTGCAGAAGCTTTTTATTTTGATTTAGTCCCAATAGTTTGTTTTTGTTTTTTATTTCTCTTGCCTCAGGAGACATATCTAGAAAACTGCTGCTATGGCCGGTATCAGAGAAGTTACTGCCTGTGTTCTCTTTTATTTGGGGGTATGATATAAGAAAGTGGTCCAGTGTCATTTTGTTGCATGTAGCTCTCCAGTTTTCCCAACATCATTTGTTGAAGAGACTGTCTTTTTCCCCACTGTATATTCTTTCCTCCTTTGTTGAAGAGTAATTGATCATATAATTGCAGGTTTCTTTCTAGGATTTTTTTTTAATTTGTAACATTTTTAATTTATTTTTGAGAGACAGAATGAGACAGAGGGCGAGTGGGGGAAGGCCAGAGAGAGAGGGAGACACAGAATCCAAAGGAGGCTCCAGGCTCTGAGCTGTCAGCACAAAGCCTGACGTAGGGCTCGAACTCATGAACTGTGAGATCATGACCTGAGTTGGACGCTTAACCTACTGAGCTACCCAGGTGCCTCTTAGGCTTTCTACTCTGTTCCACTGATCTATAAGTCTATTTTTGTGCTGGTACCATGCTGTTTTGATTACTATGCCTTCTTAGTATAACTTGAAGTCTGTAATTGTGATACCTCAGTTTTTTTTTCTTTTTGAAGATTGCTTTGGCTTATTGGAGTCTTTGGTGGTTCCATAAAAGTTTTAGAATTGTGAAATTCTAAAATGCTGTAGGTATTTTGATAGGCATTGCATTGAATCTGTAGATTGCTTTGGGTAATATGGACATTTTAACAATGTTTGTTCTTCCAAATCATAAGCATGGGAGTCTTTTCATTTGTTTGTGTTGTCTTTAATCTCTTTCGTCAATGATTTGTAGTTTCAGAGCACAGGTCTATCACCTCCTTGGTTAAGGTTATTCATAGGTATTTCATTATTTTTGGTACAATGGTAAATGGAATTGTTTTCTTAATTTCTCTTTCTGATGCTTCATTATTAGTGTATAGAAAGGCAACAGATATCTGTACGTTGATTTTGTATGCTCTGACTACTGAATTCATTAATCACTTCCAGAAATTTTTTGCTAGAATCTTTAGGGTTTTCTATATACAGTATCATGTCATCTGCAAATAGTGGAAGTTTTACTGATTTCTTTCTTACCAATTCAGATGCCTTTTTTCTTTCTTTTTGTTGTCTGATTGCCATGGCTAGAACTTCCAGTACTATATTGAAAAAAGTGGTAAGAGTGGACATCCTTGTCTTCTTCCTAAACTTCTGGGAAAACCTCCCAATTTTTCAGCATTGAGTATAATGTTAGCTGAGGGTCTATGATATATGGCCTCTATTAGTGAGGTATATTCCCTCTAAACCTATTTTGTTGGGTGTTTTTAATCATAAATGGATGTCATACTTTGTCAAATGCTTTTTCTGCATTTGTGGATATGTTCATATGGTTTTTATCCTTTCTCTTATAGATGTGATATATTGATTGATTTGCAGATATTGAACCAGTCCTATATCCCAGGAATAATTCACACTTGATGGTGGTGAATGATTTTTTTTAATGTATTGTTGGATTCTACTTGCTAGTTGGGGATTTTTGCATCTGTGTTCATCAGAGATATTGGCCTTGTGGGTCTCTCTTTCTGTGGTGTCTTGATCAGGTTTTAATATTAGGGTAATGCTGACCTCATAGAATGAATTTGGACGGTTTTCCTTCTCTTCTATTTTTTGGAATAATTTGAGAAGAATAGGTATTCAAGTTTCTTTAAGTGACTGATACAATACACCTGTGAAGCCAGGTGGTCCTGGACTTTTGTTTGTTAGTTTTTTGATTACTGCTTCAATTTCATTGGTGGTAATTGGTCTGTTCAAATTTTCTATTTCTTCCTGCTTCAGTTTTGGTAGGTTTTATGTTTCTAGGAATTCATGTATTTCTTCTAGGTTGTCCAATTTTTTGGCATATAATCTTTTATAATATTCTCTTACAATTGTTTATATTTCTATGGTGTTGGTTTTTACCTCTCCTCTTTGATTTGTGATTTTGAGTCCCCCCACCCCCAGCCCTTTTAATATGAGTCTGGCTTAGAGGTTTATAAATTTTGTTGATATTTTCAAAGAACCAGCTCCTGGTTTTATTTAATGATTCTAGTGGGTTTTGGGTTGTTGTTTGTTTGTTTGTTTTAGTTTCTATATCATTTATCTTTATTATTTCCTTCCATCTGCTTGTTTTGGGTTTTGTTCTTTTTCAGCCTCCTTTAGGAGATTGAAAAGGTTAGGTTGTTGGTGATTATTTTTCCTTCTTTTTTTTTTTTTTTTTTTTTTATATATGAAATTTATTGTCAAATTGGTTTCCATACAACACCCAGTGCTCATCCCAAAAGGTGCCCTCCTCAGTACCCATCACCCACCCTCTCCTCCCTCCCACCCCCCATCAACCCTTAGTTTGTTCTCAGTTCTCAACAGTCTCTTATGCTTTGGCTCTCTCCCACTCTAACCTCTTTTTTTTTTTTTTTTGTTCCCCTCCCCCATGGGTTTCTGTTAAGTTTCTCAGGATCCACATAAGAGTGAAACCATATGGTATCTGTCTTTCTCTGTATGGCTTATTTCACTTAGCATCACACTCTCCAGTTCCATCCACGTTGCTACAAAAGGCCATATTTCATTTTTTCTCATTGCCACGTAGTATTCCATTGTGTATATAAACCACAATTTCTTTATCCATTCATCAGTTGATGGACATTTAGGCTCTTTCCATAATTTGGCTATTGTTGAGAGTGCTGCTATGAACATTGGGGTACAAGTGCCCCTATGCATCAGTACTCCTGTGTCCCTTGGATAAATTCCTAGCAGTGCTATTGCTGGGTCATAGGGTAGGTCTATTTTTAATTTTCTGAGGAACCTCCACACTGCTTTCCAGAGCGGCTGCACCAATTTGCATTCCCACCAACAGTGCAAGAGGGTTCCCGTTTCTCCACATCCTCGCCAGCATCTATAGTCTCCTGATTTGTTCATTTTGGCCACTCTGACTGGCATGAGGTGATATCTGAGTGTGGTTTTGATTTGTATTTCCCTGATAAGGAGCGACGCTGAACATCTTTTCATGTGCCTGTTGGCCATCCGGATGTCTTCTTTAGAGAAGTGTCTATTCATGTTTTCTGCCCATTTCTTCACTGGGTTATTTGCTTTTCGGGTGTGGAGTTTGGTGAGCTCTTTATAGATTTTGGATACTAGCCCTTTGTCCGATACGTCATTTGCAAATATCTTTTCCCATTCCGTTGGTTGCCTTTTAGTTTTGTTGGTTGTTTCCTTTGCTGTGCAGAAGCTTTTTATCTTCATAAGGTCCCAGGAATTCACTTTTGCTTTTAATTCCCTTGCCTTTGGGGATGTGTCGAGTAAGAGATTGCTACGGCTGAGGTCAGAGAGGTCTTTTCCTGCTTTCTCCTCTAAGGTTTTGATGGTTTCCTGTCTCACATTCAGGTCCTTTATCCATTTTGAGTTTATTTTTGTGAATGGTGTGAGAAAGTGGTCTAGTTTCAACCTTCTGCATGTTGCTGTCCAGTTCTCCCAGCACCATTTGTTAAAGAGACTGTCTTTTTTCCATTGGATGTTCTTTCCTGCTTTGTCAAAGATTAGTTGGCCATACGTTTGTGGGTCTAGTTCTGGGGTTTCTATTCTATTCCATTGGTCTATGTGTCTGTTTTTGTGCCAATACCATGCTGTCTTGATGATGACAGCTTTGTAGTAGAGGCTAAAGTCTGGGATTGTGATGCCTCCTGCTTTGGTCTTCTTCTTCAAAATTACTTTGGCTATTCGGGGCCTTTTGTGGTTCCATATGAATTTTAGGATTGCTTGTTCTAGTTTCGAGAAGAATACTGGTGCAGTTTTGATTGGGATTGCATTGAATGTGTAGATAGCTTTGGGTAGTATTGACATTTTGATAATATTTATTCTTCCAATCCATGAGCAGGGAATGTCTTTCCATTTCTTTAAATCTTCTTCAATTACCTTCATAAGCTTTCTATAGTTTTCAGCATACAGATCCTTTACATCTTTGGTTAGATTTATTCCTAGGTATTTTATGCTTCTTGGTGCAATTGTGAATGGGATCAGTTTCTTTATTTGTCTTTCTGTTGCTTCATTGTTAGTGTATAAGAATGCAACTGATTTCTGTACATTGATTTTGTATCCTGCAACTTTGCTGAATTCATGTATCAGTTCTAGCAGACTTTTGGTGGAGTCTATCGGATTTTCCATGTATAATATCATGTCATCTGCAAAGAGTGAAAGCTTGACTTCATCTTTGCCAATTTTGACGCCTTTGATTTCCTTTTGTTGTCTGATTGCTGTTGCTAGAACTTCCAGCACTATGTTAAATAACAGCGGTGAGAGTGGGCATCCCTGTCGTGTTCCTGATCTCAGGGAAAAAGCTCTCAGTTTTTCCCCGTTGAGGATGATGTTAGCTGTGGGCTTTTCATAAATGGCTTTTATGATCTTTAAGTATGTTCCTTCTATCCCGACTTTCTCAAGAGTTTTTATTAAGAAAGGGTGCTGGATTTTGTCGAAGGCCTTTTCTGCATCGATTGACAGGATCATATGGTTTTTCTCCTTTTTTTTGTTAATGTGATGTATCACGTTGATTGATTTGCGAATGTTGAACCAGCCCTGCATCCCAGGAATGAATCCCACTTGATCATGGTGAATAATTCTTTTTATATGCTGTTGAATTCGATTTGCTAGTATCTTATTGAGAATTTTTGCATCCATATTCATCAGGGATATTGGCCTGTAGTTCTCTTTTTTTACCGGGTCTCTGTCTGGTTTAGGAATCAAAGTAATACTGGCTTCATAGAATGAGTCTGGAAGTTTTCCTTCCCTTTCTATTTCTTGGAATAGCTTGAGAAGGATAGGTATTATCTCTGCTTTAAACGTCTGGTAGAACTCCCCTGGGAAGCCATCTGGTCCTGGACTCTTATTTGTTGGGAGATTTTTGATAACCGATTCAATTTCTTCGCTGGTGATGGGTCTGTTCAAGCTTTCTATTTCCTCCTGATTGAGTTTTGGAAGAGTGTGGGTGTTCAGGAATTTGTCCATTTCTTCCAGGTTGTCCAATTTGTTGGCATATAATTTTTCATAGTATTCCCTGATAATTGTTTGTATCTCTGAGGGATTGGTTGTAATAATTCCATTTTCATTCATGATTTTATTTATTTGGGTCATCTCCCTTTTCTTTTTGAGAAGCCTGGCTAGAGGTTTGTCAATTTTGTTTATTTTTTCAAAAAACCAACTCTTGGTTTCGTTGATCTGCTCTACAGTTTTTTTAGATTCTATATTGTTTATTTCTGCTCTGATCTTTATTATTTCTCTTCTTCTGCTGGGTTTAGGCTGCCTTTGCTGTTCTGCTTCTAGTTCCTTTAGGTGTGCTGTTAGATTTTGTATTTGGGATTTTTCTTGTTTCTTGAGATAGGCCTGGATTGCAATGTATTTTCCTCTCAGGACTGCCTTCGCTGCGTCCCAAAGCGTTTGGATTGTTGTATTTTCATTTTCGTTTGTTTCCATATATTTTTTAATTTCTTCTCTAATTGCCTGGTTGACCCACTCATTCGTTAGTAGGGTGTTCTTTAACCTCCATGCTTTTGGAGGTTTTCCAGACTTTTTTCTGTGGTTGATTTCAAGCTTCATAGCATTGTGGTCTGAAAGTATGCATGGTATGATTTCAATTCTTGTAAACTTATGAAGGGCTGTTTTGTGACCCAGTATATGATCTATCTTGGAGAATGTTCCATGTGCACTCGAGAAGAAAGTATATTCTGTTGCTTTGGGATGCAGAGTTCTAAATATATCTGTCAAGTCCATCTGATCCAATGTCTCATTCAGGGCCCTTGTTTCTTTATTGACCGTGTGTCTAGTTGATCTATCCATTTCTGTAAGTGGGGTGTTAAAGTCCCCTGCAATTACCACATTCTTCTCAATAAGGTTGCTTATGTTTATGAGTAATTGTTTTATATATTTGGGCGCTCCGGTATTCGGTGCATAGACATTTATAATTGTTAGCTCTTCCTGATGGATAGACCCTGTCACTATTATATAATGTCCTTCTTCATCTCTTGTTACAGCCTTTAATTTAAAGTCTAGTTTGTCTGATATAAGGATGGCTACTCCAGCTTTCTTTTGGCTTCCAGTAGCATGATAAATAGATATCCATCCCCTCACTCTCAATCTAAAGGTGTCCTCAGGTCTAAAATGAGTCTCTTGTAGACAGCAAATAGATGGGTCTTGTTTTTTTATCCATTCTGATACCCTAAGTCTTTTGGTTGGCGCATTTAATCCATTTACATTCAGTGTTATTATAGAAAGGTATGGGTTTAGAGTCATTGTGATGTCTGTATGTTTTATGCTTGTAGTGATGTCTCTGGTACTTTGTCTCACAGGTCCCCCTTAGGATCTCTTGTAGGGCTGGTTTAGTGGTGACAAATTCCTTCAGTTTTTGTTTGTTTGGGAAGACCTTTATCTCTCCTTCTATTCTAAATGACAGACTTGCTGGATAAAGGATTCTCGGCTGCATATTTTTTCTGTCTAGCACACTGAAAATCTCGTGCCAATTCTTTCTGGCCTGCCAAGTTTCAAAAGAGAGATCAGTCACGAGTCTTATAGGTCTCCCTTTATATGTGAGGGCACGTTTACCCCTTGCTGCTTTCAGAATTTTCTCTTTATCCTTGTATTTTGCCAGTTTCACTATGATATGTCGTGCAGAAGATCGATTCAAGTTACGTCTGAAGGGAGTTCTCTGTGCCTCTTGGATTTCAATGCCTTTTTCCTTCCCCAGTTGAGGGAAGTTCTCAGCTATTATTTCTTCAAGTACCCCTTCAGCACCTTTCCCTCTCTCTTCCTCCTCTGGGATACCAATAATGCGTATATTATTTCTTTTTAGTGTATCACTTAGTTCTCTAATTTTCCCCTCGTACTCCTGGATTTTTTTATCTCTTTTTCTCAGCTTCCTCTTTTTCCATAACTTTATCTTCTAGTTCACCTATTCTCTCCTCTGCCTCTTCAATCCGAGCTGTGGTGGTTTCCATTTTGTTATGCATTTCGTTTAAAGCGTTTTTCAGCTCCTCGTGACTGTTCCTTAGTCCCTTGATCTCTGTAGCAAGAGATTCTCTGCTGTCCGCTATACTGTTTTCAAGCCCAGCGATTAATTTTATGACTATTATTCTAAATTCACTTTCTGTTATATTATTTAAATCCTTTTTGATCAGCTCATTAGCTGTTGTTATTTCCTGGAGATTCTTCTGAGGGGAATTCTTCCGCTTGGTCATTTTGGATAGTCCCTGGCGTGGTGAGGACCTGCAGGGCACTTCCCCTGTGCTGTGGTGTATAACTGGAGTTCGTGGGCGGAGCCGCAGTCAGACCTGATGTCTGCCCCCAGCCCACTGCTGTGTCCACAGTCAGACTGGTGCGTGCCTTCTCTTCCCCTCTCCTATGGGCGGGATTCACTGTGGGGTGGGGTGGCCTGTCTGGGCTACTTGCAGACTGCCAGGCTTGTGATGCTGGGGATCTGGGGTCTTAGCTGGGGTGGGTAGGCAAGGTGCACAGGGGCAGGAGGGGCAGGCTTAGCTTGCTTCTCCTTAGGTGATCCACTTCAGGAGGGGCCCTGTGGCTGCAGGAGGGAGTCAGATCCGCTGCCGGAGGTTTGGCTCCGCAGAAGCGCAGAGTTGGGTGTTTGCGCGGAGCGAGCAAGTTCCCTGGCAGGAACTGGTTCTCTTTGGGATTTTGGCTGGGGGATGGGCGGGGGAGATGGCGCTGGCGAGCGCCTTTTTTCCCCACCAAACTGAGCTCTGTCGTCCGGGGGCTCAGCAGCTCTCCTTCCCTTTGTCCTCCAGCCTTCCCGCTTTCTGAGCAGAGCTGTTAACTTATGACCTCCCAGAAGCTAAGTCGCGCTTGCTGTCGGAACACAGTCCGTCAGGCCCCTCCGCTTTTTGCAAGCCAGACTCGGGGGCTCTGCTTGGCCGGCGAGCCGCCCCTCCGCCCCGGCTCCCTCCCGCCAGTCCGTGGAGCGCGCACCGCCTCGCCGCCCTTCCTACCCTCTTCCGTGGGCCTCTCGTCTGCGCTTGGCTCCGGCGACTCCGTTCTGCTAATCCTCTGGTGGTTTTCTCTTATTTTTCCTTCTTGAGGTAGGCCTGTATTGTTACAAATATCCCTCCTAGAATCACTTTTGCTGCATCTCAAAGATCGGGATTGTTGGGTTTTCATTTCGTCTCCATGTAATTTTTTATTTCTAATTTCATTTCTTGGTTGACCTATTCAGTTTTAAATAGCATGCTTTTACACCTCAATGTATTCACGTTCTTTGTAGATTTTTTTTTCTTGTGGTTGATTTATAGTATCATAGCCTTTTGGTCAGAAAAGATGCATGGTATCACTTCAGTCTTTAATTCATTGAGACTTCTTTTGTGACCTAATATGTGATCTGCCCTAGAGAATGTTCCATGTACATTTGAAAAGAATGTGTTTTAGGATGGAATGTTCTGAATATATCTCTTAAATCCATCTGGTCCAACATGTCATTCAAAGCCACTGCTTCTTTTTTTTTTTTTTTTTTTTTTTGAAAAGCTAACATATTTATTTTTTTTTAATTTTATTATTTTTATTTTTATTTTTTTTCAGTATATGAAATTTATTGTCAAATTGGTTTCCATACAACACCCAGTGCTCAATCCCAAAATTGAGCCCTCCTCAATACCCATCACGCTCCCTCCCCTCCCTCCCACCCCCCATCAACCCTCAGTTTGTTCCCAGTTTTTAAGAGTCTCTTATGCTTTGGCTCTCTTCCACTCTAACCTCTTTGTTTTTTTCCTTCCCCTCCCCCATGGGTTTCTGTTAAGTTTCTCAGGATCCACATAAGAGTGAAACCATATGGTATCTGTCTTTCCCTGTATGGCTTATTTCACTTAGCATCACACTCTCCAGTTCCATCCATGTTGCTACAAAGGGCCATATTTCGTTCTTTCTCATTGCCACATAGTACTCCATTGTGTATATAAACCACAATTTCTTTATCCATTCATCAGTTGATGGACATTTAGGCTCTTTCCATAATTTGGCTATTGTTGAGAGTGCTGCTATAAACATTGGGGTACAAGTGCCCCTATGCATCAGTACTCCTGTATCCCTTGGGTAAATTCCTAGCAGTGCTATTTCTGGGTCATAGGGTAGGTCTATTTTTAATTTTCTGAGGAACCTCCACACTGTTTTCCAGAGTGGCTGCACCAATTTGCATTCCCACCAACAGTGCAAGAGGGTTCCCGTTTCTCCACATCCTCTCCAGCATCTATAGTCTCCTGATTTGTTCATTTTGGCCACTCTGACTGGCATGAGGTGATATCTGAGTGGGGTTTTGATTTGTATTTCCCTGATAAGGAGTGACGTTGAGCATCTTTTCATGTGCCTGTTGGCCATCCAGATGTCTTCTTTAGAGAAGTGTCTATTCATGTTTTCTGCCCATTTCTTCACTGGGTTATTTGTTTTTCAGGTGTGGAGTTTGGTGAGCTCTTTATAGATTTTGGATACTAGCCCTTTGTCCGATAAGTCATTTGCAAATATCTTTTCCCATTCCGTTGGTTGCCTTTTAGTTTTGTTGGTTGTTTCCTTTGCTGTGCAGAAGCTTTTTATCTTCATAAGGTCCCAGTAATTCATTTTTGCTTTTAATTCCCTTGCCTTTGGAGATGTGTCGAGTAAGAGATTGCTACGGCTGAGGTCAGAGAGGTCTTTTCCTGCTTTCTCCTCTAAGGTTTTGATGGTTTCCTGTCTCACATTCAGGTCCTTTATCCATTTTGAGTTTATTTTTGTGAATGGTGTGAGAAAGTGGCCTAGTTTCAACTTTCTGTATGTTGCTGTCCAGTTCTCCCAGCACCATTTGTTAAAGAGACTGTCTTTTTTCCATTGGATGTTCTTTCCTGCTTTGTCAAAGATTAGTTGGCCATACGTTTGTGGGTCTAGTTCTGGGGTTTCTATTCTATTCCATTGGTCTATGTGTCTGTTTTTGTGCCAATACCATGCTGTCTTGATGATGACAGCTTTGTAGTAGAGGCTAAAGTCTGGGATTGTGATGCCTCCTGCTTTGGTCTTCTTCTTCAAAATTACTTTGGCTATTCGGCGCCTTTTGTGGTTCCATGTGAATTTTAAGATTGCTTGTTCTAGTTTCGAGAAGAATGCTGGTGCAATTTTGATTGGGATTGCATTGAATGTGTAGATAGCTTTGAGTAATATTGACATTTTGACAATATTTATCCTTCCAATCCATGAGCATGGAATGTCTTTCCATTTCTTTAAATCTTCTTCAATTACATTCATCAGCTTTCTATAGTTTTCAGCATACAGATCTTTTACATCTTTGGTTAGATTTATTCCTAGGTGTTTTATGCTTCTTGGTGCAATTGTGAATGGGATCAGTTTCTTTATTTGTCTTTCTGTTGCTTCATTGTTAGTGTATAAGAATGCAACTGATTTCTGTACATTGATTTTGTATCCTGCAACTTTGCTGAATTCATGTATCAGTTCTAGCAGAGTTTTGGTGGAGTCTGTCAGATTTTCCATATATAGTATCATGTCATCTGCAAAAAGTGAAAGCTTGACTTCATCTTTGCCAATTTTGATGCCTTTGATTTCTTTTTGTTGTCTGATTGCTGATGCTAGAACTTCCAGCACTATGTTAAATAACAGCCGTGAGTGTGGGCATCCCTGTTGTGTTCCTGATCTCAGGGAAAAAACTCTCAGTTTTTCCCCATTGAGGATGATGTTAGCTGTGGGCTTTTCATAAATGGCTTTTATGATGTTAAATATGTTCCTTCTATACCGACTTTCTCAAGGGTTTTTATTAAGAAAGGGTGCTGAATTTTGTCAAAGGCCTTTTCTGCATCGATTGACAGGATCATATGGTTCTTATCTTTTCTTTTATTAATGTGATGTATCACGTTGATTGATTTGCGAATGTTGAACCAGCCCTGCATCCCAGGAATGAATCCCCCTTGATCATGGTGAATAATTCTTTTTATATGCTGTTGAATTCGATTTGCTAGTATCTTATTGAGAATTTTTGCATCCATATTCATCAGGGATATTGGCCTGTAGTTCTCTTTTTTTACCGGGTCTCTGTCTGGTTTAGGAATCAAAGTAATACTGGCTTCATAGAATGAGTCTGGAAGTTTTCCTTCCCTTTCTATTTCTTGGAATAGCTTGAGAAGGATAGGTATTATCTCTGCTTTAAACGTCTGGTAGAACTCCCCTGGGAAGCCATCTGGTCCTGGACTCTTATTTGTTGGGAGATTTTTGATAACCGATTCCATTTCTTCGCTGGTTATGGGTCTGTTGAAGCTTTCTATTTCCTCCTGATTGAGTTTTGGAAGCGTGTGGGTGTTCAGGAATTTGTCCATTTCTTCCAGGTTGTCCAATTTTTTGGCATATAATTTTTCATAGTATTCCCTGATAATTGTTTGTATCTCTGAGGGATTGGTTGTAATAATTCCATTTTCATTCATGATTTTATCTATTTGGGTCATCTCCCTTTTCTTTTTGAGAAGCCTGGCTAGAGGTTTATCAATTTTGTTTATTTTTTCAAAAAACCAACCCTTGGTTTCATTGATCTGCTCTACAGTTTTTTTCGATTCGATATTTATTTCTGCTCTGATCTTTATTATTTCTCTACTTCTGCTGGGTTTAGGCTGCCTTTGCTGTTCTGCCTCTATTTCCTTTAGGTGTGCTGTTAGATTTTGTATTTGGGATTTTTCTTGTTTCTTGAGATAGGCCTGGATTGCAATGTATTTTCCTCTCAGGACTGCCTTTGCTGCATCCCAAAGCGTTTGGATTGTTGTATTTTCATTTTCGTTTGTTTCCATATATTTTTTAATTTCTTCTCTAATTGCCTGGTTGACCCACTCATTCTTTAGTAGGGTGTTCTTTAACCTCCATGCTTTTGGAGGTTTTCCAGACTTTTTCCTGTGGTTGATTTCAAGCTTCATAGCATTGTGGTCTGAAAGTATGCATGCTATAATTTCAATTCTTGTATACTTATGAAGGGCTGTTTTGTGACCCAGTATATGATCTATCTTGGAGAATTTTCCATGTGCACTCGAGAAGAAAGTATATTCTGTTGCTTTGGGATGCAGAGTTCTAAATATATCTGTCAAGTCCATCTGATCCAATGTATCATTCAGGGCCCTTGTTTCTTTATTGACCATGTGTCTAGATGATCTATCCATTTCTGTAAGTGGGGTGTTAAAGTCCCCTGCAATTACCACATTCATATCAATAAGGTTGCTTATGTTCATGAGTAATTGTTTTATGTATTTGGGGGCTCTGGTATTCGGTGCATAGACATTTATAATTGTTAGCTCTTCCTGATGGATAGACCCTGTAATTATTATATAATGCCCTTCTTCATCTCTTGTTACAGCCTTTAATTTAAAGTCTAGTTTGTCTAAGTATGGCTACTCCAGCTTTCTTTTGACTTCCAGTAGCATGATAAATAGTTATCCATCCCCTCACTTTCAACCTGAAGGCGTCCTCAGGTCTAAAATGAGTCTCTTGTAGACAGCAATTAGATGGGTCTTGTTTTTTTATCCATTCTGATACCCTGTGTCTTTTGGTTGGTGCATTTAATCCATTTACATTCAGTGTTATTATAGAAAGATATGGGTTTAGAGTCATTGTGATGTCTGTATGTTTTATGCTTGTAGCGATGTCTCTGGTACTTTGTCTCACAGGATCCCCCTTAGGATCTCTTGTAGGGCTGGTTTAGTGGTGACGAATTCCTTCAGTTTTTGTTTGTTTGGGAAGACCTTTATCTCTCCTTCTATTCTAAATGACAGACCTGCTGGATAAAGGATTCTCGGCTGCATATTTTTTTCTGTTCAACACATTGAAGATCTCCTGCCAATCCTTTCTGGCCTGCCAAGTTTCAGTAGAGAGATCAGTCACGAGTCTTATAGGTCTCCCTTTATATGTTAGGGCACGTTTATCTCTAGCTGCTTTCAGAATTTTCTCTTTATCCTTGTATTTTGCCAGTTTCACTATGATATATCGTGCAGAAGATCGATTCAAGTTATGTCTGAAGGGAGATCTCTGTGCCTCTTGGATTTCAATGCTTTTTTCCTTCCCCAGTTCAGGGAAGTTCTCAGCTATTATTTCTTCAAGCACCCCTTCAGCACCTTTCCCTCTCTCTTCCTCCTCTGGGATACCAATTATGCGTCTATTATTTCTTTTTAGTGTATCACTTAGTTCTCTAATTTTCCCCTCATACTCCTGGATTTTTTTATCTCTCTTTTTCTCAGCTTCCTCTTTTTCCATAACTTTATCTTCTAGTTCACCTATTCTCTCCTCTGCCTCTTCAATCCTAGCTGTGGTAGTTTCCATTTTATTTTGCATCTCGTTTAAAGCATTTTTCAGCTCCTCGTGACTGTTCCTTAGTCCCTTGATCTCTGTAGCAAGAGATTCTCTGCTGTCCTCTATACTGTTTTCAAGCCCAGCGATTAATTTTATGACTATTATTCTAAATTCACTTTGTTATATTATTTAAATCCTTTTTGATCAGTTCATTAGCTGTTGTTATTTCCTAGAGATTCTTTTGAGGGGAATTCTTCCGTTTGGTCATTTTGGATAGTCCCTGGCGTGGTGAGGACCTGCAGGGCACTTCCCCTGTGCTGTGGTGTATAACTGGACTTGGTGCGCGCGGCCGCAGTCAGCCCTGATGTCTGCCCCCAGCCCACCGCTGGGGCCACAGTCAGACTGGTGCGTGCCTTCTCTTCCCCTCTCCTAGGGGCGGGATTCACTGTGGGGTGGGGTGGCCTGTCTGGGCTACTTGCACACTGCCAGGTTTGTGATGCTGGGGATCTGGCGTCTTAGCTGGGGTGGGTAGGCAAGGTGCACAGGGGCAGGAGGGGCAGGCTTAGCTTGCTTCTCCTTAGGTGATCCACTTCAGGAGGGGCCCTGTGGCAGCAGGAGGCAGTCAGATCCGCTGCCGGGGGTTTGGCTCCGCAGAATCGCAGAGTTGGGTGTTTGCGCGGAGCGAGTTCCCTGGCAGGAACTGGTTCCCTTTGGGATTTTGGCTGGGGGGTGGGCGAGGGAGATGGCGCTGGCGAGCGCCTTTGTTCCCCGCCAAAGTGAGCTCTGTTGTCCAGGGGCTCAGCAACTCTCCCTCCCTTTGTCCTCCAGCCTTCCCGCTTTCTGAGCAGAGCTGTTAACTTATGACCTCCCAGACGCTAAGTCGCACTTGCTGTCGGAACACACTCCGTCCGGCCCCTCGGCTTTTGCCAGCCAGACTCAGGGGCACTGCTTGGCCGGCAGGCTGCCCCTCTGCCCCGGCTCCCTCCCTCCAGTCCATGCAGCGCGCACCGCCTCACCGCCCTTCCTACCCTCTTCCATGGGCCTCTCGTCTGCGCTTGGCTCCAGAGACTCCATTCTGCTAGTCTTCTGGTGGTTTTCTGGGTTATTTAGGCAGGTGTAGGTGGAATCTAAGTGATTAGCAGGACGCACGGTGAGCCCAGCGTCCTCCTACGCCGCCATCATCTCTTCATTCTCAAAGCCACTGTTTCTTTATGCAAATCAAAACTACAATGAGGTATGACCTCACACCTGTCAGAATGTCTAATATCAACAAGACAATAAACAGCTATTGGGGAGGATGTGGAGAAAAAGGAAAATTCATGCACTGTTGGTGGGAATGCAACCTGGTACTGCCACTATGGAAAACTGTATGTTTTAAGGCAAAAACTTTAAACTTGTTCAAAGAGTCACAGTTGTCTAAAAACTATGTGCCCCAATTAATATAACCTTAAAATTAATTTTAAAAAATAACAAAATTACAAGAAGAAATTGGCATATCCACATTAATAGCCATAGACTTTTTTTTTTAACGTTTATTTATTTTTGAGAAACAGAGACAGAGCATGAGCAGGGGAGGGGCAGAGAGGAAAAACACAGAATCCAATGTGGGTTCCAGGCTCTGAGCTGTCGGCACAGAGCCCATGCGGGGCTCAAACCCACGAACTATGAGATCATGACCTGAGTCAGACAGTTAACCAACTCAGCCACCCAGGCGCCCCATAGCCATAAACTTTTAAGACGCATCTCTCAGAAACTGACTGATTGAAAAGAAACTCATTTGGATTTGAAAAAGTAATAAAAATTTAATCTGGCTATATCTAGAACCTGCCCCAAAATGTTTGACAACACACATTTTTTCAGACATATTGACTAAGAAAATAGTGGCAAAGGATCATTATTAGTATACTGATAGCATTGTGTTTATTTTTTTATATGAAATTGTCAAATTGTTTTCCATATAACACCCAGTGCTCATCCCAACAGGTGCCCTCCTCAATGCACATCACCCACTATCCCCTCCCTCTCACCCCCCATCAACCCTCTTATGGGTCTCTTATGGTTTGCCTCCTTCTCTCTCTGTAACTTTTTTTTCCCCCCTGTCCCTCCCCCATGGGTTTCTGTTAAGTTTCTCAGGATCCACATAAGAGTGAAAACATATGGTATCTGTCTTTCTCTGACTGATTATTTCACTTAGCATAATACCCTCCAGTTCCATCCCCATTCCTGCAGATGGCAGGATTTCATTCTTTCTCATTGCCAAGTAGTATTCCATTGTATATATAAACCACAACTTCTTTATCCATTCATCAGTTGAAGGACATTTAGGCTCTTTCCATAATTTGGCTATTGTTGAAAGTGCTGCTATAAACATTGGGGTACAAGTTCCCCTATGCATCAGCACTCCTGTATCCCTTGGGTAAATTCCTAGCAGTGCTATTGCTGGGTCATAGGGTAGATCTATTTTTAATTTTCTGAGGAACCTCCACACTGCTTTCCAGAGTATCTGTACCAGTTTGCATTCCCACCAGCAGTGCAAGAGGGTTCCTGTTTCTCCACATCCTCTCCAGCATCTATAGTCTCCTGATTTGTTCATTTTAGCCACTCTGACTGGCATGAGGTGATTTCGATTTGTATTTCCCTGATGAGGAGTGACATTAAGCATCTTTTCATGTCCCTGTTGGCCATCTGGAAGTCTTTAGAGAAGTGTCTATTCATGTCTTCTGCGCATTTCTTCACAGGATTATTTGTTTTTTGGGTGTGGAGTTTGGTGAGTTCTTTATAGATTTTGGATACTAGCCCTTTGTCCGATATGTCATTTGCATTTGCAATGACTTTTCCCATTCTGTCGGTTGCCTTTTAGTTTTTTTGATTGTTTCCTTTGTAGTGCAGAAGCTTTTCATCTTGATGAGGTCCCAATGGTTCATTTTTTCTTTTAATTCCCTTGCTTTTGCAGATGTGTCAAGTAAGAAATTGCTGCGGCTGAGGTCAAAGAGGTTTTTTCCTGCTTTCTCCTCTAGGGTTTTGATGGTTTCCGGTCTCACATTCAGGTCCTTCATCCATTTTGAGTTTATTTTTGTGAATGGTGTAAGAAAGTGGTCTAGTTTCATTCTTCTGCATGTTGCTGTCCAGTTCTCCCAGCACCATTTGTTGAAGAGACTATTTTTTTTTCCATTGGATATTCTTTCCTGCTTTGTCAAAGATTAGTTGGCCATACTTTTGTGGGTCCAATTCTGGAGTCTCTATTCCATTGGTCTATGTGTCTGTTTTTGTGCCAATAGCATGCTGTCTTGATGATTACAGCTTTGTAGTAGAGGCTAAAGTCTGGGATTGTGATGCCTCCCTCTTTGGTCTTCTTCAATATTACTTTGGCTGTTGGTGTCTTTTGTGGTTCCATACAAATTTTAGGATTGCTTGTTCTAGCTTTGAGAAGAATGTTGGTGCAATTTTGATTGGGATTACATTGAATGTGTAGATCGCTTTGGGTAGTATTGTGTTTAGAAAGATTTACAATTAGTGAAGATGAAAACACTACACATTAAATTTGTGGGATGGAACTAAAGTGGTATTTTGGCACACACGTTAGAAAAAGAAAATTAATGAGCTATTCGTTTTACCCAAGAAGTTAGAAACAGAACAGGGAAAATAAATGCACACATTAAATAGAAAAAACACAATAGAGGAGACCAATAAAAGTAAGATCTTTGAAAGGACTTAAAAAATATCTAGCAAGATTAGCTAAAAGCAAGTAACATAAAATAATAAGAATGAAGGAACAAAAGGTTTTAAAAAATTAAAATACTAATACCTTTATAGTAATATATTTGAAAATGTAGAGTTAAAGACTGTTTTACAAAAACATAATTGGCAAATATTGACTCAAAAAATAGGTATTCCAAATGAGCTTATGATTAATACATTGAATCATGTATAAAAAACATATGCATTAAAAAATAACAAAGACTCACATAATTTTACAAAGGAGTTTTACCAAAGCTTTAAGGATGAAATAATACCCATTTTAGACAAACAGGTCTAAAAGAGGGGGAAACAGATTTAAAAGCACTGTGCAGTGCTTTTCAAATTAGGAAAAGAAATAGAAAGCACACAGCCCATTCTGTGATGCCATTATAATCCTATCACCAAGAACAGTATTAAAAGAACAAATGCTATTGTAATCACTTGTGAATATAAATACAATTTCTAGTATGTTGAATTTAGGAATATATCTGCTATAATACAGGCCCTGTGCTGACTGCTTGGTATGTATTCTCTCATTTAGCCCAGATGCTAAAGAATAATAATTTTTTTCACTCATTGGCAGAAAAGTATGAAAATATTACCAATAAAATACTATTAAACATATGATCAAATATAAAGTAGAAATAAACCTGCAACCAAAGTTCAGTTTCTAAGTGGCTCATGTATTTGTGAAGCAGGGAAAGTGACTTCACGTATTCAGATATTCAGTTGATTAAAATGTGTGTGATTGCAGCACTCGACGAAATGTGTCTGTAGCAAATAAATTTGCTTCACTATTAGCATTATGGCAAAAACAGTGCTTGAGGAATTGAAGAAATTGAAATATTGGCAGTATTAGTAACCAATTAAAAAACAAGGCAACTGATTAAAAGTGGTTTTGTCCCTTAATAAGTTGAGATGTTAGTGATACTGCTGGGGTTCTTTTGAGTAATTAATGATGAGTTTGAAGTGACAATAATCGGCATTTATAAATAGTATAAATCGAACACCTTTAGCTGAGAATATTTTCAAAGTAAAGAACGAGATAATTCAGCAAAACCTGAAGTGGAATCTGCTAAGATGTTTGAAGCAGGAAAAAAGGCTTTTAAAAAGTTTATTAAAACATAAAGCATATGGCTATTTCTTGAACTCTTAATTTCTTGCATTAAGTACATTGTGGAGAACATTTGAACTCATGTGATATTCAAACAGTAGTGTGAATTTTAAACTTTGTTTTCAATTTAATCGCCAGTCCCGTCAAAAATAGAATCAGAATATTCTTACTTATCCTAAAACATAGCAGCTTGCTGGCTCAGTGGGAAATTTTTATTACAATTTTTTTTCAGGTCAGGGCTAAGATTGAAATTTTCCTGATCAAGAAGAACTGCCCTCAAGCTTTATTATCAAACACTAAATGGCTTTGGAAACTAGATTATGCTGCAGAATGGACAATGATTCTTAATGAATTCAATCTAAAATTATAAGACAAAACAGTATTTATATGTGAAGATTATGCTGTGGTAATGCCATTTTGCCAATGACCAACGCTTTTTGAATACCATGGAACTGTTCGCTGCTTTATAAATGCATACTGTTGAAGCTAAAACAACGAGGTAAATCTACATTTCAATACACATTTCCAGTGGATATATTTACTGAGCACATACTACAGGCTCAGCAATGCTTTATGGGACTTCATGCTAGTGCAAAATAAATTCCCATATTTCAGAATAATTTCACCATTCAGTTGAAGAGCTTCTGGCTTAATTGTCTATTGGAAGTGATTAATCTTCAATGCATTGACAAATTATGAGGTATTAAGAAAATCTAGAAGACTATAAGTGATTTAAAAATGATGAACACACTCTCAAACTCACAAAATCCCCATACAGATCCACATTAACAGGGAACATAAATTTGAAACCCCAGTTAAGCAAAATGCTGTCCCCCTCCTAAGAAAAAGAATTTCATTCTTAGTAGACATATGTATTCTGTAATGTATTTATCAGTTGTTGTATTTTGAGTTTTGTTCATGAAAGTTTTGTGAAATCTTGTAACAGCAATTTTAATATTTGTGAGGGGATATATCATTGTGGCTTTGACTTGCATTTTCCTGATGATTAGGTCATTTTTAACACCTTTTAAGGTATCTGTTGGCCATATGTATGTAATCTTTGAAAAATTGTTCAGATCATCTGCCCATTTATTAATCAGATTTTTTTTTGCTATTGAATTGTAGGAGTTTGTATATGTTTTGAGTATTAACCCCTTATCAGATCTAGGATTTTCAAATATTTTCCTCCCATTTGGTCAGTTGCCTTTCATTTTGTTGATGTTTTCCTTTGCTGTGCAGTGTTTTTTAAATTGATACAGTCCCATTTAGTTTTGCTTATTGCCTTTAATGTCAAATCCAAAATATCATAGCCAGATTGATTTCATGGTGTTTATCATCTATTTTTTCTTTTAGGGGTTTTATGGAGTCAGGTCTTTAACCTACTTTGGGTTAACTTTTGTGTAGAGTTTAAGATAGAGGTGCAGCTTCATTCTTTTGCATGTGGCTGCCTGATTTTCCCAACATGATTTATAAAATAGATGGTTCTTTCTGCACTGTGTATTCCTGGCTCTTTTGTCATAATTAATTGACCCTATATGTGTGTATTTAGTTCCAGGCTATCCTGTTACGTTGGTTTCTGTGTCTGTTTATGCCATACTATTTTGATTACTCTAGCTTTGCTAATTTTGTTTGAAATCAGGGAGTATGTTGCCTCCAGCTTTGTTCGGTCTCAGGCTTACTTTGGCTATGTGAGGTCCTATGTGGTTCCATACAGACTTTGTGATTGACAGTTTTACGTTTTCCTTTCCAATGTGGAATGCTTTTATTATTTTTTTTTCTTAATTGCCCTGGCTAGACTTTCAGTACTATAGTAAATACAAGTGGTGAGAGTCAAGTTCTCAAATATGTTGTATTTTATCAAATGTTTGCACCTATTGAAATTATCATTTGTTTTATATACATTTTGTTAATGGAACATCATTGATTGATTTGCAGATATTGAACCATTCTTGCATCCTTGGAATAAACCCACCTGATCATGCTGTGATCCTTTCAATATATTGTTGAATTTGGTTTGCTAGTTTGTTGAGGAGTTTGGCTATATGTTAATCAGAGATATTGGCCTGTTATCTTTTTTTACTGTGTCCTTGTGTAAATTTGGTATTTAAGCGTACAATTACAGAAAATCAAAACACAAAGACAGCAAGAAGAGAGGAACAGAGGATTTGCAAAAAGCCAGAAAACAATTGACAAAATGGCAATAAATATGTGCTTATTGATAATTACTTTAAATATAAATGCCTAAATTCTCCAATCAAAAGACACAGAGCAGCTGAATAGATAAAAAAATAAAACCCATTTTGAAGCTCCCTACAAGAGACTAACATTAGATCGGATCTAAATATATATATAACCTGAAAAGGAAGGGATGAAAAAAAGATATTCCATGCAAGTAATGGAAGCAAAAACAAAGCTCGGGTAGCAATACTTGTACCAGACAAAATAGACTTTAAAACAAAGACTTTAACAAATAGACAAAGAAGGGCATTACATAATGAAAAAGGGATCGATAAAACAAGATAATATAATAGTTGTATATACGTATGTACCCAACATAGAAACACCTAATTATTAAAAGCAAATATTAACAGACATAAAGGGAAAAATGGACATTCATACAAAAATAGTTGGGAACTTTTTTTAATTTTTATTTAAATTCTAGTTAGTTAACATACAGTGCTATATTGGTTTCAGGAGTAGAATTTAGTGATTCATCACTTACATACAACACCCAGTGCTCATCAGAACAAGTGTCCTCCCTAATACCCACCACCCATTTACCCCATCCCCTCCATCAATCCTCAGTTTGTTCTCTATCCTTAACAGTCTCTTATGGTTTGTTTCCCCTTCCCCTCTCTTTTCCCCTTCCCATATGTTTTATTTCTTAAATTCCACACGAGTGAAATCATGGCACTTGTCTTTCTCTGTTTCACTTAGCATAATGTACTGTAGCTACATCCACGTCCTTGTAAATGGCAAGATTTTATTCATTTTGACAGCTGGGTAATATTCCTATTTGTTTACACACACACACACCACAATACTGCACAATTTCTTTATCCACTCAGCAGTCAAGGACATTTGAGCTCTTTCCATAATTTGGCTATTGTTGTTAATGCTGCTATAAACATTGGGGTACATGTACCCCTTCAAATCTGTATTTTTGTATCCTTTTGATAAATACCCAGAAGTGCAATTGCTGGATCATAGGGTAGTTCTGTTTTTAACGTTTGAGGAACGTCCATACCATTCTCCAGAGAGGCTGTACCAGTTTGCTTTCCCACCAACAGTGCAAAGGGTTCCCCTTTCTCTACATCCTCACCAGCACCTGTTTGTGTTAATTTTAGCTCTTCGTACAGGTGTGAAGTGTTATCTCATTGTGGTTTTTATTTGTATTTCCCTGATGATGGGTGGTGTTGAGCATCTTTTCATGTGTCTGTTAGCCATCTGGATGTCTTCTTTAGAAAAATGTGTATTCATGTCTTTTGCCCAGTTCTTAACTGGGTGATTTATGAGTGTAGATTTTGTTAAGTCCTTTATTATAGATTAGGGATAATAACCCTTTATTAGATATGTCATTTACAAATATCGTCTCCCATTCCATAGGCTGCCTTTTAGTTTTGTTGATTGATTGTTTGCTTTGTAGAAGCTTTTTGTCTTGACCAAGTCCCAATAGTTCATTTTTGGTTTTATTTCCCTGGTCTCCAGAGATGGATCTAATAAGAAGTTGCCCAACTTATGTCAAAAGAGGTTTCTGTCTGTGACTCCTCTAGGATTTTGATGGTTTCCTGTCTCACATTTAGGTCTTTCATCCACTTGGAATTTATTTTTATGTATGGTGTAAGAAAGTGGTCCAGTTTTATTCTTCTGTGTGTTGATGTCAAGTTTTCCCAAAACCATTTGTCGAAGAGACTTTTTTCCACTGGATATTCTTTCCTGCTTTGTTGAAGATTAGTTGACCATATATTTGTGGGTCCATTTCTGGGTTTTCTATTCTGTTCCACTGATCTATGTGTTTGTGCCAATAGCATACTATATCAATGACTACAGCTTTTTAATATAACTTCAAGCCCAGAATCATGATGCCTCCAGCTTTGTTTTTCTTTTTCATGATTACTTTGGTGATTCCGGGTCTTTTGTGGTTTCATACAAATTTTAGGACTGTTTGTTCTAGCTCTGTAAAAGATGCTGGTGGAATTTTGATAGGGATTGCTTTAAATGTGTAGATTGTTTGGGGTAGTATAGACAGTTTAACAATGTTTGTTCTCCAATCCATGAGCATGGAATGCTTTTCCATTTATTTGTGTCCTCTTCAATTTCTTTCATAACCTTTCTATACTTTTCAGACTCCAGGTCTTTTACCTCTTTGGTTAGGTTTATTCCTATGTATCTTACAGTTTTGGTACAGTTTTAAATGGGATAAGTTCCTTTTTCTGCTGCTTCATTATTGGTGTATAGAAATTTTGTATCCTGTGAATTTGCTGAATTCATGTATTAGTTCTATCAGGTTTTTTTTTTTGGTGGAGCCTTTTCAAACAGTGCAAGTTTGACTTGTTCCTTGCTGATTTGGATGCTTTCTATTTCATTTTGCTGTCTGATTGCTGAGGCTAAGACTTCCAGTATCATGTGTTAAACAGTAATGGTGAGAGTGGATATCCCTGTCTTGTTCCTGACCAGAGAGGAAAAGCTCTCACTTTTTCCCCATTGAGTATATTAGCTGTGAGTCTTTCATATCTGGCCTTTATGATGTTGAGGTTATGTTCCATCTATATTTACTTTGTTGAGGATTTTTATCAAAAAATGGATGTTGTATTTGGTCAAATGCTTTTTCTGCATCTATTGAAAGGATCATATGGTTCTCCTTTCTTTTATTGATGTGTATATCACGTTGATTGACTTGCAAATATTGAACCACCCCTGCAGCCCAGGAATAAATCCCATTTTGATCATGTTGAATAATTCTGTTGGATTCAATGTGCTAGTATCTTGTTGACAATTTTTGCATCCATGTTCATCTAGATATTGATCTGTAATCCTCTTTTTTAGTGAGGGTCTTTGGTTTTGGAATCGAGGTAATGCTGGCCTTGTAGAATGAGTTTGGAAATTTTCCTTCCATTTCTATTTTTTTTGGAACAATTTGAGAATAGGTATTAACTTTTCTTTAAATGTGTGGTACAGGGGTGCCTGGGTGGCTCAGTCGGTTAAGCATCCAACTTCAGCTCCATTTACGAACTCCTATCTTGTGGGTTGGAGCCCCGCATCAGCTCTATGTTGACAGCTCAGAGCAGGGAGTCTGCTTCAGACTCTGTTTCCCTCTTTCTCTTTGCCTCTCCCCTGCCCCCCCACACACACTCTGTCTCTCTCTGTCTCTCAAATATAAATAAACATTAAATTTTTTTCTTTTAGTGTCTGGGAGAAGTTCCCTGGGAATCCATCCGGTCCTGGACTTTTGTTTTTTGGGAGTCTTTTGATTACCAATTGAATTTTGTTGCTGATTATGGGTCTGTTCAAATTTTGTATTTCTTCCTGTTTCAGTTTTGCTAGTTTGTATGTTTCTAGGAATTTTTCCATTTCTTCTAGATTTCCCAGTTGGCTTATAATTTTTCATTAAAAAAAATTTAATACTCCACTTAGTAGATAGGTGATCCAGACAGAAAATCAATTTTTTTAATGGCTTTAAATGATACATTAGACTGGATGGACCTAACAGATATATAGAATGTTTCTTCTAAAAACTGAATACACATTCTTTTCAAGTACACATGGAGCATTCTCCAGAATAGATCACATGTTAGGCCATAAAAAGTCTTAATAATTTTAAGATTGAAATTATACCAACCATCTTTTCTGACCACAGAAGTATGAAACTAGAAGTCAAATACAAGGAAAAAAACTTGGAAAAAAACACAGACATGTGGAAGCTAAACAATGTTGCTGAACTGCCAATCGTTCAACAAATAAAGTGGAAATGCAAAATACCTTGAGACAATAAAAGTTTAAACACAAAGTTTCAAAATTTTCAGAAGCAAAAGCAGTTCTGAAATAAGATTATAGTGATACAAGCTACCTAAAGAAACAAGAAAATTTCAAATAAATAATCTAACTTTGCACCTAAATGAATTAGAAAAAGAAGAACCAACAAAGCTCAAAGATAGTATAAAGAAGGAAATAATAAAGCTCAGAGCAGAAGTAAGTGAAATAGAATCTAGGAATAAATCTAATCAGGATGTTTAAGAACTGTACTCTGGAAACATTAAATACTGATAAAAAGAAATTGAAGACAATACAATGGAAAGGTATTCCATGCTCATGGATTGGAAGAATATTGTTAAAATGCCCATACTACCCAAAGCAATCCACAGATTTAATGCAATCCCTGTCAAAATACCAACAGTATTTTACACAGTACTAGAATAAATAGTACTAAAGTCTGTAGGAAACTGCAAAAGACCTCAAATACCCAAAGCAGTCTTGAGAAAGAAGAATAAAGCCAAAGGTATCATGACCCATGGTTTCAACATATACTACAAAGCTGTAATAATCAAACCAGTATGCTACTGGCACAAAAACACGTAGGTCAATGGAAAAGGACAGAGAACCCAGAAATAAACCTGTATTTATATGGTCAATTCATGACAAAGCAAGCAAAAATATAAAAGGGGGAAAAGACAATCCCTTTAATAAACGGTGCTGGGAACACTCAGCAGCTACATGCAAAAAAATGAAACTAGACCACTTTCTCACACCATATACAAAAAATAAACTCAAAATGGGTTAAAGACTTGAGTGTGAGACCACAAACCTTAAAACTCCTAAAAGAAAACAGACTGTAAACTCTGAGTGGTGTTAGCTATATTTTTTGTATGTGTCTTTTCAGTCAAGAGCAACAAAAGCAAAAATAAACAATTAGGACTACATTAAAATAAAAAGGTTTTGCAAAACAAAGGAAACTATCAAGAAAACAAAAGGAAACCTGGTTGGGAGGAGATATTTGCAAATCATATATCCAATAGAGGGTTAATATCCAAAATATATGAAGAACTCCTATAATGCAATTTAAAAAAATCAAACCAATTAAAAATGGCAGAGAACCTGAATAAACATGTTACCAAAGAAGATATACAGGTGGCCAATAGACCCTTGAAAAGATGCTAATGAACTCCAGTCATCAGGGAAATGCAAATCAAAACCACAGTGAATTATCACCTCACACCAGTTTAAATGACCAGTACCGAAAAGACAAGTAAGTTTTGGAGAGGAGGTCTAGCAAACAGAACACTTGTGCAGTCACCATGGAAAACAGTATGGAGGGTCCTTACGAAACTAAAAATAGAACATCATACAATCTAGCAGCTCTACTTCTTGGTGTTTACCAAGGAAAATGAAAACCCTAATTAGAAAATACATTTGCACCCAATATGCTTATTGTAACATTATTTACAGTAGCCAAGATATGGAAGCTACTTAAATACATATTTATCAACAGATGAATGGATAAAAATGTATATATACACAATGGATTATTCAGCCATAAAAAAAAAAAAATGAAATCTTGGCGATTCATGATAACAACATGAAAAAACCAAGAGGGTATTTTGCTAAGTGAAATAAGACATAAACTAATACCATTTGATGTTGCTTGTATGTAAAATCTAAACGAACACACAAACAGAAATATATTCATAATTACAAAGAACAAACTGGTGGTTGCTGTGAGGGGTGGGGGAAGAGAAGGGCAAAGTACAAACTTCTCGCTGTAAAACAAGTTAGGGGGATGAAAAGTACAGCATAGGGCAATAGTCAAAATTTACCAACTCTAGTGAAACTGTGGCTATTGTGGTATATTGCAATGTATATAAAGTCCAGGCACTTTGCTGTATACCTAATACTAATATTCTATGTCAATTATACTCAATTAAAAATTTAACATGTAGGGCCACCGAGGTGGCTCAGTTTGTTAAGTGACCTGACTTCAGCTCAGGTCACTCTCACATTGTTTGTGGGTTCGAGCCTCATGTTGGGCTCTGTGCTGATAGCTCTGAGCCTGCTTCGGATTCTGTGTCCCCTTCTTTCTGCTCCTTCCCCATTCATGCTCTGTCTTCCTATCTCAAAAATAAACATTACAAAAATTAAAAATGTAAATGGACTAGGGGTGCCTGGGTGGCTCAGTCGGTAAAGCATCAGACTGCAGCTCCGGTCATGATCTCATGGTTCATGAGTTCTAGCCCCATGTCAGGCTCTGTGCTGACAGCCTGGAGCCTGCTTCAGATTCTGTCTCCCTCTCTCTCTGCCCCTCCCCCACTCGTGCTCTGTCTCTGTCAAAAATAAATAAAAATATTTAAAAAAATCTTTTTAATGTAAATGGACAAAACTCTCTAATCAAAAGAGTAGCTAATGGGTTAAAAGAAAAAAGATCCCATCTAGATGCTGTCTACAAGAAACTCACTTCAGATAGAAGGATACACATAGACTTAAAGTGAAGGGGATAGAAAAGATATTCTATGCAAATGGAAACCAAAAGAAAGCTGAGGTAGCTGTATTTATACCAGATGAAATATACTTTAAGACAAAGACCATAAAATAACAGACATGTAGGTTGTTATGTAAGAGTCAATCCAACAAGAGAATGTAACGTGTAAATATTTACGCACCCTACATAGAAACACTTAAATATATGAAGCAAATATTTACAACATATTGTATCAGAGAAGTATGTAGCAGTACAATAATAGTAGAGGTCTTTAATAAAACACTTTCTTCAATGGATAGATTTTCCAGATAAAAAGAATCAATACAGAAAAATTGGCCTTAAATGACCCATTAGACCAGATGGACTTAAACAGACATATACAGAGCATTCCATTCAAGGGCATCAGAATACACATTCTTCAAGTGCACATGGAACATTCTCTGGGGTAGATAATATGTTAGGTCACAAAACAAGTCCTAATAAATAAATGTAAGATATTAAGCATCTTTTATAACCACAATGATATGAAACTATATATAACTTAAAACTGGAAACTTCACAAATATGTAAATATTTAAACAACATGCTGCTAAAAAACCCATGTGTCAAAGAAGAAATCAAAACAGAAAAAAAATACCTGGAGACAAATGAAAATATACCAAAACTTATGAGATACAGCAAAAGTAGTCCTAAGAAAAAAGTTACTAGCAATCATGCCTGTATCAAGAAACAGGTAGGATCTCCAACAACTTAACTTTATACTTCAAGGAACTATAAAAAGAACAAACAGAGTTTAAAGTTAGTAAAAAGAAGAAATAAATACTAGAGCAGAAATAAGAGAAATAGAAGGTAAAAAGACAATAGAAAAGACCAATGAAGCTAAGCTCTTTTTTAAAAGATAAAATTGATAAACCTTAGACTTACCAAAAAAAAAAAAAAAAAATCAGTAATGAGAAAGGAAATATAACTGATACCACAGAAATACAAAGGATAAGAAAATGAACAATTACATGCCAACAATTTGGACAACCTTAGAAGAAATATATAAATTCCTAGAAACATACAACATACCAAAACTGATTCATGAAGGAATAGGAATCTGAACAGACCAATTATTAAGGAGTTATCAGTAAGGAGACTGAATCAGCAATCAAAAAACCCAACAAATAAAAGGCTTCACATGTGAATTCTATAAATATTTAAAGAACTAACACCAATCCTTCTCAGGCTTCTGCAATATATATGTAATTGTATATATTCCATCATATATATATTATATATATGTATGTATATATGTATATATATACTATACACATGTATATATGTATATATGATATACATATGTATGTATGTATATATTATATATGTATATATAATATATATGTGTGTGTATATATATATATAACATATATATGATGGAATATATACAATTCCATATATATACAATTCCAAATATATACAATATATACATATATAATATATATATATATATATCTTATTTCCATAAGACCAACATTACCCTGATACCAGATGAGACTCTTCATAATCTCAACTACCCAAGCTGATAATTAGCGGACCTGGTTTCCAATAATTCAAGAAGGATGTTTGAGTCTGCTGGCATTTTGTCATTGTTTCTGGTATTGCTTTTTTAATCCTTTATGGACTCATGGCCATTTATGAAAGATGCTGAGAATCAGAAGAAATCACCACTATCCAAATAGAAGAATTATCAGGACATGTAATTAGCCAGGATCAAATTGAGGCTCAATGGAAGAACCAACAGACACCACCTCAATATAATATTATATTAAGGCCTTTTTAAAGTCTCTTTAACAGTTTTAAATATAAATTAATTTTGTAATAAAAATAATACCCCAGCCTGATCCCCACTTGGCTCTAGCCAGCACCTCCCATTGTCCCCACACACCATGTCCTGCCCTTCTCTACACCTTTGCTTCTTCTTTCTGTGGAGACATTTGTTTGTTCTTCCCTGCCCAACTGCTCTTATCTCCTCTGATCTGATACAGCATAAATAACCAGAAGCCATCCATAGTTTTGTCAAGCTAGTGAACCTGTCTGGAACTCAGTTTCCCCAACTGTAAGATGGGAGCCAGTCATCCTGCTCTGAGTCCCCATTGGACCATTGAGAGGCTTCAAGGGGGACAACAGGAGTCCCTAATGAAGAGAGGTTCCAGGAGGCAGTGTCATTGCTTACCCCTCACCACCACAGTCCTTACTGTCCCTTCATTTCCTCTCAGTCCCCGCAGCCCTCACCTGTACTAACAGATTTGGTCTTCATTAAACACAGTTTCATTACAATTAAAAAATTATTTATCTCTCCCACCCTCTTCCCAGAGCACTAATCAAGAACTCTGAGAAGGTTCACAATGAATGGGACTCAAAGATCCATGGTTATTTCTCCCTCACCTTCCTAAACTGTAAGGTCTCTATCTACTTCAGCTCTAAGCCAAACAAATCATTTAGGTGTGGCCATATATGTTTTTTGTCTTTAAAAAGTCTTCCTTGTGAACATTATTGCTTTGCCTTTTTTTTTTTTAATTTTTTTTTTCAACGTTTTTTATTTATTTTTGGGACAGAGAGAGACAGAGCATGAACGGGGGAGGGGCAGAGAGAGAGGGAGACACAGAATCGGAAACAGGCTCCAGGCTCCGAGCCATCAGCCCAGAGCCTGACGCGGGGCTTGAACTCACGGACCGCGAGATCATGACCTGGCTGAAGTCGGACGCTCAACCGACTGCGCCACCCAGGCGCCCCTACCTTTAAATAAATTATAACATGTTTATGTTTTATCGGAATCAGATACATTTGACTAATTCTTTATCATATGATCCACCAATTCCACTTCTGGGGATTTATCCAGGAAAAAAAACACAAGTATTAATTCAAAAAGATGTCTTCACCATGTTCATTGTAGCATTATTTACAATAGCCAAGACATGAAAACCAACCAAAGTGTTCACTGATGAATGAATAGGTCAAGAAAATGTAGTGTATGTGCACATATATACATGCACACATGTAATAGAATATTATTCATATGTGTAATCAAAAAAAAAACCCTGGAACTCATAGAGAACAGGCTGTGGGAATGGGGGTAAACAAAATGGGTGAAGGGGGGGTAAAAAACACAAACTGCTGGTTAAAAATAGGCATGGGGATGTACAACATGGCAATTATTGTTAATAATACTGGATTATATATTTGAAACTTGCTGAGAGTAAATCTTTAAAATCTGGGCACTTGGGTAGCTCAGTCAGTTCAACTTCTGACTTCAGCTCAGGTCATGGTCTCGCAGTTTGTGGGTTTGAGCCCCACATTCAGCTCCGCGCTGGGGTGCATAGCCTGCGTGGGATTCTCTTCGCTCTGCCTCTCTCTCTTCCCTTTCTCTACTTGCATGCTGTCTCTCTCAAATAAATAAACTTTAAAAAGCTTAATAAAAATTAATAAAATCACATCATAAAAATTTCCAACTATATGTGGTGATCGATGTTAGACTTACAGTGGTTAATACATACAAATACTGACTCATGTACACCTGAAACTCATTTTATACGTCAATTGTATCCTAATTTTAAAATTATGTAAATTTACTTCCTTTTTAATGAAGTATGCCTCTTGACCTATAACTGAAATATTTACTGTCTGGCTGTTTGTATTAAAAGTTTTCCAAACCCTTTTTTATTTTTTATTTTTTGTTTAAAAAAAATTAGTGTTTATTTTTGAGAGAGAGAGGGGGTGGGGAAACACAGAATATGAAGCAGGCTTCAGGCTCTGAGCTGGCAGCACAGAGCCCTATATCGGTTTGGGCTTGAACTCACAAACCCTGAGATCATGAACTGAGCTGAAGTTGGACACTTAACGGACTGAGCCACCCAGGCTCCCCTCCAAACGCTTTTTTAAGCATAAATCTGAAAATGTCACTCTATTATTTAAAACTTGTAAATGGCCAATTATCCAAACAATTCAGAGTTCATAACACAGTAGTGGAGAAGGGAAAAGAGAAGTTTGCATGTAGCCAGGACCAATTTTATGCCTGATTCAGGACTCATCTACTGAGATTATGTTTTTCACAATTTTGGATGATGACTTTTATGCTAATAAAAATATCCCCATATCAGAGGTAACCCTATTTGAATAAGCTACATTAAATCCACTGTGTTCTATATCTAACTAGTTGTCTTTTAGCAATAATTGGGTGTTACAAGTGACATCACTCATTCTCCATTTCTTTAATGTTGGCTATAGAAATATCTGAAACTTCTCATTCATTTATTACACAAATATTTATTGAGCCTTATTTTGTGCCATGTACCATCACAGTACCTAGCACAGTAGTAAGCCACAAAGGGTGACTGCCTTCATGGGTCTAGCCTCTGGCCCCCAGTATATGTAAAAAACATGGTTATCCAAGTCTTTTAAAAAGAACTCCCTCTGCAAAACAAATTAAAAATTTGTCTTATATTGGGGTCTCTATTATTATTGGGGTCTCTATTATTTGAGTATAATTGACATTAAAATAAGGCCACAAAAGTGAATCTAATTTTAAAAAGGACCAAAAATGCATCATGGATAGGGGTATTCAATTGATAGTTTAAAAAATACAGACTTCTGGGGGCGCCTGCGTGGCGCAGTCGGTTAAGCGTCCGACTTTAGCCAGGTCACGATCTCGCGGTCCGGGAGTTCGAGCCCCGCGTCGGGCTCTGGGCTGATGGCTCAGAGCCTGGAGCCTGTTTCCGATTCTGTGTCTCCCTCTCTCTCTGCCCCTCCCCCGTTCATGCTCTGTCTCTCTCTGTCCCAAAAATAAATAAATGTTGAAAAAAAAAATTTTTAAAAATACAGACTTCAACAAAATATTAGCAAACTGCATTCAAAAATTCATTAAAATGATCATTCACCATGATCAAGTGGGATTTATTCTGGGGGAAGCAAGGATGGTTCAATATTTGCAAATTCATCAGTGTAATACATCACATTGTATGAAGGCTAAAATCACTATCCTCTCAAGATGCAGAAAAAACATTTGACAAAATTGGACATCTGTTCATGATAAAAACTCTCAAAGTGAGTTTACAGGGATCATGACTCAACATAATGCCCATATATGACAACCCCCAACATCATACACAGTGGTGAAAAACAGAGCATTTTTTCCTAAGATCAGGAACAAGATAAGGATATCTGCTCTCACCACTTTTATTCAACATAGTACTAGAAGTTCTAGATTCAGGAATAAGACAAGAAAAGAAAAGTTATTCAAATTGGTAGGAAAGAAGTTAAACTATTTGTGGATGACATGATCCTAAACATAGATCCTAAACATAAGGACTTTACCAAAAATCTACTAAAGTAATAAATTAAGTCAGTGAAATTTCAGGGTACACAATATAAGGAAATAAATTGTTTTATATACACTGATAATGTAGCAGAAAGAGAAATTAAGAAAGCAGTTCCACTTATAATTGCATCAAAAAGAATAAAATACCCAGAAATAAACTTAACTGAGGAGGTAAAAGATTGCACTCAGCAACTATAAAACATTGATTAAATAAATCACAGATATACCATGATCATGGGTTGGAAGAATTAATATTGTTAAAATACCCATGCTACCCATAGCCATTTACACATTTAATGCAATCCTTATAAAAATACCAACAGTATTTTTCACAGAACTAGAACAAATAATACTAACGTTTGTAGGGAACCCCAAAAGACTTCAAATACCCAAAGCAATCTTGAGCAAAAAGAACAAAGCCAGGGGTATCACATTCTCAGATTTCAAGTTCTACTACAAAGTTGTAGTAATAGAACCAGTATGCTACTGGCACAAACATAGATCAATGAAAGAGGATAGAGAGCCCTGAAATAAATCCACCCTTCTATGGTCAATTAGTCCATGACAAAGGAAGCAAGAATTTACAATGGGTAAAAGCAGTCTCTTCAATAAATGGTGCTGGGAAAACTGGACAGCTACATGCAAAAGAAGTAAACTGGACCACTTTTTCATACCATACACAAAAATAAATTCAAAATGGGTTAAAGACCTAAACTTAATACCTGAAACCATAGAACTCCTAGAAGAAAATATAAGCAATAATCTCTTTGACATCGGCCTTAGCAAATTTTTCAATATATGTTTCCTCAGGCAAGGGAAACAAAAGCAAAAATAAACTATTAGGAATACAGGAAAATAAAAGGCTTTTGTGCAGCAAAGGAAACAATCAACAAACCAAAAAGGCAACCTAGTGATTAAGATATTTGCAAATGCTATGTCCAATAAGGGATTAATATCCAAAATATGTAAAGAACTTATACAACTCAACACCAAAACACGCCAAACAATCCAAATAATTAGTGGGCAGAGGACCTGAATAGACATTTCTCCAAAGACATACAAATGGCCAATAGATACATGAAAAATTGCTCAGTGTCACTAATCTTTAGGAAAATGCAAATCAAACCCATAATGAGATCACAACTGTCAGAATGTCCAGAATAACAAAGACAAAAACAGCAAGTGTTAGTAAAGATGAAGAAATCCTTGTGCATTGTTGATGGGAATGTAATTTGATATAGCCACTATGGAAAATGGTATGGAGCTTCCTTAAAAAGTTAAAAATAGAAATACCATATGTTCCAGTAATTCACCCACTTGGTATTTACCGAAAGAAAATACATCACTAACTTGAAAAAGATATATACCTCTAAGTTTACTGCAGCATTAACAATAGCCAAGATATGGAAGCAACCTAAGTGTCCATCAGTAGAGGAATGGATTAAGAATGGTGAATGTGTGTGTGTGTGTGTGTGTGTGTGTGTGTGTGTGTAATGGACTAATACTCAACCATAAAAAAAATGAGATCTTGCCATTTGAGACAACATGGATAGATCTGACCTAGAGGGTATTATGTTAAGTGAAATAAGAGAAAGTCAAGTACCATATGATTTCACTTATTTGTCAAACCTACAAAAACAAAACAAATAGGGGCACCTGGGTGGCTCAGTCAGTGGAGCGTCCAACTTCAGCTCAGGTCATGATCTCCAGTTGGCGAGTTCGAGCCCCGCGTCAGGCTCTGTGCTGACAGCCCAGAACCTGGAGCCTGCTTCTGATTCGGTGTCTCCCTCTCTCTCTGCCTCTCCCCCGCTCATGCTCTCTCTCGGTCTCAAAAATAAAGATAAACGTTAAAAAACAAAAACAAATGCAGAAACAGACCCATAAATACAGAGAACTAATGATTGCTAGAAGGATGGGAAATAGAAAAATGGAATAGAATAGAAGTAGAGTAGAAGATACAGGCTTCCAGTTACGGAATGAATAAGCTACAGGAATGAAAAGTACAGCTTACTGAATATAGTCAATGGAATTGTAATAGTTTCTATGGTGATGATGGTACCTACACTTATAGTAAACAGAGCATAACATATAGAGTTGTTGAATCACTATGTTGTACACCTGAAACTAATATAGCATTGTATGTCAAGTATATTTTAAAAATATTTTAAAATATTAAATATGAATTATTGATATATATTTTCATTTAATTAGAATTTATTTGTAACTTAAATATGCCCCCAAACCTTAAAAAAATAATTCAAAGATTGGTTTAAGTGGGTCTTAATTTTTTTTTTAATATCTTTTTTTAGCGTTTATTTATTATTGAGAGACAGAGACAGAGCATGAGCATGGGAGGGGCAGAGAGAGGAGGAGACACAGAATCCAAAGCAGGCTCCAGGCTCTGAGCTGTCAGCACAGAGCCCGACACAGGATGCGAACTCACAAACTGCGAGATCATGACCTGAGTCGAAGTCAGATGCTTAACGGACTGAGCTACGCAGGCACCCCATGGGTCTTAATTTTTCTAACATTGTATGTTAACCTGAAATGTATCTATCTCTTCCTCAGATTTTCAGAGTGAACATAAAGTAGGTCTGCATCATTTTGTTAAAATGTGGGTGCTTATTTTAAAATGACTTTGTCAAGTTTTCTGATTATTTCCTTTCACACTTGATATTCAAATCATTTTCTCTGGAAGTATCTATTGTGTCATTATTTGTGTTTGTTTTGTTAACAGGTCCCACTCTTCCAGAACCATACTTTTTATTGGCTTTCTGATTTAAGCAAATCTCCAAGAATATTTTCCTGGACTTCATTCAATTCAACATCTTCATAAATTTTGAGCTTTTACTTTACATTGATTGTTGTTTGGGTTAAGCTAAGCCAGTCAAGTATGACATTGTCTGAATGAGGCAGATAAGAATACTAATGACAAACAAGGAAGGGGCTGGTTGAGTAGATACTAGTTATGTAATTTGATCATTTGTGAATATTTTAATTTTTTTGCTTTCCTACTCAACCTCTTAACTTTGAGGATTTAAATAGCAAAAATAATTCCTTCTAGTTTTTATGTATAATACTTAATCCTGATCCTGTAAATGGAAAAGAAACCAAGAGAAGTCAACTTTGTTCCAGAAAAATAACAAAGGTGTGAATGGCTTCTGTAATACTGAGCTATCTAGAATTTGCCTATGTTGGGGCACCTGGGTGGCTCAGTCAATTAAGCATCCAACTTCAGCTCAGGTTGTGATCTCACGGTTTACGAGTTCAAGCCCCACAGCAGGCTCTGTGCTGACAGTTTGGATCCTGGAGCCTGCTTTGGATTCTGTGTCTCCCTCTCTGCCTCTCCCCCACTCACACCCTGTCTCTCTCGCTCTCAAAACTAAAGAAACATTAATTTTTTTAAAAAAAAAAGAATTTGCCTATGTTAATAATCATCTGAAAGAAAGTGAAAGCCATGTCTTGGTTTCGTAACCATACTCCTAAGCCAGAAGTAGAGAATTATCTGTCAACAGCAGTGTTAGAATAAAATCACAATATCTTTTACCCCAAGAGGAACTGGAGCCCTAGCCCCCTCCTTTCTCAATTGCAGTTAAAGGGGTCAATCACCAACTTGGCTTGTCAGCAAAAACATCACAAAATATTACACCTTCTAGGGGCGCCTAGGTGGCGCAGTCGGTTGAGCGTCCGACTTCAGCCAGGTCACGATCTCGCGGTCCGGGAGTTCGAGCCCCGCGTCAGGCTCTGGGCTGATGGCTCAGAGCCTGGAGCCTGTTTCCGATTCTGTGTCTCCCTCTCTCTCTGCCCCTCCCCCGTTCATGCTCTGTCTCTCTCTGTCCCAAAAATAAATAAACGTTGAAAAAGGAAAAATTAAAAAAAAAAAAAAATATTACACCTTCTAATAAAATGATAATCAACCACATGCTTTGGCATAACTGAGGAAAATCCTTTCTATTTTCTTTTGTAATGATTCTTACCAGGATTCTTAAATATTAAAGGAACAAAACTTCCCAGATTTAAAGTCGGCTCATCCATAGACCTGAACCCATTATGTCATGGGATTTTTTTTTATGTTTATTTTCAAGAGACAGAGAGAGAGAGAGGGAGAGCACACAAGCTGGGTTGAGCAGAGGGAGAGGGAGACACAGAACCAGAAGCAGGCTCCAGGCTCTAAGGTGTCAGCACAGAGCCCCATGCGGGGCTCGATCCCACCAGCCATGGGATCATGACCGGAGCTGAAGTTGAACACCCAACCGACTGAGCCACCTAGACTCCCCCTTTAATTTTTTAAATGTCACGTTAGTTTCTTAATCCACGCAGAACTTTCCGGAAAAAACCTGGTTGCTATGAATAATTTGCTTGAATGCTTGTTCAGTAATTCCCGTTTGCAAGGGTGACATCCCTACATCTCTCCATTTCAGCTTGCTATGTCACACTCATGATTTTGTAAACAGCACGACAAATGGAGGCTAACTCCTGCTAGAAAACCAAGGCTTTGAAAGGCCATGGCAGAAGTGGAAATACGTCTCTCTCAAATGTCAGAGTTCTTATGTGCAAGTCTTGTCTCTGTCCTAATTAAATTACAAGCAAAGCTGTTTCTGTCTCATGGGACATCTGCCTCCTCGCTGCCAGGAGCCCTCTTTTCCCTCCAGGGTAGAGGGTGGAGGAGGTTGGGTCTTGACCTGTCTCCACCAGGCCTCAAGAAGAACTAACAGGATAAAATAACATCCCTCATTTCAGTTCATGAAATGAATACCATTATCTGAAAAGTTATGTTTAGGAGAAATCCGTGAAAATATCCTCAAGGTAGGGCATCACTATAGTTTTGAGCATGCCTTTAGCTATGTTGACAGTGAGACTTATTCAAGGATTTTAAATGTATTGCTCATCACAAATGCATTAATTATAGCAATTGCTTAACAAAAGGTAAGAATTCTAACAATGAACCTTTTGGTATATAATAAAACCTTAATAATCTAAGAATAATGGATGCAAAGCATCTTAAAAATCTTTAACTCAGGGGCCCCTGGGTGGCTCAGTCAGTTAAGCATCTGACTCTTGGTTTCGGCTCAGGTCATGATCTTGGGGTTTGTGAGTTCGAGCCCCAGACTGGGCTCCCCACTGACAGCATGGAGCCTGCCTGGGATGCTCTCTCTTCCTCTCTCTCTGCCCCTCCTTCACTCTCTGTCTCTCAAAACAAATAAACTTAAAAGAAAATCTTTAACTCTTCTATGTTAAATAAATTGTTTTAAAGTAAAAATTTATAAAAAAACAAATAAAAATTTATAAAATGTTGTCAAAAGGTAGACCTATCTGATTTGGTTTAATTATATGCAATAAAAAAATCTTTTGACATCTAAATGTTTTATGTAAATATAGAAGCAGCTTTAGCAAGACCTAAAGCAGTATTCCAAGTCTAGTTTCTTTGCAAAATTGTACTGATCATTTACTTGCTGTACACTTCTAAAAGAAACTTTAGTGTTGAAAAATACCAGACTGATTTATACTAATACCCATTTTTCAAAAAAATGAAAAGATTTTGCCTATGTTAATAATCAACCTGATGGAAGAAAAAGCATTCACCTGAAATGAAAAACAAAATATGCAACACCCTTACTGTGTCACTTAAAAGTTGAACTCCCCTGTCCAAAATTTCCTTTCTTCTAAATAAAGCGGTTTGTAATCTGGAGTCATTGGCATCACAATCTAGGATATTTCCACGTCAGAATTGGTGGGACCTAAAATCATTTGTTCACCAACGGCACAAAGTCAAAGCATTCGTAATTCCCAACTTTTGACACAACTGCAGAGAAACTTCTACTACATGTGTAAGATAGACTTAAAATTGATTTTTCCAAAAAGCACGTGTTGGGAGGTCTTCACCGTGTTTCCACAATGAGAGGTGATTGCCCGGACAAGGAGTCCTACTCAGCCACTCATTTCACATCAGGTTGCTTTTTGGTATTTCTGTGAACGGATGTATTTGATTAAAGGTGTCGGTGGCTTCTCACAAAAGAGTAAGTGAATCAAGTCAACAGTTTAGTGCTCATGTTCAAAGTACCGGAACAGAAATTGTTCCTGTTAATTTTGTGATTATTTTTTCTAGGACCCACCGATCTCAGCATGAAGAGGCAGTTGGCGACTAGCTCAGGATCCTCCAGCAGTTCAAGCTCCAGACCCCAGCTGAGTCCAACCGAAATCAATGCCGTGAGACAGCTCGTTGCAGGATATCGAGAATCAGCTGCATTTTTATTGCGTTCTGCAGATGAACTGGAAAATCTTATTTTACAACAGAACTGAGTCAAATGACGTTCCTATTCACTGAGGTCTAAATTTGCAGTTTCCACTAATGACATTTTGATTTCCCAGCAGAGATGCTTCTGGTCTTACTGCACAGTCTTAAGAGAAATACTTCCATTATGCCACATTGTCCTTGATCCCTAAAGTGATGTGTTAAGGTGCTTCAAAGGAAGTCTGACCTCTGAAGTACTTGAGATACAGTAATGTGTCCAGCTCACTGCTTTTTGTTTTAGTTTGTCAGCATAAATATCAGGGGCAAATAAAGGCTGTATATTCCTAATTCAAGGATAAAACAGAAGAAACATGTGGTATTGATAGTTCAAGATTCAACTGAAATATTAGTGGAATCTGCTACTGACTTATTGGACTGAAAGTTGCAGTATCTGGCAAAAAAAAAAAACAAAAAACAAAAGCCAAATTTCTTGTTGCTACAGGATATAACAACAATGAGACGGATCTTGTATTTTAAAAAAAATATATATGTAGTTTTTATAAAAAGAAAACTTGTTTTTCATTCAAAATGGTCATTTTTACTTTGGTAACTTTTTCATAGGTCCTAAAAAAAAACTGTTTTGAAAAACTACTGTAAGTACCTTTTCCACATCCCTTTGCCTTCTCCTCTTTCCAAATTCTTTCTACAAAAATAACGATGCTGGAAAACAAATCCTTGCTACGTTCTTTAAATCGTCACATCAGGAAGTACTTCCAAGAGAAGCCTGCGTTTCTGCACCCGTGCTCATCAACCCACTCAACATTGCAGTTGCGCCATAGCGGTTTTCATCACAGAATTTTTTAATATTAAAAAAGACATATCATTGAAAAAAAAAAAATATCACACCTTGGTTCCTTACAGCTGCTTGCCCGGGATTGACGCTGCTGTCTTATAGGCATGCCTCCAGCAGCAATGGGATGTAGATGGCTGAATGTTAAGAGGTTGCAAGTGACAATCTGAAAATGTGCACTCATGTGGTTTTTCTTTCTCGGTTTCAGAAATCGTTTCCAAAAAAAAGACCGTTCCCCTCTCCTGATAGGATTTGTATAATTTACAATTCTAGGTGAAAATGATGTAAAGAACTCTCAGTGGATGCAGCTGCAACTTTAAATGAACTGCCCCATCCTATCCACCCCCCCCCCTTTGTCCTTCTTTCTTATTTTATAGTGTTGGATACACATGAATGGTGTTTTCTTTGTGCACTGAGGCAAGCTTATTTTTAAAATACTTAGGGAGGAGTACATCTGTTTATGCTTCTTGTACGATTCTTTTTCTGTTGTTTAGCTTTGGTTGGATTACAGATTCTCTGTGCATTCCTGGATTTGCCTTATTTCATGTAGAACTTATGTCATTCCATTTTTGGTAATGAGTTTAAGGCATCAGTGATATTTCTTACCTACTTGTTACATATAGTTTTTCAAGTAATGACTGTGATTGTGACCAAGTAATGTGCACTTTTTCTTGTAACTGTGGACATTGCTATGCTTTTTTCTTCTAGTGTTTCTAGAATTACTGTTCCTTACAGTTACGTAAGCAAAACAAACAAAAAAACAAAAAAAAAAAGAACTTTTGTGATACTGTTGGTGAATATAATGTGAAAATCTTATTGAAATATGAGTATTTTGGAAATACATAGATGCACAAACATCTTTTAAGGTGTGGATTTAGAGTTTGCTTATTTAAATGAAAATTCAAAACTCGAGGGCTGGTATAATTTTCTCTGTTTTGTTTGGTTTAATAAACAGATTTCTGTGTTAAAACAATGATTGTGAAAAATTATAAACTTTCGAATGATACAATACTTAACTTTTAGCAGTTTACCTCTAAAATATGCAATGCTATTTTGTACCTAACATTCAGCACAAAAAGGACAGTTTACCCTTTTATCTTAAGATTATCCCCAAACCCCCTTGAGTCTCAACATAGTCTAATAAAGAATTTATTCTAAGACAGGGTAAAGCAAATTAGCAAACCAAGAATATTTCACTTGATCATTTAAAACTAAAATTTTTTTTATTATTATTGGGGTGCCTGGTGGCTGGGTTGGTTAAGCGTCTGACTCTTGATTTTGGCTCAGGTCATGATCTCACAGTTACTGGGATCAAGCCCTGTGTTGGGCTCTGTGCTGTCAGCACAGAGCCTGCTTGGGATTTTCTCTCTTCCCTTCCCCTCCTCCATCTCTCTCAAAATAAGGTCTTTTTTTTTTTTTTTTTTTAAGAAAATGCTTATTTTTGTGAGAGTGAAAGAGTGCAAGTGGGGGAGGAGCAGAGGGAGAGGGAGAGAAAGAATCTTAAGCAGGCCCCCCTGGAGCCCAGGAAACTATGACCTGAACTGAAATCAAGAGTCAGACGCTTAACCACCTGAGCCACCTAGACCCCCCAGGTATTTATTTTTTTATTACTCATGAGTGAGCCATCTGGCTCTTTTAGTCACTCCTGATTTAACAACTTAGGAGAAACATTTGCCTGCTTGAGGTGCCAGTTTCCTGCTTTGGGTTTCCTTGCAATGGTCTTTGAAGATTTTGACAGGGTTGCTGTTTCACAAAGTAACAGGTTTGAGCTCTGCATCCACATAAAAAAATCCTTGATGGTGATTAATGAAGCAAACGCAGTAGAGGAGGTAAGTTTCAACACGGTTCTCTTGTCTTCATTACATTTCCACCTTCAATTTTAAGTCCCAGGCCTGCCCACCAAGAACTAGAGTCCCCCCAAAGTTTCTGCTTTTTGAACATTTACCTACAGCACGAGGGTCCTGGGACTCCCATTATTTCTCTGGGAGAGGTCAGAGGCCAAAATCAAGCACTGTTTTTCCTTTGCCTTTAAGACTTGTACCTAAAAACACCCTGATCCTCTTTTAAACTCTGTCGCAGCAGAATAAAGAGATCACATCCCCCTTTAGAAAGCATTTTGGAGAAACTAGGTTCATATTCTCCTTCGACTGAGGTAATAGAACACTATCATCAGAAACACAGGTCAAACACAAGTTTCGGCCACTTCTACCAGTTAACTTCCCTGACAACAGCAGTCCCTTGTTACATGTGTTACTTTTTCACACTTCCTAAGAAAACAGGCCTTGAAATGACCAGAGAACACCAACACAAGCAGTTACTGAATTTTCTTAAGTTGTGCAGTTCAAGCAACAATACTCAGTAAGAAAGGGCATTCACATATGAGGATAGCCACCACTTCACTCGTTGTTTCTACAGAGAGAGGCATTTTGTTTCCTCTCCCTCTCACAGTAACTGTAGATGATGAGGACAGTCACAGTCCCTTTTACAAAGAAAGCTCGAGAAGTTGAAGTGACTCACCAGGAGTGCAGACACGAGTGAAGGCTGCAGCTGTCATTGGAAGCCAGGCATACCTGATGCCGGAGGTCCGTGCCTGGTCACGGCCGGCGGTCTGCTGAGTCTGCTGCCTCCCAGGTACCGAATAATTGTATTCCACCCTGTGACTTGGAACCAGGTCTTTGTATTCAAGTTTAGCAGTTTTGTGTGGTAGATAAGTAATAGTTACTGAAAATGCTCTTGACATCAAATAAAGCATTTGACTTAACACCAGGAGTTTTATCCTGCTTAGAGAGGTTTAATTTCCTTTAAGTTACGTTCTCTGCAAATATAAAAAGCAACAATAAAACCCAGCACTAATGAAAATCAAATACACGAAGAAGGAGAGACCGTGGCTTTTTAACAGTGATGGTATCAGCAGTAAATCTGGTCAAGAAACATGAAAGTCATTATCCGTCTAAACCCATAAAGGTTAAGTTCTTTCACCTGAGATTTTAGTCTTAGCCTATACATAGTTGGTTATCCTGCTACTGTAATTAATCTTTACACCATTATTACAGATATCAGAGTTTAATCTTTGCCAAAAAATATTTTCTAATTTCATATTGCTCTGGTTTCAAACTTCATTTAAAAAAATCCAAAAATAGGGGCGCCTGGGTGGCTCAGTCGGTTGAGCATCCGACTTCGGCTCAGGTCACGATCTCGCGGTATGTGAGTTCGAGCCCCGCATCGGGCTCTGTGCTGACTGCTTAGAGCCTGGAGCCTGTTTCAGATTCTGTGTCTCCCTCTCTCTCTGACCCGACCCCGTTCATGCTCTGTCTCTCTCTGTCTCAAAAATAAATAAACGTTAAAAAAAAAAAAAATTAAAAATCCAAAAATAAAGCAGGGAGACACATTGAAAATATGTTAATATGTTTGAGATGCAGAGATTTGGCAAAGTAAGGATTGAGCACACGCTAACCTCCAAGAGTTTACTGTATTAATTGGAGCTCATATCCACTCTTAAAGATTTTGAAGGGAGATAAAACGCTGTGAGTAACTGATCTCCAGTGTTAAAGTCAATGATATTCAACATTTAATTTTGTTTTTGGTTTGCAAAAGAAACTTGGGAAATAAGACAGAAGAAAAATAGTCCATAGAAAACCATTACCTAAACAAGTATATAAGTATTTTCGTGCAATTTTACTGTCATATAGTGTTACCTCAGCTGCCTTTCTAACCTAACATACCATGATTATTTCCCACATTACATGTCCTTTTTTCTTTTTAATGTTATTTTTGAGAGAGAAAGAGACAGAGCATGAGCCGGGGAGGGGCAGAGAGAGAGAGACAGAGACGCAGAATCCAAAGCAGGCTCCAGGCTCTGAGCTGTCAGCACGGAGCCTGACACAGGTCTCAAACTCACGAAGCTGTGAGATCATGACCTGAGGCAAAGTCAGACGCTTAACCGACTGAGCTACCCAGGTGTCCTACATGTCCTTCGTAAACATTATGTTTTAATGACTGTGTACTAACACATTGTCTGACTGTACCTGTATTAGTGTTCTATTGGTGCTGTAACAAATTACCACAGACAACAGAAATTTATGACAAATAGATTTTAGTCCATGAGACTTCCAACCTAAGTTTAAGTAAAAGTGTTCCTCTCTAGAGGCTCTTGAGGAGAATGTTGCCTTGTCTGCTTTGCTTCTAAGGGCCCTCGTTGACTGGTGGCCCCTTCTTCCATCTTTAAATCGAACTCTGACTTCTTTTACCCTCCCTTTCCACTTATAAGGACTTTTGTGAGTACCTTGGGACCATGTGGGTCAAACAGGATAATCTCTTTATATTAAGGTCAGCTAATTAGAAATCTTAAAATCTTCTTCAAACTTAATTCCTTCATTTGACATACAACCAAACATTGACAGGTTCTGGTGATTAGAATGTAAACCTCCTGGGGGGCATTATTCTGACTACAGTACCTTAATTTCTTTTAAAAAATGCTTCTCTGTGCCCAGATACTAGAGACACATTTTCCAGTCATCTGTGTAGTAAAGATCCCAAGTGAGCAGCACAAACATTTTTCAAATAATGGTCAGTGGCTGTACCCACACTTTTTTTTTCCCTGTATAAAGGATATACTCTTTTGGAAATTTTAATGGAATTTTCGTCCAATGTGTCATATTCAAACTAAATATAATGAACAAATAAATATGGTAAAAGTACCACTAAATTTTCCAAGGGAAATAAAAACAAAAATACCTCTGAACCCTTTCTTCACTTTGATTTCTTAGAAGGTGGTCCACCTAAGAAATTCCCTGATAGATGTGTGAGAAGCTTCCAATTCATTAGGCCAGAAAGGGTACATGAGAATCTAAGCTTCACTAAATTCAACTGCATTTATAAAACTTCTAGTGCTAATTCCTAGTGGCGTTTTATTTACTCTGAACAAATGATATATTTAACACTAAACGTTATCAGGTGACACTTCTTTTTAAAAAGGAGAGTTTGGCAATAACAAATATATTGCATTTAAGATGATCAGCTGAGTTTAAAAATTAAACTTCTTTGTTTCCTTGCTGGGACAACTATTTTTATCTACATGTTAAAATTTTTCTTTACTTTTCTTTACTGTTTTTCTTTACTTGAAAGACTAGCCACTGAATGAAAGAAGATCAAGATAATTCAAGGCCATTTTTAATGCTATGAGAGAAAAAAAATGCAATAAAAGCATAGACCACAGAGACCAAATGCTATTACTAACTGTGTGGGATTGGCACCATTCCTTTTTTTTTCCTTGAAAGTTCTGATTTCTCATATTTGTTTACTGGAGAATGAATTAGATCAGTCTGCCTGCGAGAAAAGTTTTCTACTTGTTGAAGGTGCTCCATGATGGTGACCCAAGTGACCAAATCCCAGCATAGATTATTTATTCGTAATCCCTTCATGGATGGAACTATTCTGAGGTCTGCTCTCCTTGGAGTAGTAAGCCTCTTAGCTCGTTTTAATTTTTCATGTTAATGAATATATATTCTTTGACCTATTATGTGCTAGACATTGTGCTGTCATACAGAACAAAACTATTCCTGCTTCAAGAGGTCCCAGCTAGTGGAGAAGAGGGACAGATATTTACAATTCAAAAGGATAAAGATTAACAGTGCAACATGTCACGACAGAAACATGCCAGACAGATCAGAGGAGAACACAGACCCTGCCTTGGCAGTAGAGGGGTGGGCTGGAGCTAGCTGGTCACCACAACTGGAGCTGTGGGCAATATTTGGCAAAATTGTCGGTTGTGTTTAGGGAAGAAAGAGGAAGAAAGATGCATCAGTGAAGGCCATTTCAACTATAGGGGGCAAGACAAGGAGAGCATAGAGGAGATGCGAAATAACACGATGTGCACGGTAACTCAAGCAGCTTAATGTTGCTGATCAGTAGGGTTCAAGAATGGAGAGAGATTCCTGCCAAGGAATAAAGGAGGCCTAGCATGCAGAGCCAAAGAGGCCTCGCCTGCCATGCCAAAGAGCTGGGCTGGGAGCTGCAGAGGATGAAGAAGCAATGGCCTATTAGTGAGATGGTTAAATGGCATATGCTGCCTCCACTTTTGACTCTTTGAAATTCTGGGGAAGGAAATGAACTAATGCTGGATCATAGGACCTCCCTTCCCGAGAGAGTTAAGTAAAACTCTTACTGGTAAGAAAAAAAAAAAAGTATTACATGAGCAGCATGCTGACAAGGAAGGACGGGCTTTGCCCCATAACCGTTGAGAAGTAAGAACCAGGAAAATTCAGGAAGGTTCACAGATTAATGTGACTTCTTCCTCAGAAGGCAAATCCAAGAAAAGACAGGTAAGTAGAAGGAAATTGTGAGAAAACTCCACTATGAACTCCTTAATTTGGAAAAAGGGAGAATGAGGGGAAGGTGGACCACCTGGGGAAGTAAGGACACAATGTTTCAAGAATGCAAGTCCCTCCCTGTCCCCTCGGGTCTCCCCAAAATAGACGCACTGGCAAAACTTGCTGTTTTGTGCATCCTCTGGTGGAAAAAGAAAGTCTGAAGAGTAAAGGAAGGAAAATGGTGATACCCAGGGCAAATCTCCTATAAAAAATGAATTAAGATTTCAGCCAACACCCCATCTTCCTGTCCTGTCTTCGTTCTCCTTTCCTTTACCTCCTCCCCACCCCTGACAACACAGTAGCCAAAACTTAGGAGCTCAATTTTTCTTGCTTGATTTTCTCTGAGAGGGAAAGGGGGCGGGGGGAGGACATTAAGAGAAATGAATGATTGGGTTTCATTGCCCCTGTCAAAAGCAAAGTTTCAAAGGACCCACCTTGAAATTGAGCAATTTAGAAGTCTTCAGATTCATTTCCCATTCCTAAATCCTGGTAACATGAAGTCCTACCCAAGTGGAGTTATAAACCAAGGACACTGCAGAATAAAATTATCATAGACTGCTGTTATCATCTCAGTGACTAGCAACACCTCCTAGGACAGATAGTAAAACAACGAGCATATCCCATAAAAATAAGTAAGATGTAAAGAAAGAGCATGACCCCCAGATATCCAACCAATAGCAATGAGTGGAAGGCAGGCAGGCAGACAGAAAAGAGTTCATAAATGTGAAAAACAAAATACATTTGAAATAAAATACCTCCGAATACGTCATTTTTTCTGCAATAAATACTTGGCTTGCAATAAACTGAGACGAGGGAAACTTTTTTTTTTTTATCTCATTTGACAACCTGAAATTCTAACAATATCACCCATGACAAACCTTTCACTTTAAGAATCGTTCTTCCATACTTCCTAAGTACAGAAATGTCTTTTACTGCACACGTTTTCTATCCACTATAGAAACAGATAGGGAGGATGCCTTCTACACCACACCAGACCAAGGCATACATGTGGCGCCTCTGGAAACTGGATAAAGATCATCAGCGTTGCTGTAGGGAGCATGGCATGGGAGAGGGTCTTATTTGGCATAGATCTTGCAACCTTATAACATGGTGTACCTGGTGGGATTTCATTTTATTTTGTTTTCTACTGGTGCTATGAACATTACTAATGAGTTGTGTTTCCGTTGGGAGATGTGACAGTGTCACATTCCACGTGTCACTTGTGTTCTACACCTCCCATGCAGAGAGCAGAGTAGTGGGATTTCAGACCAAGCGGCAATGGGAGAAAGTGCCTCTCTCACTCCTAAATCAATTATTCACCTTCTCTTCATTATGCAGCTCAGCCGCAGATAGTGCCAACGCCAAAGGTCAAATTCAATTTTCTACATAAGATCTTTCAATTAAATAGGAAGTCATACTCCAGACTGGTGCCTTCAATGTCATGTTTGGATAGGATTTCTCTCTCATAGGATATGCCCCATCCAGGACTTAATCGGTATATCCTTTCCAAAGCCACTTGCAGTCTGGGAATCTTCCCTCTTATTCTACATTTATGGGCAGACCGGGATGGGTTTGACTTTGCTGAGCTGTCCGAGCTCAGATTCTCAGCAGCCCACTCTCACCGGCTCTTGGGTCCGGGGTGAGCGATTGCAGAAGGCTTAGCCAAGATGTCCAGACGGGGTATGGCTGAAGCCCGGAGTGTGAGGAGGAACAGCTGGAAATGGAAAAGACCTTAGTGAACTGTGGATCTGTCCATGTATAACTGGGCACCTTGCTCCGTGGCCAAGGTTTCAGGCCAGCAATGTGTTCTCCTCATTAATCTAAACACTGCAGTTGGTGTTGTGACAGAAAAGGCCCACTCTACTGACATTTGAAACGAGTCCCAAATATACAGTTGTAGATGCTCAGGAAAGGAGAGCCCAGCTCGGCTTGGCAAACCAACAGCACCCATCTCACCACCTCATCAAGTCCCTCTCAGGACCTCACTGAATCATAGGCAGAATATCATAACTTGTGAACAGATTCTGATTATACACGTAATAGCACATTGTGTTTGTGTTTAAAGATAGAACTTTAATGGGCAATTCTGAGAGCTTTTAGAAAGTACCCCCCTAGACGTGGATTTATTCAATCCATATTATAGGGAAGACAAGATTTTATCATCCTTTTCTGAAACTGAAGCTCAGCATTTTGAGACTTCTAATTATTACAGCCACGAAGAGAAATCAGGTCTTCTAATTCTGAATCCCGTGTTTTCCTTGGCCCCTACCCCATTATTTCACAGTGCACTTCGAAGAGTTGTTTCTCCCGTGTGCCACAAACATGCATTATCTGGGTTTTCCGGCTCATTTCCGATACCCATTCTCTGACATGGTCATAACCTCAGAGACATTCAGACCAGAATATCTTTTGATTTTCTCTCCTCCTTTGCCTGCAGGTTTGTCTTTTTCTTAATAAAAATTCATTAGGAGAGTCATTCAAGCAGAATATATGAAATACAGAGCCCCGTGCTATTCTGGCGTCGGAGGCGGGGGGTTTCCATAGAAAAGAGGTACATGTTTATGTGGAGTCTGCAAGTCAGCAGTGAGGGTTTTAGCACCAGGCCCTTTGCTGACAGCCACTGGGCTGGATCTGTCTGTCCATGTGTAAAATGAGAATAAGCCTCTTCACAATATAAACACGGCAGTGAATATGAAGGGAACAGGTTTTGAGGCACACACTAAATAAAATTTAGAACCTTAGAGTGCTACTCCGTACATTGCCACTTGAAGCCCTCGGCAGTGTTACCTGTAGAAACTAAGACCGACTCCTGCCACACCAGCATAACCAAACGAGAACCAAAAACATTAGGAACTTGTCCCCGTACTTGACAAGACACGTGCTTCTCTGTGCCCCTTTCCACTCCTAGGCAGCCCAGTGATGGTCCTGAACATTCCAGAGGTCGCTTACACCAGGTCTCTGTTGGGTCTCCATGTACACTAAAAGCACCATGAGTCAGAAAAATAAGGCACGCTTGAGCCAAACCTGATGTTCCGTCGGTTTGCTCCATTTCAGACACAGATATTTAGCAATTGGACATTTGAGAAAACAGCATCACGGGGCGCCTGGGTGGCTCAGTCCGTGAAGCGTCCCACTTCGGCTCAGGTCATGATCTCACATTCCCGGAGTTCGAGTGCTGATAGCCCGGAGCCTGGACCCTGCTTCAGATTCTGTGTCTCCCTCTCTCTCTGACCCTCCCCCTGTTCATGCTCTGTCTCTCTCTGTCTCAAAAATAAATAAACGTTAAAAAAAATTAAAAAAAAAAAAAAGAAAGAAAACTGCATCATGCATAAAGTTTCAATTCCTATTTAAAACCTGTGTGGGTTGCTTTGCTAATTCTTTAAGGCTATAATCTGGACAGGCCCCAAACCTACGTCCCTCACCTATAAAAAGTCACCAAAGTGGTTTTAAGGAGTCCTCTCCCTCTCCTTGCTGGGCCATGGGATTCTCTCCGTGTCCCCTTCCTCTGTCGGTCACCTCCCCCTGGGCATTAAAATAATGCCAGTAACTAATATTTGGTGAGCTCTTACTATGAGGCAGGAACTGAGGGTTTCCCATATTTTAGTTCTCAAGCCCACTGTGAATTCAGGAAAGCTTGTATCATCCCAGTTTTGTCCCTGGGGAAACTGAGGCACCAGCAGCTTAGCAGTTGTGATATCCTGGTAAGTGGTGAATATGTGATGCGAGCTACCACTGTCTAGCTCCAGAGCCCATGATTTTGGCCGCGCTGCTGAAATGCCTTTGCCATGTATGTGCCACAGAACTGTATCTCTGTATCAAACTCCCACCTAACCCTAAAAACGTAGCTCTTGTTCCTTTTGATTTTAAATGAAAAAGGAGAATCAGTGCAGGACTTACTACATTAAATGAAGAGTTATGATGCTCCAGTCCATGATAGCCAGTGTGCTTTGAACAGTACCGTGTGTCAATTCTATTCGACTGGTGTAACTTGTTACCCTTTTATCATATATGTGAGGGAGACAACATGGCCTTCATTTTACAGACGAGAAACTTAAAGCACAGACAGGTAAAATTAGCTTTTCCAATGCCATTCAGCTAAGCAGTGGCGGTCTTAATTACCACACTACTCTGCCGAATAATTTAGTTCACATTAATGAAAAATCCTAAAAGTTTTGCATAAAACCTTATGATGAGAAAATAACATGAGCTCACTATATAAACACAAAGGCACATGCCAAGTTTCCAGTCCTAATTCTTAAATTCCCCTAATTATGCCTTTTTTTATGCCATGAACACCATCTTTATGCCATTGCACATCTGATTCCAGATCATTTTTTACCTTAAAGAAGACTTTCTCAGAACATGAGAGTAAAATTAGTTTTGACTAATCTTTTGATTAGATTTTTGTGGGGAGAGGGCAGAGGGAGGTGTGCAAGGTAGCCATGTTTACTTGTGAAAATGTTTACGCTTTCTCTCGTGATCGATAGATGACACCCGGTGCTTCTCTAGCCACAAAGAGGTGGCATCTAACACTGGGCAGGTCTCTGTGGGCTGGGCCCAGCCTCCAAGGCGTATTAAAGGAAGGCAGCCCACCAGGCTGCACATCTTCACACATGCTTCTACTTGTCTGCCCTCCCAACTCCTTCTCAGGGCCCTCAGGTCCCTGTATGCTTCCCTGGGTGCCAAACTTCCTAGTTAAGGTGATGAGAGGTATTTCTGTGGTGTCAGAATGGCCTGGCGAGGAGAGAGAAAGGAAAGAAAGAAAAAGGATCTCTTATTCTCTCCTTCAGAGAAAGGGCCTTGCCTTTACACCAGTCCATAGTTCTCCAATGGCAAACAATTGTTTGAGGTAGCGTCTGTTCCCATCATTACACAGGGAGGCCATTGCTGCAGCAGCCTTCGTAAACAAGTCAAAATCTAAGCCTGTCAATGCCTCGTGGCTACAAAATCAAACGCTAAGGACAACCAATCACCAACAGCCCACTAGGCTTTAAGCTATCATCAGTTTCTTTTCTTTGCTTCCACACTTTCTCTGCGTAAGTCTCTCCCCGCACCCCTGTTGGCCGAGTGTGCCTAACTACTTCTGGTTCAGTGCTGCCCTATCGAGTCAAGTTTTGTTGAAATGAATTCTTCAAATGTTGACTATGCCTCAATAGATCTTTTAGCAATTTATAGGTGTGACTAGTCTAGACACCTGAGCACCAGCATAGTGGTAGCTGAGTCAGAATGGGGCAGGTAGGGGTGGGTGGCCTAACAGTGTAGTTAGGATAAAGCAATCTGCCTTTTGTAAAGTTCTCCCAAGTGATTCTGATGCAACTTTATCATTTCAAAACTAACCGAGACCGGAGAAAAGGAAGAGAGAGGGGGCCAGTAGGTGGGCACGTTTGAAGGAAAATAAAGGGATGTCCAGAAAGCTCAGAGTTACACAGCGTTTCGCAGAAGTGACGCTGTAGAGAAGCTTTGAAGCCCATGGCAACTTTCCCCACAAGTAAATCACCTCTCACTCATCCTAGAGATTCCACTATATCCCTGAGCAGTTATGCTCTGACAGAAGCACAGCCCTGGGGCCATGGACTACTTCTGACTTCTAGCAAGAAAAGACTGGGGAGGTAGGAGAGTCGCTAGCTCTCCAACAGGCTAAAGGCAAGTTCCTGGCACAACGGGACACTACTGAATGCCTTTTACCACAGAAATAGTGCTACACCGGGTGATTTGGTTCCGTTTTAATATATTCCAGTTACGAGTACTTTTATCAATAGTTATATATACATATATTCCAGGGCAGGGGTTATAAAATTATGGCCAGCTGGCCAAATCCAGTCTGCTCACTGTTTTTATAAGTCAAGTTTCATTGGAACACAGCCACGTTCATTCACTTACATGTTGTCTATGGCTGTTTTCACACTGTAATAGTCAAGCAAATGCAACAGAGACTAAATGGCCCATTAAGCCAAAAAATCTGACCATTTATAGAAATGCTTGTCAACTACTGGTCTACAAGATTATATTATGGACCATAGCTGCTCTCCACTATATGCCTGGCAGTCTACTAGGCCCCTTTCTTAAGTTATCTTTAATGTTCCCAATAACCTTGCTAATTATGGTATTTTCATGATCTTACAGGTGAGGAAAGAATCTTAGGTCAAATGAGCATCTAAAGCATACTAGGATACTAATAAGTATTCCAACCAGAATTCAAACACTGTTTTGTTTTGCTTCGTTTTGTTTTTTTCTGACTCAGTTCTTTTACGAGCTGTTTTAGGAACATAATCCCCATGTTTTATTTTTAGTGGGAAAAGTAGTTCTCAGTGGCAAATCACAGACCTAAAAATGAGCTATTAAAAAGCAGCCCATTTAGAATTTGGGGACTGCCTCCTAGTCCAGAAAGCTCTTCCCGACCACCTGATCACTTTCCAACCGATTTCATTTTGTAACAATTATGAGTGCCTACATATATTTTATTTAGGCAACAATTTCTGTGTGGATCTGTTCTGTAGAATGCAGGCCGCTCACAGGCAGAGCCTTTGCACCATTCACTTCTGCGACCCACAGCCTGTAAGAGGGCCAGGCAAAGCACCTCATATGCGAACCCCTCTAGTTAAGAATAAACATCTACGTGGTCTTCTCATCCTAACATACAACACCTGGGTAGAGCCTGGCATGTGTAAAAATTTCCATTTGTTTATTTATCAACAATGGAAAATACTCCCTTGAAATCTGTGTAAGCGTATAGGCATTCTGGAAGAGAACTAGGCTACGTGTTAATTTGTTACAATACAGTATTTTGCAAATTATCACAATCTCACTTTGGGGGACTTAATTAATCAGAACATATATATCAGAGAAAAAAATAACAGCTTTTTAATTAAACAGTAACTTCAAATGAAGGTGATACTGCTCCTCATTTAACCCCTGAGAAGTTTGAGTTTACAGATTGCTACATTCTGCCCCCTACTGGAAGAGAGACTAACAACAAATAGTAACTAGCCAAAAAGCTAGTTTTTCAAGCTTTTACAAAATTTTTCTTTTTGCTAAAAGAAATTACATGCTCAGTTGCCTTTTTACCCACATCTAATACTTTCTACTTCCAAAATAAACAGTGAAACAAAAAGGAACATAAGATGGCTACCAGTAAAATAGAGGGAAAAACCAATATATATATATTTTAAAGCCCCTATATATATACATATATATATGTGTATATATATATGCATATGTATATATATATGCTTAAATATTATATATACACACACACACAGATATATATATATGACACATTTTTAAAATTTTTTAATGTTTATTTTTTGAGAGAGAGAGAGCACAAACAGGGGAGGAACAGAGAGGGAGACACAGAACTCAAAGCGGGCTCCATGCTCTGAGCTGTCAGCACAAATCCTGACGCGGGGCTCAAACTCACGGACCATGAGATCATGACCTGAGCCAAAGTCGGTTGCTCAATCGAATGAGCCACCCAGGTGCCCCAGACACGTTTTGAAAATAAAGATGATTTGTTATTTCTGTAGGGTTATTTAAAATGTGACCAGTTTAATAATTAGCTCTATATAAACTTACCATATAGCATAACCTGAAGGAATGTAAGGGTGAACTTCTAAAAATCAAACTCTTTCTGAATATTAAAGGCAACACATATTCATTATTTATTAGTATTAACTCATTTATTTCAGGTTCTTTTTAACTCTTAACTAATGGAGTAAATTTCATGTGTAATATAATATGTACGATCCCTGATTTTAAAATGCATATCTTGTAGGATACTTTCTTTTATAGATAAGAGCATTTAATTACATAATTACACTGGACTTTTTTTTTTTTTCCTGCCCAAATTGGTCCCTTCCACTTCCATAACTCCCCATACCAAACCCCACGTCTATGTGGAGATAAAGCAAGCCATCCCTAACCATTACCCAGTGCTCACTGAAATAACACCATCCTACAAACCAGCATTGTGACTTTTATAGGTACAGGACTTTAATCAAAAATCTAGACTACATAATTTTTTTTTAACGTTTATTTATTTTTGAGACAGAGAGAGACAGAGCATGAACAGGGGAGGGGCAGAGAGAGAGGGAGACACAGAATCTGAAACAGGGTCCAGGCTCTGAGCTGTCAGCACAGAGCCCGACGCGGGGCTCGAACTCACGGACCGTGAGATCATGACCTGAGCCGAAGTCGGACGCTTAACCGACCGAGCCACCCAGGCGCCCCAAGACTACATAATTTTAAGCATTGGCTAATCTGTGCTAAGTTATGACGTTATAAAGCAAAATGTGTACACCTCTAAGTTAATTAGCTGTTCCCCTAATTTTAAGATAGGGGCACAAGAAGTTTCCATGTGGAGAATGTATTGTTTCTCTTGCGCAACTGGGACCAAGATTTTGATTTTCATTTTTCTATTACATTCTATTCTATTCTATTACATTTCTATTACATTACATTTTCTATTACATTACATTACTGAATATATTTTTCTTAAACTCAGGGCAAGAAAGTCTTTACCTCATGGTGTTCCCTTACTGGAGAGTAAGAGGAATCATTGTGCTTAAGAGCATAAATCCTCAAGTCAGATTACGTCAGTTCAGATTCCAGCTCTCAGGTACTAGCTGTATTACCCTGGACAAGTTATTTACCTCCCTCTGCCTCAGTTTACTCATCTGTAAAACGTGCGTGTCAATAACACTTGCCTCATAGGGGAGTTATGGGAGTAGAAGAAATTCACACATAAAAAGACCTTTAGAATTGGGCCTCACACATGGTAAACATTCAACAGATGTCAGCAACAACTCAAATCCGTTTATACATCTGACCCTGTGGACAGAAGCCTCAAAGCTAAAGCTCCATGCTTCTGTCATAACTAACTCATCCCAGATACCTGCTTCTTCTGTCTCCCTCCTTTGTGATTCACTTATAATTGTTTCTACCACTGTAATAGCAGCTATCTTTAAATATTTTAAGGAAATAAACAAGATCCGAATTAAAATAGACTAAATTGACCTTGGCCTCTTTAGCCAATTATTTCATACCACATTACTTAATTCTCTGCTTTGGAAAATACTCTTAAATTAGGTCACATAAATTTCCAAAAGCACATCTTAAAATATGATTATCTTCCATGTGCAGGAAAATCCAGAATTGAATAAATCTCGCCTTCACATGAGGCTACTTTGATGGCATACATGGCTGTTAATGGTTTAATAAATCCATAAAAAGAGCTCTCAAAACATCACATGTGCTGATGGGTTTTCACGCTCATTGGCGCTCACATGGATAAGGAATAGAACAGAGCAGTTATAGACCACTGGCCCTGAGCTTGGAATAAATTGAAATCAAGCTTCCAGCAGAGTACAATTCCAGTGAAAAGTTTAAGAGGGAACCCAGTACGGAGTTCAAGTGCACCAGAACAGATTGCTCTGGCTTGCATGAAACTCTTAGCACCCCCAGGAGACGTATGCAGAACACTTTTCCAAATGGATAGCTGTCCTCAGAACTTAAGCTCTCGAACACAAGTTAGGAACAAAGGCTTGTTCCCCCTCCTCCTCCACCAACCCAACTCAAATATCTTTACCACTTATTAGACAAAGCGATTCAATACCTCCTGGAGAGTGCCCTTCCAGATGAAGGAGGATCATTCCTCAAGGGCTCTACTCTGGACACCTCATTGTTGAGATGGAAAGTTCGGGTTGCATAACAAGAAGCATTAGTTTTAATGTTCTCTGATTTGTCCTAAGGAAATATCCCAAAATTTTCAGAAAGAATGTGTCTGAAAATGAAAAAAATTGAAAGAGGTGAAGCACAAGAGGTATCATCAGCAAGTGATGGAACAAGGCTGGCCCATTAGGATCGCTGGGAGTGGTGATGGCAACAGGGTTACTCATAAAAGAAGAAAACAACAAGAAACACGCATTTTCATTGCGGACTATCAGCCAGCTGAGTGTGGCTAAGAGAACTGTTCAGGAATGCTCGCAGGTAATGGCTAAGGAATTTTTTTTGAGGCGAGTGTAAAAAGAAAGTGTTGAGATTCCAGTGGTTTCACTTGAGGGAGCTCAGAGACAAACACTCATATCCTTCCTACTCTGGTTATTATTCTCTTAGGCCATGAAAGCTAGGGAGTGTTTTTTACAGTATCAGTAACATACATGTGCTTCCTTCCTGATTGTTAAAAGACACAGACTTGCAATTTGAAGTCAGCTGTCCCCACAAATGGTACTTGTACCCCACACTACACTGAAACAGATCTCAGTACCCTGTGGCACCAAACAGGTTATTCATAAAGTACATTTAGTCATCTCAAATTGCAAATGGGAATATGGGAAGGTTACAACACTGAATTACTAGAAAAATACTTAAAATCTTAACTAGATGGGACTGTTTTCTAAAACTCACTATTTGCAGTACCAGCGATGAATTCCTTCTATGCTCGGCCTCCTTAACTTTTGTCTTTTCCCTCCCGGACTCTCGCTCCTCCTCCTCCTCCAACCCAACTCAGATAGCTTTACCACCATGCAATTCAATAGCTCTAATTCTGCATACCATCATCACTATCATCATCCTTCTGGCCATGACCATAGCAAACATTCTGTACTTAAATGTCTAATACTCCAAGAATGGACTCATTTAATCCTTGTGAAGGTCCAATGGATTAGGATTTACTATCATCATATGCATTTTTATACTTGAGGAAATTAATGCGCCAAGGGGAGATAACCTGACAAGATTACATAGATGGTATGGTTGGATATAGAGCAGGGCTATCAGATGTGGGCAGCTGAAACTAGTCTGTGTTTTTAGCCATGGACACTGTTTCTCATACTGTATACCCCATACTGCTCAGTGAACAAAGGCCCGCTGGTCAACAGTATACACCTGCCCCTAGGAAACAAAAAAATTTAAAATTCATTTTTATGCTACACATATTAAATAAAATAGAACACAGAGCAACTGAAACTGCCAGAGGGAGGGACTCTTCGGTCAAGTCTACATAGGAAGTAAGCTGAGCTTTAAGAGATGCATAGAAGTTCAAGCAAAATATGGCATAGCTATAAGGCCATGTGGAAATGTGTGGTTTATGTTGGAACTGGCTGGATGTGATTGGAGGAGGCATTATTTGAGGAAGGTGCGAAAGATGCAGCTAGGAGAAAGACAAAGATTTGATGCAAGGTAACAAATTGGCTTGGAACGATGATATTAAACATGTGGTTAATTTTAGGTTGTAGGAATTCAGAGATTTTTAGCACAGAAATAATATAATCAAATTCATATTTTGGAAAATTCTCTGAGTGCTTAGTGGGGGACAAATTGTAGGGAATCAACAAGTGTGTGCATATGAGGATTAGGACTGATGCAAAAATACTAGTTAGGCTACAATGCCTGTTAAAACTACAGCCTTAAATTCATTCTCAGTTCCAAATTCTCCCAAATATATGCTTTTCCTTTGGTAAAGGGAGGTGACTGCAACAACCATTTTTGTTAGACTTTTTTTTTTTCCAATTTACTTTTCCCTCGTATTCTGGAAGAGTGAGCTCATCAGAAAGCACTCAAAACCAACTTACTATCTTGTCTCAAATCTACTTTCCTCTGCTTCAAATTTCTAGACCTAGTTTCATTCATTCCTCAATTCAACAGATGCTTGCTGGGTATCTACTACCCAGTAGGCATATACATTTATTCCTTCCAAATTGTCTTCTGCTTTAAGGTGGATTGTTGCCTTTGGGGGAGGGCTGACCGGTTGAGACCTTGAGACGATTTTGCAACACAAGGTAGAGGGTGAATGGCCAAATGAAAGGAACCCTCATATGAAAAGGCCACATCTCCAGCCAGAACATGGTTGGAAGAATTTTTCACTTCTCTCTGCCAATGTCTTTGGTCTTTAGTAGATTGACAAACATTTGAGAAGACTCCAAGGGGTTGGGGAGAATCACCTTTGCCACAGAGAAGCTACTGGAAGATTGGCAAAGAGGTCACTTGCAGGCAATTCTAAACTTAAATGAAGTAATCTGTATCCTGTAAACCACATAATATTTCTGTGATGAAAATTTCCCTGTGTTATCTTCAAGTCTTTTTAAAAGTCTTGCTCCAAAGTTCCAGCAGTCTCCATTAAGACTATAAAGTGTCTTATTTCCATACTTAGGCCCAGTATTTGAAGAAGAGGAATGTCCCCTTAAGGCCAGTAGGATGAAGATAGAATTACTTTAAGCAGCGAATCTTACCAAATAAAAATCAAGGGCAAGAAATTTCCAGTTTTAGCTCTGCTGTATAAAGAGCTTAGAGACTGTGTTTCCCATACCAATAACAAGAAAATACTGGGCTGATAATCACTTTTCTTGGACCCAGAGAACTGAGGACTCAGGGCCAACTGCCACTCAGTAATGTGGAAACACAGACAAAAATAGAGGGCCTTGGCCAAGATCTACTTACTTGGAACAGCAACCACTAGCATAACTGGTAGGAATACCTAAATGATAACTGACAAGTTTCTGGAGGCTGAGTGTGGACTAGCATGACAGAGAGAAACTCTAGAGGGTTGCATTCTTAGGAGAGGGCCAATAATCAGCAATAACCAGTGACTTTATCTACAAAAGTTCCATTTGGCTGTCCTGGGGAAGATCTAAGCAAGATCCCCTTGTGACTTAGGAAGAGAAAAAGAATAATCATTGTGAAATAAGGAGCATTTGCCATAGCAGCAGCCTTCTTTTCATGGGGAAAGGCTTTATCAGAGTTTTATCCCAACTGTGGGAAAGACATCCCTCCCATTCTGCCTCTACACCCAATCCTTCTGGTCTTAACTTGGGGTGGGGGCGCTAGCCTACAGTAGAAACTCTGCAAAGCCAGGAGACAAAAGCCCACTTAAAGGCTGAGATTGAACTACAACATAGGAAGTGCCCCCTCCCATGCACCATGGCACTATACCAACAGGGTTTTAGTATAATAACAGTGGGTTATAGCTAAACAAACAGCAGGATGCATACTCTCTGAGAAGCAGAACTTACGAAAGCCAAACTCAAAAAGAAATTAAGACCAACAACAAATAAAAACAAAGTTACTAGAGGAATTTGAAGCCCTTGACACTCACTGCATTAGCCAACATTAAACACAGCCTAATACCTAGACACATGAACATAAATCCTAACAGTAAAAGCCTATTTACTTCAGTTCTCATTATCCAATAAAATATGTCTAGCTTTCAACAACAACTAATAACAAGGCATAGGAAACAGCAAAAAACCCCACCATTTGAAGAAACACAGCAAGCATGAGAACCAGACTTGGATATGGCACAGATATTAAAAGTAGAAGATGTGGTTACAGAGAAAGACAGATACCATATGGTTTCACTCTTATGTGGATCCTGAGAAACTTAAGAGAAACCCATGGGGGAGGGGAAAAAAAAAAAAAAGAGGTTAGAGTGGGAGAGAGCCAAAGCATAAGAGACTGTTGAGAACTGAGAACAAACTAAGGGTTGATGGGGGTGGGAGGGAGGAGAGGGTGGGTGATGGGTATTGAGGAGGGCACCTTTTGGGATGAGCACTGGGTGTTGTATGGAAACCAATTTGACAATAAATTTCATATATAAATAAAAAAAAATAAATAAAAAATAAATAAATAAATAAATAAATAAAAAAGTAGAAGATGTGGAATTTAAAATAACTACAATCAATATGTTAAGAGCTCCAGTGGACACAGAAGACAAACATGAAAGAATAGGTACGTAAACAGAGTTGGAAACTCTAAGGAAGAATAAATATTAATGCTATAAATCAAAAAACACAGAAATGGAGCAGCTTTTGCTGGGTTCATCAGTGAAGTGGACAAACTGAGCTTGAAGACAGGTCAATGTAACCTTCTCAAACTGAAATGGAAAAAAAAAAACTAAAATTATAAAAGTCTAATAAATGTGGGACAATTTCAGAAGATGTAACATATGCATAATTGAAATATAAGACAAAGAATGAAGCAGAAAAAAAATATTTGTATTAATAATGGCTTCAAATTCCCCCAAATTAATGACAGACACAAAAGCACAGATACAGGTAGTTCGGGTACAACAAGCTCAGATACAGGAATACATAAATTGCAGGTTAATCAAGCTGATGAACATTAAAAACAAAACAACAACCAAAAAATTAGGAGATTTCCCATTCCCAGTTAAGCACATAAGAAAAACTTGGCAGTTGCCACTCTATACTAGTAAGTAAAAAGTTGAAAAAACGGAAAAATCAATAGGTCTCCTTGTATTCTTAAAGAGAAGTGAAACCACAGGGTAAACCACTGCCCCCCAAATTGGGGAAACCAACAGTAAATACAAAGAATCAAAACTTATTGTACCAGAGCCCCATGAAAGAAACCTGGGCAGGAACCGGTGCTAAGGTAGGAAAACCTGAACTGTAATGAATCGCTTGAGGCTCAGTGTGGACAAATCTGAGAGTTGTAACTCCAGGGAGATCCAGTCATAAAGCAGCCTCCATACTGTTGTGAATTTTATCCCCGGGAATTCTATCAGGTACTCATGATGAATTGTAGAGAAAAATCCCCTCGTGCTTCCAGTAGGAAGAGGGGAAAATAAAACATTTTGAAATACACCAGAGCATTTTGTTCTTCTTGAATCTGCCCACAGGAGAAATTATTTCACCCACGCCTAGCCTGATGGGGTTTTATCAGAGCCTCAACAGCCTGGGGGACAGTAAATATCCAACTCCAGCCAGCCCTAACCCTTCCACATGGAGGAAGGAAAATAGCAAGCTCCAGCCATCCTGTCCCACTGAAGGGGGTAGAAATCTGAGAAGCACATATGAAGTTCACAATCCAGAGACAGAGGCTCCCTTGAAGACTGAGAGCTGAATATAGGATTATAGAACACGCCCCTCCCCCCCACACCTCACCATCTATTACTAAAGGTCTATTTATAGCAGTTCATTTTACCCAGATCCAGCTATCAAAAAGACTTACAAGGCATACCAAAAAGCCAAAAGACACAATTTGGAGAGACAGCGCCATAGAATCAGACATGGTAGAGATGTTAGTGTTACCGGACTGGGAATTTCTTTTTAAAAACTATGACTGGTATACTAAGGCCTGTAATGGATTAAAAAAAAAAAAAAAAAAAAAAAAAGACGCTATGCAAGAGCATATGAGCAATGTAAACAAAGATGGAAGCTCAAAAAATAATAATTGCTAGAGATAAAAAACACACTGTAAACTGAAATGAATAAATGCCTTTGATGGGCTTATTAGTAGACCAGATAGATATGGCTGATATCCTCCAAGCTTGAGGATATCTTAGTAGAATCTTCAAAAACCAAAAATCAAGGAGAAAACTGAAAACAAATACCCAAGGATTGTGGAACAATTACACAAGTTGTAGCAACAACAATAGAAATACCAGAGAAGAAGAAAGAGAAAGGAACAGAAGAAATCTTTGAAATGATCATGCTCAACTGACAATTTCTCCAAATTAATGTCAGGCACCAAACCACAGACCCAAGAAGCTCAGAGACCAAGCAGGACAGAGGCCAAAAAATTAAACCTGGGCATATATCTTCAAGCTAAGAAAACCAAACAGTTTTTTAAAATGCTGAAAGAAATCAGAGGGAAGAAAACATTCATAGAGGAGCAGAGAATTATATTCAACTTCTCAGAAACCATGCAAGGCAAAGAGAATAGACTGAAATAGTTTAAGTGTTAAGAGAAAGAAAGCCACCAACCTATAATTCTACCTAGTAATGCCTCAAAAGTGAAGGAGAAATAAAAACTTTCTTGGAAACATAAAAATTAAGGGAATTTGTTGACAGCAGACATTCCTTGCAAGAATTGTTAAAAAAAATAGTCTTTAGAGAAAAGGAAAATTACATAGGTAAGAAACTCAGATCTACATAAAAAGAGCATCAAAGAATGAAAAAAATTAAAAGCTTTCATTTCTATTTTTTAATCGATCTGAAATGGGTTTGTTCAAAATTCAATAGCAACAATATATCCAATGATGTATGCTTACACATAAGTGCATTGAATGACAGCAGTGATACAAAGGATAAGAGGGAAAAATTAGGATTATTTTGTTATTACTAGGTACTTGAATTATCTGTGAAGTGGTATAGTTTTATATGAAAGGACACTTGAATTAGTTGTAAATCTATTACAAATTATACAGAAAACACTCAAAAAATTAAAAGAAACAAGTATAACTGATATGCTAAGAAAGGAGAGAAAATAGAATCATAAAATGCTCAATTGGAACAACAAAATGCAGGGGGAAAAGTGGAAGACTAAACAGTAGCTAATATCACAGATATTAATCCAACTATATCAAGAAACCACTGTGAATGTCAGTGGCACAAATGTACCAATTAAAACACGTATTATTAGAGTGGACAAAAAGACAAAACTGAAGTGTTTGCTGTCTACAAGAAACCCACTTAAAAAATAAGGACACCTATAGATGAAAAGTAAAGAGATGAAAAAATAAATATCATGCCAACAGTAATCAAAAGAAAACAGGAGTAGCTGTATTAATGGCAGGCAGAGAAGATTCAGAGGAAGGAAAGTTATCAGGAATATAGAGGAGCATTAATGATAAAGGGCTCAAGTCTCTAAAATGGCAGAATAATTGTTAATGTGTATGTGCCTAACAACAGAGCATCAAACTACATGAAGCAAAAACTGATAGAACCACAAAGAGAAATGGATGAATCCGATATTATAATCAGAGGCCTCAAAAACACTCTATCACAAAAGGATAGATTCTGTAGGCAGAAAATCGGTAAGGACATAGTTGAACTCTACAGCACCATTAGTCAACTGGATTGACATAATTGACATTTATAAACTATTTCATCCAACAATACCAGAATACACATTCTTCTAGTTCACATGAAACATTCACCAAAATAGACCACATTCTGAACCATAAAACACTCCTTAACAATCGTTTAAAAAGTGAAGTTAGGGGCTCCTGGGTGGCTCAGTGAGTTAAGCGACTGACTCTTGGTTTTGGTTCAGATCATGGTCTCATGGTTGGTGGGTTCGAGCCCCACGTTGGACTCTGCACTCACAGTGTGGAGCCTGCTTGGGATTCTCTCTCTCCCTTTTTCTACCCCTCCCCTACTCGCTCTCCCTTAAAATAAATAAGTATTTTTTTTTTATTTTAACGTTTATTTATTTTTGAGACAGGGAGAGACAGAGCATGAACAGGGGAGGGTCAGAGAGAGGGAGACACAGAATATGAAGCAGGCTCCAAGCTCCGAGCTGTCAGCACAAAGTCCGACATGGGGCTAGAACTCACGGACCGCAAGATCATGACCTGAGCCGAAGTCGGCCGCCCAACCAACTGAGCCACCAGGTGCCCCTAAATTTTTTAAAAATTAAAAAAAAAACCAACCTGAAGTTATACAACATATGCTCTCAGACCAAAAAGGAATCAATAACAGAAATATAGCTAGAAAATACACAAATGGAGATTAAACAGTTCTAAATAATGTACAGGTCAAATTAAAAAATTACATACTTTGAATTAAATGAAAATGCAAATTTATCAAAATTTGTGGGATACAATGAATGCAGCCTTTAGAATGAAATTTATAGCATTAATGTATATGTTTAAAAAGTTCTAAAATCAACAAAACATTCAATTTTAGGAAACTAGAAAAAGGATAAATTAAATCCAAAGTGGGTAGAAATAACAAAAATTAGAGGAGAAATAAATGAAATTGAAATAGTAAATCAACAGAGAACAAAACCAAAAGATGATTCTTTGAAAGATCATCAAGATTTATAAGCCTCTAGCCAAGGTAATTAAGAAAAAAAGAGAAGATGCAAATTACTAATATTACAAATGAGGAAATATCACTACATATCCCAAGGATAACAAAAGGACAAGAAAGAAATAGTATTAACAACTTTATGCCCACAGATTTGATAACCTCAATGAATTGGATCAATTCCTTGAAAGACACAATCTGCCAACACTCCTACAAGAACATATAGATGATTGGACAAAGTCTTTAACTATAAATGAGTTCATAATTAATAACCTTCCATAACAGAAAGCACAGGTCGATACGAGTTCACTGGTAAATCCTACCAAACATTTAAGGAAGAAATTATACCAATTCTCTACAATCTCTTTTAGAAGATAGAAGTACAGGGAATTCTTTTTTTTTTTTTTTTTTTTTTTTAATCTTTATTTTTGAGAGAGAGAGAGACAGAGTGTGAGCAGGGGAGGAACAGAGAGAGAAGGAGACACAGAATCTGAAGCAGGCTCCAGGCTGTCAGCACAGAGCCTGATGCGGGGCTCAAACCCACGAACTGCGAGATCACGACCTGAGCCGAAGTCGGACACTTAACCGACTGAGCCACCCAGGCGCCCCCAGGGAATTCTTTTAATGAGGTCAGAATTATCCTAATACCAAAACCAGACAATGATATTACAATAAAACTACAGACCACTATTTCTGATGGGTATAAGTGCAAAAATATTCAGTAATAGCAAGTAACAAATCAAGTCCCACAACGTATAAAAAAGGTATACAAAACCACTCAGTGGGATGTAGTCCAGGTATGCAAGCCTGGTTCAACATTTGAAAAATTAATATAACCCATCACATCAACAGGTTAAAGAAAACTTACATGATCATATGAATAAAAAATTACATGATCAGAGTTGAACTCTACAGCACCATTAGTCAACTGGATTGACATAATTGATATTTATAAACTATTTCATCCAACAATACCAGAATATACATTCTTCTAGTTCACATGAAACATTCACCAAAATAGACCACATTCCAAACCATAAAACACTCCTTAACAATTATTTAGGAGAAACATTCAGCTCCCACTCATGAAAAACTCTCAGTAAACTAAGAATAGAGGGGTACTTCCTCAACTTGATAAAGATTATCTACAAAAACCCTCCAACTGGGTGCCCCTGTGGCTCAGTCAGGTAAGTGTTAGACTTTTGATTTTGGCTCAAGTCATGATCTCACAGTTCATGAGATTGATCCCTGCATCAGTGCTGTCAGGACAGAGCCTGCTTGGGATTCTCTCTCTCCCTCTCTGTCTGCCGCCCCTAACTCACTTTTGCTTTCTATCTTGCTCTCTCTCAAAATTAAATCAACAAACAACAGCAACAACAACAAAAACCCTCCAGCTAACATCATACCTAATGGTAAGAAACCTGAAGCTTTCCCATGAGATCAGGTACAAGGCATGGATGTTCTCTATCACCACTCGTTTTCAATGTCATACTGGAAATCTTTGTTAATGTGATAAAATGAAAGAAGAAAATAAACTGTATACAAATTGGGATGAAAACATAAAATTGTCTTTGTTTGCAGGTGACATAATCATCTATATACAAAATTTAAAAGAATCAATGAAAATACTCCTGGAACTAATAAGTAATCATAGCCATGTTTCAGAACACTAGTCAAAATTGACAAAAGTCAATTGCTTGCCCATATTCTAGCAGTCAACAAGTGGAATTTGAAAATAGAAGCAATACTATTTATATTGGAATCACTGAAACTGAAATACATAGGCATGAATCTAACAAAATATGCTCAAGTTCTACATGAGGAAACCTATAAAATTCTGATGAAATGAAAGAAATCAAAGAATTCAATAAATAGAAGGATATTTCATGTTTATGGAAAAGACTCAAGTTCTTCCCACCTTAAGCTCAATCAAAATCCCAGCAAGTTACTGTACAGACTAAAACAAACTGATTCTAAAGTTATTTTAGAAAGGCAAAAGACCCAAAATAGCCAACAGAATATTGAAGAACAATGTTGAAAGAGTAACAATATCTGACTTTGAGACTTATTTCAAGGGGACAGTAAATATTCAACAGTGTTTCTTTGGCAAAGAGTAAACAAATCAGTGGAATAGAATAGAATCCAGAGACAGACCCCTATAAATATAGGCAGTTGATCTTTGGCAAAAAAGCAAAGGGAATGCAATGGCAGAAGATAGTCTTTTCAAAAAGTGGTTCTGGAACAACTGGACATCCACATGTAAAAAGGAATGAATCTAGACACAGATCTTATAGCTTTCACAAACATTAATTTAAAATGGATGAAAGATGGACTGTCTGGCTGTCTGAGTTGGTAAAGCATGTAACTATTGATCTTCAGGTAGTAAGTTCAAGCTCCACATTGGGCGTGGACCCTACTTTAACTAACTGATTAAAAATTTAAATTAATTAAATTAAATTTAAATTTAATTAAAATTAATTTAATTAAATTAAAATTAAATTAAATTAAATTAAATTTTAATTTTCATTAAATTTAATTTTTAATTAAATTTAATTTTTAAATTTAATTTTTACATTAATGAAAACTAAAATTTAATTAATTAAAAATTCAATGAAAGTAAAATGGATCGGGGCGCCTGGGTGGCGCAGTCGGTTAAGCGTCCGACTTCAGCCAGGTCACGATCTCGCGGTCCGTGAGTTCGAGCCCCGCATCGGGCTCTGGGCTGATGGCTCAGAGCCTGGAGCCTGTTTCCAATTCTGTGTCTCCCTCTCTCTCTGCCCCTCGCCCGTTCATACTCTGTCTCTCTCTGTCCCAAAAATAAATAAACGTTGAAAAAAAAAATTAAAAAAAAAAAAAAAGTAAAATGGATCACAGACTTAAATGTAAAATGCATAACTATAAAATCCCTAGAAGGAAAAAAAATCTAGATGACCTTGGGTATGATGATGACATCTTAGATACAAAACAAAAGACACAATACATGAAAGCAATAATTGATTATTTGGACTTCATTAAAAATTAAGAACACTGGTTCTGTGAAAGGAATTATCAAAAGACTGAAAAGTCAAATTAAAAACGGAGGGGTGCTTAGGTGGCTCAGTCAGTTAAGCGTCCGACTTCAGCTCAGGTCATGATCTCTCGGTCCGCGAGTTCGAGCCCCGCGTCGGTCTCTGGGCTGATGGCTCAGAGCCTGGAGCCTGCTTCCGATTCTGTGTCTCCCTCTCTCTGCCCCTCCCCCGTTCATGCTCTGTCTCTCTCTGTCTCAAAAATAAATAAACTTAAAAAAAAAAAAACTGGGAGAAAATATTTGCAAAATGACATATCTGAAAGAACTGCTCCAAAATATACAAAGAACTATTAAAACTCAACAAGAAAACAGACAACTTGTTTTAAAAAAAAATAGGCCAAAGAGCTTAAGAAACACTCCAAAGAAAATGTACAGATAGAAAATAAGCACATGAAAGGATGTTCTGTATTATGTCATCAGGAAAATGCAAATTAAAACAATAATCCAATACCACTATGCACATATTAGAATGGCTGAAATCTGAAACACTGCCAAGACCAAATGCTAGTGAGACTGGAGTAATAGTAACTCTCATTCATTGCTGGTGGAAATGCAAAGTGGTATAGTCACTATGGAAGGCTGTTTGCATTTCTTACAAAAATAAACATACCCTTACAATGAAATGCAGCATTCATGCTCATTGGTATTCACCCAAAGAAGGCGAAAACTTATGTTCACCCAAAAATCTGCTTACAGGTATTTATAGCAGCTCTGTCGATAATTGCCAACTTGGTAGCAACCAAGATGTTCTTTAGTAGGTGAGTAGATAAATGAACTGCAGTACATCCAGACAATAGAATATTATTCAATGCTTAAAGGAAATGAGGCTTCAAGCCATGAAAATCCATGAAGGAAACATAAATACATATTACTAAGTGAAAGAAGTAATCTGAAGGCAACTTACTGTATGCTTTCACTCATATGACATTCTGGATAAGGCAAAACTATGAAGATAGTAAAAGAATCAATGGTTGCTAGGGATTAGATAGAAGAGAGTGATGCATGTGTCAAACACAGGATTTTTAGGGATATGTGGCAGGAAAACTACTCTCTATGACTCTATAATGGTAGATACAGGTCATTATAAATTTGGCCAAACCCATAGAATATACAACACCAAATATGAACTCAAATGTAGACTATGGACTCTGAGTGATAATGACGTCAATGCAGATTCATCACTTATAACATAAGCACCACCACATGCAGGAAGTTGATATGGGAGAGACTATGCATGTGTGCAGACAAGGGATAAATGGGGAATACCTGGCTCCTACTCAATTTTGCCATGATCTTGAAGCTCCTGTAAAAAGTAAACTCTTAAACAAACAAAAAGCTACAGGTAGGCATAACATATTCAAAAGGAAGAAATCAAAAGACAAATTCTTGAAATAAACAAGGGGACTTTTGAAGCCTCTTATGGAATAACATGAGTAAGAGCTAAAGCAGAACAGACAACCCAGAAATGGACCCACAAATATATGGCCAACTAATCTTCGACAAAGTGGGAAAGAGTATCCAGTGAAAAAAGACAGTCTTTTCAGCAAATGGTGCTGGGAAAACTGGACAGTGACCCATAGAAGAATGAAACTGGACCACCTTCTTACACCATACACAAAAAATAAACTCAAAATTGATGAAAAAAAAACTAAATGTGAGACAGGAAACCATCAAAATCCTACAAGAGAAAACAGGCAGCAACCTCTTTGACCTCAGCTGCAGCAACTTCTTATTAAACATATATCTGGAGGCAAGCGAAACAAAAGCAAAAGTGAAATATTGGGACCTCATCAAAATAAAAAGCTTCTGCACAGTGAAGGAAGCAATCAACAAAACTAAAAGGCAACTGAAGGAATGGGAGAAGATATTTGCAAATAACATAGCTGATAAAGGGTTAATATCCAAAATCTATAAAGAACTTATCAAACTCAACACCCAAAAAAACAAATAATCCAGTGAAGACATAGACAGAAGACATGAATGGACACTTTTCCAAAGAAGACATCCAGATGGCTAACAGACACATGAAAAGATGCTCAAAATCACTTATCATCAGGGAAATACAAATTAAAACCACAAAAAGATACCACCTCACACCTGTCAGAAACTCATGAAACAGATGTTGGCAAGGATGCAGAGAAAGGGGGACACTTTTGCACTGCTGGTGGGAATGCAAACTGGTGCAGCCACTTTGGAAAACACTATGGAGGTTCCTCAAAAAATTAAAAATAGAACTACCCTGTGACCCAGCAAATGCACTACTAGATATTTATCCAAAGAATACAAAAATGCTGATTCAAGGGGGACATGCATCTCACTGTTTATAGCAGCACTATCAACAACAGCAAAATTATGGAAAGAGCCCAAATGTCCATCAACTGATGAATAGATTAAGAAGATGTGGTATATACATACAATGGAACATTACTCAATGATCAAAAAGAATGAAATCTTGCCATTTACAGCAACATGAGTGGAGGAATCAATGATGGGTGATGGGTGGAACTAGAGTGTATTATGCTAAGTGAAATAAGTTAGTCAGAAAAATACAAATATCCTATGATTTCATACATATTTGGAATTTAAGACACACAACAGATGAACATAAGGGAAGAGAAGGAAAAATAAGATAAATACACAGAGGAAGGCAAACCATAAGAGACTCGTCAATACAGAGAACCGAGGGTTGCTGGAGGGGTGTTGGGTCAGGGGATGGACTAAATGGGCAGTGGGCATTAAGGAGGGCAGTTGTTGGGCTGAGTACTGGATGTTATATATAAGTGATGAGTCACTGGATTCTACTCCTTAATCCAATGCTACACTGTATGTTAACCAACTTGAATTTAAATAAATACCTTTTAAAAAAAGAGTTAAAGCAGTCAGTAGCTATGCAAACAACAGATAAGATATTTATAGTTTTGAAAGATATCAAGCCCAACCTATAATTCTATGTCCAGCAAAAGTTTTCTTCAACAATGAAGGAAAAATAAAAACTATCTGAGGAAAAAAATAATAAAACAAAACCTGAGGGAAGTCATCTCCAGCTGACCTGCCTTTAAGAAATGTTAAAGTAAGTTCTTTAGGAGAAAAATTAAAGATCAGAAATATTGGATCTAGATAGAGCAATAAAGAGTACTGGAGAAAGTATATATGAATGTAAAATAATTTCTTCTCTTAATCTAAATGACAACCATTTATTTCAAATACTAACAGTAGTAATGTATCAGGCCATCACCACAGATGGGATAAGTGAAATGAATGACAAGGTCATAAGGTCTGGAAGGTGGAATTAAGAATACTCTGTTATATGGTACCTGTGTTACAGGAAAAATGATATAGTGTTATTTATGGCATGCCTTTGGACACTAAATCACAGTATCCCGAATTCATCTTATATAAATTCCTCTTATGATTTTGTTTTCTTTTTCCACTTTTTTTTTTTTTACCATGTTATATTCTGTGGATATTTCTAAGGTAACTTGAAGCCATTCAAAATAATATGAGTAAATGAATCAGAATTGTTCTAAAGATACTCCTGAGGAACAAAGTGAGAGCTATCACTTAGAGTGAACCTAATGGCATTGATCCTTTCAGTCACTGATGAAGTTATTTTTAGTTGCATCATCGTCTTTGAGCCACACTAAGGGAGCAATAATGCCACTATGGTTTTGTCATCCTTTGATATAGTTTTCTTATGTCACACAGTCATTATAGTACTTGTCACTCTGGGAAGAATTAATTGCCAGCAAAATAAAAAGTATTATAATTGTGATGTGGTTTATCCTCATTATTTCACAGAAATAATTCTAGAGTTGGAATCTATTTCAAAGGATCAGTTGTTCTAGTCCTTACTATCAGCTGATGATTATTTATAAAGCTCCCAATTACAAAAACCCTGCAGGTTCTCTTAGGGCTTTTGAAGGATCTTTACACTTTTTTCTTCCAAGAAACTCAGACTGAATATTGAATACCTTAATTTACACACACATATGAACTGTCCTTACCTGCAGTCAACACCTTAGTGTTTCTCAAAAACATTTAATACCATAATCAGTAAACATCGTCTGTTTCTGGGAAATGGCCATTAATACTCTTAGTTGAGGAAAAAGAAGGCAAAAAAACTAACCACATTTTAAAGAGAACTGTAAAAATTGAAGTCCGATTACCCTTGGCCACCTGGGTTTACTAAGAGGCTGTCTCAAAATATTCTGATACCACCGTATGAGTATGCCAGGTCTCCCTCAACTGCCCCTAGGCTCTATGAGGAGAAAACTCAGGCTTATACCAAAAGGGACAATCATTGGTCCATGGGGAAGTATGGTGCTGTCTGCATTCCCTACACATGTCCTTTGTCACAAACTGTGAGAAAAGCTGTCTGAAAAATTCATTTGCAAAGACTGAGGATGCTTCAGTTCATATCTGGGTGGCCCCTCAAAAACTATTTTTACAGAAAGCAAAAAAAGGGGTGCCTGGGTGGGTCAGTCAGTTAAGCATCTGATTTCGGTTCAGGTCATGATCTTGTGGTTTGTGAGTTCGAGCCCCACGTTGGGCTCTGTGCTGACAGATTAGAGCCTGGAGTCTGTTGCAGATTCTGTGTCTCCCTCCCCGGCCCACACTCTGTCTGTCTCTCTTGGAAACAAATGAACATTAAAAAAAATTTTTTTAAGTAAAGAAAAAAAAGAATTCTTGCAAGAAAGAAGAAAATTTCATTCCTTATTTGGACTTAAGTTTAAGAAACTGCCAATTATATCATCTCAAATTGATGGGGACTCTTGAGTTGCCCCCGTGTGCTCATCCTGGCTTGCCTAGAGAATAGAACCCATTCATTTTTGTGTTCCCTCTCCTCCCTCAAAATATGAAAATTAGAAAACAAACATGAAGTACAAAATCATTTACTTGTAACATGTATTTTACAGATGACTTGAGGAGATAAGAGGGCAAACTGTTCATTTCAAGGAAGGGCAATATAATAAATGTGTTTCCCCATTTATGAAATCCTTGGATTTCATTTCACAGATCATATTTTGGGACTACTGTTCTATGGAGTACATGTTGGAAAATGTTGCACTAGACATTAAAATTAGCAGCAAGAATGCTCAACCACTTCTCATTATTACTATTTAATATTCTTTTACATTTTAATCAATGAAATAAAACCAATGAAACAAATTTAAAAAGCATAAACCTCACTGGTAAAGGAAAATATTTAGTAAATGTAGATTTAACCTTCATATTACCTTTAAAAGTGATAAAAGACAAATGTAGTGAAAATACAATTAAAATAATTACTAAATATATAAAAGATAAAAAGATGTAAAATGTGACATCAAACCAAAACATGATGGGAGAGTAAAAACGTAGAGCTTCAGAATGTGCTCAAACTTATTTTGTTATCAACTTAAAAGACTTAAAAATATAAGTTGCTATATGTAAGCCTCCTGGTAACAATAAAGCAAAAACCTACAGTAGATACACAAATAAAAAGCAATCTAAGGATAACACTAAAGGAAGTCATAAACCACAAAGGAAGAGAACAGAAGAAAAAGAGAGGAACTACAAACCATCCAGAAAACAATTAATAAAATGGAAGTGCATACCCTCAACAACTAAATGTAAATGGACTAAATTTTACCATTAAAAAAAAAAAAAAAAAAGAGTGGCTGAATGGATTAAGAAAACAAAGCCCATCTAGTTACCACCTATAAGAGACTTCAGATATAAGGACATACAAACTGAAAGTAAAAGGATGGAAAAAGATATAAATGCAGGTGAAAATCAAAAGAAAGCTTTTATCAAACAAAGTAAACTCCTATCAGACAAAGTAGACTTTAAAACAAAGACTGAAATAAGAGACAAAGAAGGTCATTGCATAATGGTAAAGTAGTCAATCTACCAAGAGGATATAAGACATGTAAATATTTATGCACCCAATATAGAAGCACCTAAAGTAAATATTAAAGGAAGACTAAAGGAAAAAATAGACCTCAATACAATAATAGTACTGTAGTAATACTACAATAATAGTAACAATACAATAATAGTAACGAATTGATAGATCATCCAGACAGAAAAATCAATAAATACTGGCCTTTAACAACACTTTAGCCCAGATGGACTTAACAAACATATACAGAACATTCCATCTGAAAGAAACAAAACAAGAGCACACGAAGCATTCTCCAAGATAGATCATATGTTAGACTACAACTTTCAATAAATTCAAAAAGACTGAAGTCATATTAAGCATTTTTTTCCAACCACAAGGATAGTAAACCAGCAACCAATTAGAAGAAGAAAACGAAAATTCACAAATATGTGGAGGTTGAATAATATACTACTGAAAAATAACGGATCAAGGATCAAAAGAGATTTTAAAAATACCTTGAGACAAATAAAATTGGAAATACAACATACCAAAACTTATGGAATTCAGTAGAAGTAGTTCTAAGAGGGTTGGTCATAGTGATAAATGTCTACATCAAGAAAGAAGTAAAAGAAACATTTATCATACAAATATATGTCAAAGAAAACCTGGGGTAGCAACACTTATTTGGGACAAAATAGACTTTAAAACAAAGACTGTAACAAGAGACACAGAAGGACGCTGCATAATAAAGGGGGTAATCCAACAAGATAATATGACAATTGTAAATATTTGTGCACCCAACATGAGAACACCCAAATACATAAACCAGTTAATAATAAACACAAAGGAAATAACTGATAGTAATACAATGATAGTAGAGAAATTTAATTCCACTTACACTGATAGAAAGATCATCCCAACAGAAGATCAATAAGGAAACTGTGGCTTTGAACAACACATTGGACCAGATGGATCTGACATATATTCAGAACATTCCATCCTAAAACAGCAGAATACACATTCTTTTCAAGAGCACATGGAATATTCTCCAGAGGAGATCACATATTAGGCCACAAAACAAGTTTTAACAAATTAAAAAAAAAATTGAATACCATGCATCTTTTCTGACCACAACACTGAAACTAGAAATCAACCCCAAGAAAAAATCTGGGAAGAGCACAAACATATAGAGGTTAAATAACATGCTACCAAACAATGAATGGGGCAACAAATAGATGAAAGAAGAAATTTAAAATTACATGGAAATGAAAATCAAAACACAAACTTCCAAAACCTTTCAGATGCAGCAAACGTGATTCTAAGAGGGAAATTTATAGCAACATAGGTCTACCTCAAGAAGCCAAAAAAATCTCAAATGAACAACCTAATCACACACCTAAAGGAGCTAGAATAAGAACAAACAAAACCCAAAGCCAGCAAAAGAAAGGAAATAAATATTAGAGCAGAAATAGAGGATATAGAAATTTTTAAAAAAGAACAGATTAATGAAACCAGGATCTCGTTCTTTGAAAAGATAAACAAAATTGAAAAACATCTAGCAAGAGGAGAAAGAGAGAGACAGAGACAGAGACAGAGACAGAGAGAAATAATAAAATCACTAATGAAAGATAATAACCACAGAAATACAACCAATTGTAACAGATTATGAAAACCTATATGCCAAAAAATTGGGCAACATAGAATAAATGGATAAATTCCTAGAAACATAATCTACTAAAATTAAAACAGGAAGAAATAGAAAACTTGAACAAACCAATTATCAAAAATCAAACTGAATCAGTAATCAAAAAACTCCCCAAAACCAAAATCCAGGACCAGATATCTTCACAAGCAAATTCTACCAAACACTTAAAGAAGGGTTAATACAGATGCTGAAACTATTCCAAAAAAAAAAAAAAAAAAAAAAAAGAAAGAAAACAAAACAAGAAAGAAGAATAAAAACAAAACAAAACAAACAAACATACAAAAAACCTTCCAAATCCATTCCATGAGGCCAGGATCACCCAGATACCAAAACCAGATAAAAAAGAAAGAACTATAGGCCAGTATCTCTCATGAACAGAGATGCAGAAATTCTCAACAAAATATTAGCAAACTGATTCCAATAATACATTTTAAAAATTCATTTACCACAATCAAGTGAGATTTATTCCTGGGATTCAAGGGTGGTTTAATATTTACAAAATAATGTGACACATCACATCAACAAGAGAAAAGATTAAAATCATATGAACACTTCCAGAGATGCAGAGAAAGCATTTTACAAAATACAACATCCACTCATGATAAAAACCCTCTGCAAAGTAGGTTTAGAGGGAATATACCTCAACATAATAAAGGCCCTATATGAAAAACCCACTACCAACATCTTATTCAATGGTGAAAAACTGAGAGCTTTCCACCCAAGGCCAGGAACAAGACAATGATGTCCACTCTCACCAATTTTATTCAACGTAGTACTGGGAAGTCCTAGCCACAGCAATTAGACAACACAAAGAAATAAAAGGCTCCAAACTGGTAAGGAAGAAGTAAAACTGTTTGCAGATGACATGATATTCTATACAGGCAATCCTAAAGATTCACCAAAAAAAACTGCTAGAACTGATAAATGAATTTACTGAAGTTGCATGATACAAAATCAATATATAGACATCTGTTACACTCCTATACACTAATCATGCAGCAGCAGAAAGAGGAATTAAGAAAACAATCCCATTTACAATTCCACCAAAAACAATAAAATACTAGGAATAAAGTTAACTGAGGAGGTCAAAGGCCTATACTCTGAAAATTATAAAAGACTGATGAAAGAAATTCAAAACAATGCAAATAAATGGCAAGACATTCCATGTTCATTGTTTGGAAAAACAAATATTGTTAAAATGTCTATGTTACCCAAAGCAATCTACAGATTTAATGTAATTCCTATGAAAATACCAATAGTATTTGTCACAGAACTAGAATAATCCTAATATTTGCACAGATACAGAAAAGACCTCTAGTAGCCAAAGCAGTCTTGAAAAAGAGAAACAAAACAAAACAAAACAAAAAACCAAAAAACAAAACTGGAGACAATTCCAGATTTCAAGTTATTTTGCAAAACAGTAGTAATTAACACAGGATGGCATAAAATAGACACATGGATCAATGGACCAGAATAGAAAACCCAGAAATAAACCTACAATTATATGGTCAATCAATCTTTGACAAAGGAGGAATGACTAAACAATGGGAAAAAAGATAGTTTCTTCAACAAATAGTATTGGGAAAACTGGATAGCCGCATGCAAAAGAATCACACTGGAACACTTTCTTTCACCACATACAAAAATAAACCCAAAGTGGTTTAAAGATGTCAATGTGAGACCTGAAACCATAAAAATTCCTGAAGAGAGTACAGGGAGTAATGTCTCTGTCATCAGCCACAGCAACATTTTTCCAGATATGTCTCCTGAGCCAAGGGAAATAGAAGTAAAAATAAAATATTAGGACTACATCAAAGTAAAATGTCTCTGCACAGAAAATTAAACAATCAAGAAAATTAAACAATCAAGAAAATTAAAGGGCAACCTACTGAATGGGAGAATATATCTGCAAATGACATATCTGACACAGCATTAGTATCCAAAATATATGAAGAATTTCTACAAGGCAACACTAAAAACAAAATATCCAGTTGAAAATGGGCAGAAGACATGAACAGACATTTCTCCAAAGAATACATCCAGATGGCCAACAGACACATGAAAAGATGCTCAATATCACTCATCATCAGGGAAATGCAAACCAAAACCACAATGAGATATCACCTCCCACCAGTCAGATGGCTAGAATCAAGAAGACAAGAAACAACAACTGCTGGAGAGATATTAATGAAAGAAACTGAAGAAGGTATGAATAAATACATTAAAAAAATCATTGTAGGGGCGCCTGGGTGGCTCAGTTGGTTAAGCGTCCAACTTTGGCTCAGGTCATGATCTCACAGTCCGTGAGTTCGAGCCCCGCGTCAGGCTCTGTGCTGACAGTTCAGAGCCTGGAGCCTGCTTCAGATTCTGTGTCTCCCTCTCTCTCTGCCCCTCCCCTGCTCATGCTCTCTCTCTGTCTCAGAAATAAATTTTAAAAAACATTAAAAAATTTTTAAAAATCATTGTAAAAATGATCTATATTAATTGTCACCATTTTCTCACTTCCTGCTCCATTTTCTCACTTCCTGTTCAATTATAAACCTACTTTAATCTGGGCTCCACTCTTATCTTCACCAAAATGACAGTTGCCAAAATGCAAGTGACTTTTAGCATACAAATTTCAATAAATTTTATTTTTCTGTCTTTGTCTTATTTGACATCTGCCCAGTATTAGACATGTGTGAATATTCACTCCTTTTTTTGACCCTTAATTTCTTCAGCCTCTCAGACATCATGTTCTTCTAATCCCTCTGGCTATTTCTTTCCCTTTTGGCCTCCTTTGCAGAATTATCCTTTATCTGGCTTGAATGGAGTCTTCCAATGCCAAATCCTAACATTCTCCTTGTCTCATGCTAGACTATCCTCTGAAAGAATTTCATTTATCCCTACAGCGTCCATTACCACTATAGACAGAGAACTCAACATTTTAGGTTCAAGCTCCCATATCAAACTTTTCATCTCCAAAGTCTTTTTTAAAAAAAATTTTAATGTTTATTTTTGAAGGAGAGAGAAACAGAGTATGAGTAGGGGAGGGGCAGAGAGAAAGACACAGACTCCAAAGGAGGCTCCAGGCTCTGAGCTCTCAGCACAGAATCTGACGCGGGGCTCGAACCCACAAACTGTGAGATCATGACCTGAGCCGAAGTCAGATGCTAACTGACTGAGCCACCCAGGTGCCCCTCCAAAGTCTTATATAAAACTCTTCCCTCACCATCTCAAATTTGAGGTCTTAACTATTATCTTAAAAAAAAACCACTTTTTTGCAAAACCAAACTCAAAATATATGTCCAAATATTACCTCTTTCCAGTATTTATTAGTGATGGGTAACACCATTCTTGTTACACAATCCTAGCCACCAGAAGTTATCGCTGACATTTCCTACTTCCTTGTCCATTACCAAGTCCATTATCCAGTCCATTACCAAGACTTTCAGAGTCTTCCGATTATATCTTCAATACTCTCCTCGAATGCACGTATACTTCACTGTCATTGCATTTGTTATAGTTATACATTAAAAATCATAGTAATATATTGATTATATTTAATGTTGGTGCAAATTACAACTTATATGGGAATTTCTGTTGGAAGTTTTAATAAGTATCTGAGTAGACTGTACAGGAGGGCACTTCCACTCCTGTTTATCTTTCTATGTCTACCAACTGTTGTAGCCCCTGACAATAGTACATACCCCCAAAATTTATTTTGATAGAACTAACACATACACCTCAGTAGACACTGAGATCTCTTTCAAAATAGCTTTAAGTACTGTTTCTGCCAGGACAAGAACTGTACTACTATTGAACTCTCTTTATCCGATGTCTAGTAGGAAATATGTGAACTGTGATTCCCCTTCTTTTGCACTCTTCATTTGACTTCTGTTCTGAATAGTCACGGCTTTCCTGTAGCTTTAAGTGTCCATTATTTTTCTATTGTCTTGCTTTATAATGAGAAAATATCAGGAAGTTCATTGTCTACTTTGATTAAACTCTCTACCCTATCATTTTGGCAATTTATATAGTTCACGCACTGTGCTAGTTGCTGGGAAGTGGCTCAAGATGATGTAATAGAAGACATAAAGCCCACACCCCAAGCCACAAAATCTAGTATGAGAGCTATACTTTAATAAAGGTATGATGGTTAGAATTCAGTTTCAAATGCAAATGACAGAAAACTCCAAATAACAGAAGCTCAAATAAGATAAAAATGTATCTTTCTCATTAAACATAAGTAGTACAATATAACTATTAGAGTCCTAGGGTAATCAAGATCATGAACTCCTACAAAGACAAGAAATAGCAAGTTTTGGCAGGGATGCTGAGAAAAAGGAACCCTCATGCACCATTGGTGGAAATGTAAATTGGTGAAGCCACTATAAAAACCAGGATAGATTTTTCTCAAAATACTAAAAATAGAACTACCATATAATCCAGTAATTCTACGTTAGTATTTACTCAAGGAAACCAAAAACACTATTTCAAAAACACATATGCACCCCTATGTTTATTGCAGCATTATGTATAAAAGCCAGGATATGGAAGCAACCTAAGTGTTCATCAACAGATGAATGGTTAAGATGTGGTCTGTATACACAATGGAATATTACTCAGTCATAAAAAATAATGAAATCTTGCCATTCATGGCAACATGGATGGACCAATAGGGTATTATGCTAAAATAAGACAGAAAGACAAATACTGTATGATTTTACTTCTCTGTGGAATCGAAGAAACAAAACAACAATTTAAGAAGTAGTTTAATACACATAGAGAAAAAATTAGTAGTTTCCAGAGAAGTGGTGGGGAGATGGGTGAAGGCGATTAAGAGGTACAAATTTCCAGTTATAAAATAAGTAAGTCGTGGGAATGAAAAGAACAATGTATGGAATGTGGTCAATATTGTAAAAACTTTGTGAGGTACCTCATGGTAACCACTCTCATAGTGAACATTTCATAATGTATGTAATTGTGGAATTACTGTTAGTACAAATGGAACTAGTATATTAAATACTGACCATCCTTTAATTTTAAAAGAATCACAGATTCTTTTCTCCTCCTAGCCCAGCATGGCTACTCCTGTTCCAACAATTTTATCTATATTCTGAACAGCAACAAGATAGAAAGAAAAAGGACATGAGTTTTTGTCCTTTCATGACATCTTCTAGACCTCTTACATGTCAATTCTAATTGTTCCCTTTTGACAAATTTTAGCCACAAATCTGCTCTGAGCTGAAATGGTGCTTGGGAAACCATCCGTGAAAGAATAACGAGTTCCAATATTGAGGAAGAAGGTGAAAATGGATAGTGGGAAACATTCTCGGCCACAGTAAGAAACTCTAATATAAAGGGGAAAATGATAAATAAACTAGGAGTATAAATAAAATGTAATGAGTGAACATAAGAGAGAAAATACTTCTTACTGACTTGGAAAACATTTCACTATCATGAGAACTAGTTTTTGACATATGAAAAAGATTTTAACAAACAGATTAAAAACAAAAAAAGAAGGGCAAAGAAGGGACATAATCAAGGTATGGAATCCAAACACTACTAAGTAGTGAAGAGACAGAGTAGTTCAGAATGGCCAGAGCCCTGGAGGTAGTGCGTGTATAGCAGGGGGAGTAGAAGGTCATTGTTATAGAGACATAAGGATGAAAAGGTAGGTTGAGTTTAAGATACTAAGAACTGCAAATGACAGACTGAATACATTCTTGGCACTCATGAAACAGTCAAGAAAATGTAACCATTCTATTTGTAGATGGTTAGCTATTAATTTGTCTATTTTTTTTTTATCATTCTTCCATTATTTCTGGAAACTTGTAGCTAGTACATTCAATGTTAAATCTTGTAGATGGTGGAAATCTGAGCTTTGCTAATAATCCAGGTATGACACCTTGAACCATCATTGTTACTTTATAACAGAGAGGAAGTCACAGAACGGAATCCATTGTCACTACCCTGGTTCATTCTGTCAGGTTGAAATTCTATTCCTCAGAGGCACAGGCACCAATGAGAACACGTGTAACAAATTTGAGATGTGCTCTTATGACGAACCAGCTTTTCTAAAGTAAAGCAACTGATTTCTCCCTTCCATTCAGTCCCAAAAGCCTTCTGCTCCTTCAGCCAGATGAGGAACATTCCCTTTTTTTCTCAGGATACTGATAGGGAGAGAAGGGCATGGGATAAGAAAAGATCAACAGCTGCTTCTTGTCAACCTCCAGGACCAGCTTGTGAAAATAACCATCTGAAAAGGGCTCAGGCTGAGCTGCAGTCACTGGCTACAGACACGCATTATTAGGAAAGCCGGCAGGGAAGCGGTTTTCTTCCCGGTGCATGAGTATTTGGATCAGGGGCTTTTGTTTTAGCTCTCTCGCTGGGAGGAGCTCAGACTGGTAAAGTCAAAACAAAACATTCATGCCTCTGATATTTATGTTTGCCATTTTTCTGCTTCCTGTAATTACACAAGACATGACTAATACCAGTTTTGCTTTCTGACTCATTCTGCAAGAAAGACCATATTTTCGTCTGGCCTGTGGAAACTGGGTGAGGTCCCAGGACCTCCATAACTTTCTCCTAGAGAGAAAGACAATGCTGTTATAGACAGAGCGAAAAGCTTGGCTTATAACAATTGCCAAGTACAGAAACATATCCACCATGCAAGGTGGAAGGCCATGGCGATATGCGTCCACAAAGGAAGAAGTCGTGGAGGTTTTCATTTTTCACTTTATTTTTTATGTAAGGTAGAGACTTTCAAACTGTTCTTCAGTCAGTTAATTCCTGAGCCCGGCTTTTGAAATTCATTTAAACACATACCTTTTTCTAATCAAACTCCCTGATGAGGAGGTAATGTCTCTACCAGTTGAGAGTTTTTCAGGTATAACCCAGCTTTCACCAGGTCTCCTCGCCCTGTGGGTTTGAGAGACTGTATTAGGACAGCACTGAGCTGAGAACTACCTCACCACCGGACCTCACCCACAACCTGTGGGCGCCTCACTTGCCTCTGGGAGCCACAGGAGATCCTCCCTGCGCTCCGGGAGTGGACAGGCCCCATGGTGCATCTCATGTCACGTGACGGAAGAGGCCCTCGTTCCCCGGGCCAGTAGCACGCGCATGCTCAGTGCCAGGTTCTGCCGGTTCAAAGCTGCTGTGCCACCGCGGTGTGCGTCGCTTTGCTTTGATGCTTGGTTGTTACAAAGCCGCACTACGTTCCTTACAGAGAATTTGGGTCTCTCCGCAACTCCTGTTGCACTGTTGTCTGCTAGGATCCGAAGCAGCACAATTCATGCCAAAATGTCCTTGGTAAAAACGGTCTCTTAAGTTTTTCTTTGTTGTGGTTGGTTGGTTTTTATAGCCTCTCCCTGTCTAGAGCGCAAGCTTAGTCCCCATGGGCTGAGTTGGGAGACACATCACAGAGGTCTTGGATTCACCCAAGTTTCCCATTTCTGTCTCCAGGCACTGAGCATAACCGGTCATCAGACCAATGTGCGCATACTTTCCTGGAGGGGCTGGGGAGCTGCAAGGTAGGGTCAGTTAAGATCACACTTCCCATACTAATTAATGCAGTATTTCCCAAAGCACTCCTGCCCTTAGAGGAATATTTTTAAAATGCAATGCTTGTCTCTCTCGGCACTTAAAAACAAATTTGACTCTTTCAGTCCATCACAAGAAATAGTGACAGTCACCCTGGATTACTCCCCCAGGTTCTAGCAACTGATGGGAGACCTGTATGGTAGCCTCTAATAACGGACTCCTCACAAGACTTATTTTCTTGGTCTAAGGCCAGCCTCCCTATGATTTCAGTGTTCCCACCTATTACATGACACCTGGTTCTGTGTGAGGGTTGGGGAAAAAAAATCTCTATTTAGTTATCTGGGCTGAAAACCAACATTACTTACATCTACTATCTCACCCCATCCCACATGCAAAAGATGCCCCCAGCTTCTTCCTGCCATGCCCCAGCTCTGGCAGGGACCTCTCAAACCCTATCTCTGCTTACCAACCAGCTCAAAAAGCAATTTAAGAAAAGATTCACACAAGAACTCAACATCATGATCCACTAAGGTCATGCAAATCAAAACCATCATGGGATACCACTGTGTCAATTCTAATTTCAAAATGGCTAAAATTACAGGGGAAAAAGCTAAAATATCAAGTGCTGATGAGGATGCAAAGTCACTGGAACTGTCATGAACTGCTGATGGGGAAGCAGAATGGCACAACTACTCAGGAAAGCAGTTGAGTGGTTTCAGATAAAGTGAAATGGACGTTTACTATGTAACTCACAACTCAGCTCCTGGGTATCTTACCTAAAAGAATGAAAACTTAAGTTCCTCCAAAAAAGTTCTGTTTAACCTATATTTATATTACTGTTTATTGCAGCTTTATTCATAATTGCCAAAATATGGAAATAATGCGGAATTCCTTAACCCAAGAATGGATAAACTGTGCTCTGTCATGTTAATGGCATACTACCCAGCAGTTATAAGAAGCAAATTATCGGTTCACACAGCAACATAGATGACCGTAAGTGCATTTTGCTAAGGAAAAGAAGCCAGACACGAAAGGCTTTCCATGCTTTCATTCCCTTTACGTGACAAGGCAGAACTTTAAATTTTTTTTTCAACATTTATTTATTTTTTGGGACAGAGAGAGACAGAGCATGAACAGGGGAGGGGCAGAGAGAGAGGGAGACACAGAATCGGAAACAGGCTCCAGGCTCTGAGCCATCGGCCCAGAGCCTGACGCGGGGCTCGAACTCACGGACCGCGAGATCGTGACCTGGCTGAAGTCGGACGCTTAACCGACTAAGCCACCCAGGCGCCCCGACAAGGCAGAACTTTAAAGATGGGAGCCAGTCATTAGTTACAAGGGATGGAGGGTTGTGTTGATTGTGAAAGAGCAGCACAGAGAATTTTGGGGGTTAATGGAACTATTTTGTATTCTATATTTGTCAAGGCGAAAGAACTGTGCTCCACAAAGAGTGAATTTAACTGTATGTAAACTTTTTTTTTTTTTTTTTTGAAGAAATCAGGCTCTGTTTCCAGCTCCTCATGTAAGGAGCTTAGAAGTTTCCATTCCATCCTAATAAAAAGCTGAACAGACAATAAATAAATAAATGAATAAATAAATAAATAAATACATACATACATACATACATACATAACAGCAACTGTTCTTAGGTCCCTAAGAAAGGGGAGTACACAGGGTAAACTGTTAGCCTCAGGATTGGAGAGAACAACAGAAAAATAGAATAACGACATACCAGAGCAGGGACTGGCGAAAGGCATCTGCTGTAAGATCCAGGGCTGGGTCAGGAAAACCTGAGCTCTGAATGACTTCTTGCTGGAGGCTCAGTGTGGACAATTCTGAGAGTTACAAAATCCAGGGGGACCCAGTCATGACGAGGCCTCCACAGTATGTGAGATTTACTCCAGGAATGTAACCAGATTCCCACAGTAAATATCAGAGAAGAATCCCCTTAGGCATCAGGCAGAGGGAGAGTAAAAGGAACCATTTTGAAATATGCCAGATTACTCCATCCTCTTTAAATAGGCCTGCCATCAGGAGGAACTAATTAAAAGCCTGACCTGCTGGGGTTTTGTCAGAGCCTAACTGGTATAAGGAAGGGAAATACCCAAGGCCAACCCACTCAAGCCAACCTATAACCTTTGGGGGGGGGGGGGGGGGCGGGGTGGTGGAGGGAGGGGATGAGAAACACTTGTGAAGTTCACAGACCAGAGGCACAGGCTCAGTATAAGACTGAGACCTAATCATAGGACTAAAGAATATGCCCCTTCCCCCACATCTCACCACCACATTACTAAAGGCCAATTTATAGCAGTTCCCTTTACCCAGTACTGAATGTCATGTTTGTCTGTCAAGAAAAATTATAAGGCATACCAAAAGCCAAAGCACAATTTGGAGAGGCACCTGGGTTTTGTCTCAGGTGATGATCTCAAAGTTTGTGGGTTTAAGCCCTGCGTCGGGCTCTGGGCTGACAGTGAGGAACCTGCTTGGGATCCTCTCTCTCCCTGTCTCTGCCTCTCTGCTCATGCTCTCTCTCAAAATAAATAAAGAAACTTAAGGGGAGGGGGCGGGCGGGGGGGAAAAGCATAATTTGGAGAGACAGAACAGCATCAGAATCAGAGATTGCAGGGATGTTGAAATTATCAGACTGGGAATTTTTAAAACTGTGATTCATATGCTAAGAGCTCTACTGGATAAAGTAGACATCAGAAAGATGGAAAAACTTAGAAAAAAAAAAAAAGGCAATGATAGAGATAAAAAAAAAAGCTGTAACAGAAATAATGCATTTTATAGGCTTGGACACACCTAGAAACAAAAAGAATCTATACACTAGAATTTTCAAAAACAGAAAAGCAAAGAGAATAATGAGTGAAAAAAAAGGGTAGGATATTTAAGGACTATGGAGAAACTACAAAAGGTGTAATGTACACATAATAGGAATAACAAAGAAGAAGAAAAAAGGAATATTTGAAACAATAATGATTGAGAATTTCCCCCAAATTAATGTCAGACACCAAGCTTCAGATCCAAGAAGCTCAGAGAATACCAGACAGGATAAATGTCAAAAAATAAAAATAAAAAATACAGGGGAGCCTGGGTGGTTCAGTCGGTTAAGCGTCAGACTTTGGCTCAGATCATGATGTCATGGTTCGTGGGTTGGAGCCCCACTTTGGGCTCTGTGCTAACAGCTCAGAGCCTGGAGCCTGCTTTGGATTCTCTCTCTCTCTCTCTCTCTCTGTCTCATTCTCTCTCTCTCTCCCCCCCTTTCTCAAAAATAAATAAACATTAATTTGTTTAAATAACATAAAAAATACACTTAGGCATACCATTTTCAAATTACAGAAAGTCAAAGATAAAGAAAAAAAAAACCCTGAAAAAAGCCAGGGTGGGTGTGGGGCGAACACCTTAACCTATACAGGAACAAAGAGAATAATTAAATCTGACTTCTCAGAAACTATGCAAATAAGAAAAGAGTACACAGAAATATTTTTAAAACTCCACCAACCTACATTGCCAAATTATCCTTCAAAAGTGAAAAAGTGAAGGGGAAATACAGATTTTTCTCAGACAAAAATTGAGGGACTTTGTTGCCAATAGACTTGCTTTGCAAGAAGTTCTTTAGAGAGAAGGAAAGGAATATAGGTCAGAAATTTGGATCTGCATAAAAAAAGAAAGAATATTGAGGAAGAAATAAGAGAAGGCAAAATATAAACTTATATTTCTCTTATTAATTGATCTAACACATAATAGTTTATTCAAAATAATAGGAACCATGTATTCAATTATACCCATGTATATATTATATATAATACATATATATAAGATATACATATATATAATACATATATACATATACACACACATATGCTTATATAAATGAAATAAATGACAACAATACTACAAGGGATAGGAGGAAGAAATTAGGATATTTATTATTATAAGATATTCACACTACCTGTCAAGAGGTATAGTGTTATTTGAAGGTGGACTCTAGAGCAACCACGAAAGAAGAAAGAAAGAAAGAAAGAAAGAAAGAAAGAAAGAAAGAAAGAAAGAAAGAAAGAAAGAAAGAAAGAAAGAAAGAAAAGGAAGGAAGAAAGAAGGAAGGAGGCAAGGAGGGAGGGAGGGAGGGAGGAAGGAAAGAAGGAAGGAAGGAAGAGGAACTGATATGTAAAGAAAGGAGAGAAAAATGGAAAAATAAAAGGCTCAGTTAAAACCACAAATGGCTGGGAAAGAGTAGAAGACAAAAATAGGAACAAAGAACAAGAACAAAAAATAGCATATAGCAAGAAATATGGTAGACATTAAACTGACTTTATCACTAATCATGTTGAATGCCAAAGGTCTAAATATACAAATTAAAAGGTTATCAGAGCAGATCAAAAAACACAACCCAACTTTATCTTGTTTACAAGAACCCTGCTTTAGATATTAAGATACACAAAGATTAAAGGTAAGTAGATGGAGATAATATATCATGATAGGAACTATAAAAAGATACAATAACAATAAAAAGCAATAGTAGCATATTCATTTCAGACAAAGTGGACTTCAAAGTAAGGAAAGTAATCAGAGATAAATAAGAAGCACATTACCTAATGATAAGAGATCAATTCTCCAAGAAGACATAAAAATTCTTAACGTGTGTGCCCCTAAACAACAGACTATGGAACTACATGAGGCAAAAAGTGATAGAATTGCAAGGAGAAATAGAGGAATTCACTCTCATCATCGGAAATTTCAACAACCTTCTTTCAGAAACAGACGGATCTAGCAGGCAGAAAATCAGTAAGGGCACAGTTGATTTCAGCAACAGCATCGATCAACTGGATATAAGTGGTATCTATAAACTACTTCATGCAACAACAGCAGAATATGCATTTTTGTCAAGCTCACATGGAATATTCACCAATATAGACCATGTGGCCTGTAAAACATACCTTAACACATTTAAAAGATAGAAATCACACAATACCTGCTCTCAGACCACAGTGGAATTAAATTAGAAATCAATAACAGAAAGATAACTAAAAAATCTCCAAATATGTGAGGATTAATCAACTTACTTCTAAATAACACATGGGTCGAAGAAGATATCTCAAAGCAAAAAATTAAAAATAGAACTACCCTATGACCCAGCAATTGTACTACTAGATATTTATTCAAAGGATACAAAAATGTTGATTCAAAGGAGCACACGCACCCCAATGTTTATAGCATTGCTATCAACATTAGCCAAATTGTGGAGAAAGCCCAAATGTCCATCTACTGACAAATGGATAAAGAAAATGTGGTACACACACACACACACACACACACACACACACACACATATCCATTATATATATGGATATATATATATATATATCCATATATATTGTATGGATCAAAAAGAATGATTGACACTTTTCAGTGATCAAAAAGGATGAAATCTTGCCATTTGCAACAACATGGATGGAACTAGAATGTATTATGCTAAGTGATATAAGTCAGAGAAAGACACATATCATATGATTTCATTCATTGTGGAATTTAAAAAACGAAATAGGGAAGGGAAGGGAAAATTAGATAAAAATAGAGAGGGAGGAAAACTATTAAAGACTCTTAAATACAGAGAACAAACTGAGGGTTGCTAGAGCGTGTTGGGTTGGGGGATAGGCTATTTGGGTAATGGGCATTAAGGGGGGCACTTGTTGGGATGAGCACTGAGTGTTATATGTAAGTGATGAATCGCTGGATTCTACTCCTGAAACCAATACTATGCTGTATGTTAGCTAACTTGAATTTATATTTAAAAATATATTTTTCAGTCACTAGTTTTATTTTTAATTGAAGTATAATTAACATATATTATATTAGTTTAAGGTGTACAACATAGTAATTTGACAATTAAATACATTATGAGATGCTCACCATGATAAGTGTAGTTAATGAAAACACAACTTATCAAAATTTGCTAGATGCAGTGAAATTAGTGCTTAGAGGAAAATTTATAGCACTGAATGTATATATTACAAGAGAAGAAAAAACTAAAATAAAGGATTCAGAAGAAAAGAAATAATAAGAATTAGTGCAAAATCAATAAAGTTGAAAACAAGAAGTCAATAGGGAAACTCAACAATACCTAAATATGGTTATTTGTAAAGATTAGTAAAATTAATAAGCTTCTGGAGAGGCTAACAAAGAGAAAAGAGAGGACACAAGTTACTAATACTAGAAATAAAAGAGGGCTACCACTACTTATCCCATAAAAAGCAAAAGAATAATGAAAGAACACTATGAACAACTCTACAGCCACAAATTTGATAACCTAGATAAAAATTAAATAATTCCTTGAAAGACACAAGCTGCCAAAACTTACACAAGAAGAAATAGACAAGCTGAATAGCTCTATATCTATTTTAAAAATTGAACTGAGACGCCTGGATGGCTCAGTCAGTTAAGTATCTGACTCTTGATCTCAGCATGGGTCTTGGTCTTGGGGTCATGAATTCAAGCCTCACAATGGGCTCCATGCTGGTGAAGCCTACTCAAAAAAAAAAAAAAAAAAACAAAAAAAAAACCAACTGAATTAATAGTTAATAATAATAAGACTGCACCAAAGGGTTGGTGAAGAAAAGAACTACCATACTTATGTAGGAAAACAATAGTTTGAGCAGATAACACAAAGGCTGAAGACAAAAAGATCTGTATACAACTATTGTACTTTAGTTAGCAAATGTGTTTTTCATGAGAATATGGGTTACCAATTCTGAAGATACTTTATGTATATAGTAGAGTTAGACAAACATGTAAATATATTATAGATAATGAGAGCCAGGCTTCTCACTGTGGTACAAAGAAGTTACAAATAGGGAAAAGGGAAAGTTTGGAATGAACATTGTGGTGTTGGATTGGAATGAAGGGTATCTGCCATTAAAAAAAAAATATTTAGAGAGAGATGCAGAAATAAACATAGATGTGTTTGTATACGTGGAGTAGGGTACATATACATATTCCAACCTCTGTTTGATGACAGGTTTATAAGTAATGACCCTGAAGTGGCAAGGCACACATCTAGGAGCCCAGATCTTGGTTTATAAATATTATTCTCCAATAAAAGGAACGAGCGCTCCCTGGAGAAGTGGTCGATTCTAGGGCTGGGGCATAGTTTAGTGCCAGAAAGTTAAGTATTTCTCAAATAGAATGGGGCATGTTGAACAGGCAGAGGAGTCAACCTTAAAGAGCCCCCAGTGGCCAGAGCTGGAATGATTTGAGCACATAATAAATAGCTATAATTTTGAATTATAAGACATCATAAAATAATACCCATAAGTCTATACTGACATATGTAAATTAGTGAATAAATTATGAATTTATGGAGGGGGTTAGAATTCTTCCTTACAGAATTCGGATTAATGAACGTTGAAGGAATAAGAGAAAATCACCTTTAGAATGCGACAGTAATAATTATTATAGGCAAGATGCCCCAATGGGGGTAAAAGTTTAAAAATAATAGGTATTTATATAGTGGCAAACTGAGAAGAAAGTGTGAGACCTGAAAAACCCTTGGTCTAGTGACAAAGATTAACATCACCATTGATAAGACATATCAAACTTATATACTCTGGGATGTGATGAAGTACCAATAAAGTCACATCACTTTTGGGATATTCTTGCCAAAAATTCATAACCTCAAACTAATCATTACAAAACATCAGACAAACTCAAATTGAGTTACATTCTATAAAACAAAACCAAAAAAAAACCCCGATTAATATTCTTCAAAGTTATCAGGAAAGACACTGTCACAGTTTTGATAATTGCGCCATGGTTATACAAGATATTAATGTTAGGGAAAACTGGTTAAAGAGTATACAAAAACTGTGGCATTTTTGCAGGTTTTCTCTAAGTCTAGAATTTTTCCAAAATACACATTTAAAAAAAATCTTTGCAAACATGGGAGAGTTCAGGGAAAATATGGTCCTAATTAATAAACTCCAAAACATTTTATCCCCAGCTCATGCTCACAGATATATAAATATTATATGACCAAAATAAACATTTTACAACTGTATTAAGGTCAAGAAGGAAATGGCATCCTGCCTCACAACATGTATGTATGTTTTATATTTGTGTAACTAAATGTTTTATATTTGTGTAACTAAAGGGTTAATTCCTGGAATTTCCTTAATGCAAAAGACAAGTCTGTTCCAAATGTGAGTTGAAGGCTCAATTTCTAGAGAAGAGAAGAACCACTGGAAACTTGTAAATGACAGTTTTTTCCCACTTCCTGTCATCAAGATTCCAAATCTTTACGTCTGGATTCCTCCAGGGCAACCTGTTAACAATAATGTAATTTGGAACTTCTCTATGTGCTATATATATTGTACCAAAAAAAAACAAAAATGAAAAAAGACCACTCTCTGTGTGGGTAATTATAGAGCCTTATGATATCTGCAATGAAAATGAGATTTTATGATAAATGCCAAAGCCTCCATTTCAAAAATTGAACAAAATTTAGCTAGCTAAATTTAGGGCAATAAAATAAGAGTCCAATCAAGAGAATTCTTTGGCTTTAGGCCCACCTCATTCATTTGATTGTGAATAGAATACATTTCCATTTACAATAATCACTTGCCTTCTAGCACTCGGTTATTCTGAGACAGGCAACAAGAATCAATAACCGTATTTGGTCCATGATAGCTGCCGTTTTACATGAAGGATCTATTTACATTTATTATTGCCAGCTCAAGCTGGCCACGTGCTTGTTGATGGTTTACCTGAACAATCCATCAAGACATGTTTTTCTTCCTTGGTTTGCAGGGCATGCAATTTATTCCCAGGCAGCCCCACCCCTTCTTCTTTTTGAAATGTTTCTCCTGGTCCCAGCGCCTTACTAGAGACAGAATCCAAGATTCAGCATGCATCATACATTATTGTTGCAATAGAATAAGATATACATATATTATATATATATATATTATATAATATATACACACACACACACACACACACATATATATATATATATATATATATATATATATATATGAAGAGTATAATATCATCTTTGACCTTGGAACATTTTTATGGTTAAAGAAGTTTGACACTATAATCACCCTAAATTTTACTTGTTTCACCATGGACCCCATCATCCAGAAGCAGGTAATGTTTGGGGTTTTGGAGAAATATTCTTTAACAAGTTGAGGACGTTCTGTCCTAGCTTGCTCAGCATTTTCATCATGAATGGATGTTGAATTTTGTCACTTTTTTTCTTGACAAATTTGACATTTATTTGATTCGCTAATGTTTTGCTGAGAAATTTTGCATCTATGTACATGAAAGAACATGTAGTTTTCTTTTCTTGTCCTTGAATTTGTAAATACGTTTGCAAGTAATCCAAATCCTCTCTCAAGTAACACTATACCATTTCACAAGTAGTGTGAGTACCTTACAAGGACCAAATATTCCTGATACCCCTCTCCCATCCCTTAGAGTATTGCTGTCATTAATTTCACTTAGCCATATGCCATACATTATTGTTATTAATATTTTAAACAGTTGTCTGTTAGACCAATCAATATTAAGAAAAACTAATTTTATTTATTTTTTTAATTTTCAAAAATTGTTTTATTTATTTATTTATTTTTTTTTTTGAGAGGGAAAGAAAGCACAAGCAGTGAAGGGGCAGACAGAGAGGGAGATGCAGAATCCGAAGCAGGCTCCAGGCTCCAAGCTGTCAGCACGGAGCCCCATGCGGGGCTCGAACTCACAAACTGTGAGATCATGACCTTAGCCTAAGTTGGATGTTTAACCGACTGAGTCACGCAGGTGCCCCTGATTTTATTTTTATTTCTTTTCTAATACTTTTCTTTTCTTTATGTAGAGAGACAGAGCATGAACGGGGGAGGGGCAGAGAGAGAGGGAGACACAGAATCGGAAACAGGCTCCAGGCTCTGAGCCATCAGCCCAGAGCCTGACGCAGGGCTCGAACTCACAGACCGCGAGATCGTGACCTAGCTGAAGTCGGACGCTTAACCGACTGCGCCACCCAGGCGCCCCCAAAGAATTTCTTTAAACGTTTCTTTCAAGGCAGGTCTACTGGCAATACCTTTCCTCAAGTTTTGTTTATTTAGAAGGTCCTTTTTAAAAAAAGTTTATTTATTTGAGAGAGAGAGACAGAGAAAGAGCATGAGAAGGGGAGGGACTGAGAAAGAGGGAGAGAGAGAGAATCCCAAGTAGGCTACGCATTGTCAGCGCGGAGCCTGTTGTAGAGCTTGAACCCACAAACCATGAGATCATGACCTGAGCCAAAACCAAGAGTCCTGCACTCAACCACCAAGCCATCCAGGTGCCCCTTGAAGGAAAAATTCCAGCCTGGTGTTTGTTTGCTTGTTTGTTTGTTTTCTTTCGTCACCTTAAATGTTTCACTCCACTCTTCTTGCTAGTATGGTTTACTAAGAGAAGAGTGATGTAATTCTTATACTACGTAAGACACGTACATTATGTGTCTCCTCTCCTTAGTTTCAAGACTTTGTCTTTGCTGTTTTGCAGTCTGAATCCGCTCTTCTGCAATCTATGTGTGTTGTTTTGGCATTTACTCTGCTTGTTGTTCCTTGAGCTTCCTGGAACTGTGGTTTGTTATCTATCATCACTTTTTGAAAATGTTCAGACATCATTGCTTCAAATATTTCTCTTCCTTTCTCTCTTCTCCTGGTGGTCCCATTATTACATCTATTGTAATTATCCTACAGTTCCTGGATGTTATGTTCTGTCCTTTTTATTTTTTTTCTCTATGTGTTTAAATTTTGAAAGTTTCTACTGACATTTCTTCAAGCTCAGAAAATTTTCCCTTGGCCATTGAAGTCTACCAATGGGTCCATTAGACTCCATTAATTCATTTCTGTTACAGTGGGGTTTTTTTTCTAGCATTTCCTTTTGATCCTTTGAGTTTCTGTTTCTGATTACACTGCTCATGTGTTCTTGCATGTTTCCCACTTTTCCACTATAGCCCTCATCATATTAATGATAGTTGTTTTAAATTTCTATTAATTCCAACATCTGTGCCATATCCGGGACTGGATCCAATGCTTGCTGTCTCTCTTCATACTATGTTTTTGCCCTTGGTAGGCCTTATAGTTTTTGTCGAAATCCAGATATGATGTACCTAGTTAAAGGAACTCGGTTAAATAGTTTTTAGTATGAGGTTTTATATTTGTCTGGCCAACAGTTTGTGTTTACGGTTTGCTATAGCTATGGGTGCCAAAGGCTAAAATTTCCTCTGGTTTTATTTTTGTTTTTGTTGCTGTCTTTGGATTTCCCTACTGACCTCTTCTTAAATAAAGTCTTAGACATGTAATAATTTCTGTTATATTTTCCTGTTATTACACAGGAACGCTACTGATGCAGTGTATATAGGGAGAGGAGGAGCATTCTAGAGTCTTATAATTAGGTCTCAGGCTTTTAAGTAAGCCTCTGGTCTATAACCTTTACCCATGTTTCTCAGATTTCCCCCCCTTATATGAATCAGGAAGGCTAGCAGGGGCTGGAGTGGGATATTTGCCTTGCCTCAGGTCAGTTAGGCTCTGATAAAACACCAGTTAATTACACACTGGTAAAGTAGTTTCCCCTGATGACAGGCTTTATTAAGAACCAAACGCTTTGGACATCCTTCAGTATGGTTATTTTCTCTTTCTCCATGCCACAAGAACAAGGGAATTTTTTCGGATCTTTACTGTGCAAACCTGGTGGGGCTTCTAAAGGTAAGCCTCACTGTAATCTCTGGTCTCTCTGGGCCTGGATCCCCTAGAGTTTTTAACACTCAAATTTGTCTATCCTGAGCCTCCAGCAGAGTGTCCATTGCAGTTTAGGCTTTTCTACTTATTTCTTCGATTTCTGCTCCTGAGCTTCTGCTCCAGTAAGATGTGTTATTCTATGTACACCTGTCTGTCTCTTTATTTAGTTTTGGTGCTAGCAATTTGTCTTGTGACCCCAATTCTCTTATGAAGCTAAGAATCCTGCGTTTTTGATTTTCAGTGTGTTCAGCTTTTATGAGGATGGGAGCAATGATTTCCAAGCTCTTTACATGTTGGACCAGAAACCAGAAGTTCTCAACATGTATTTTTAGTTATGAATAATTAAAAACATACAAATGTCCATTACTGGGGGAGTGAATACATCATGTTATATTTATATAACAAACTACTTTACATCAAAAAATTAAAAATTAATGAACTAGAACTTTCTATCTCAATACTGATGAATATCATAAACATTTTGCTAAGGAAATAATCAAATATATTTTGATACTATCTATATAAAGTTTAGAAATGCAGAAAAAATACGTTTAGGCATACATAAATATATAATAAAAATTATAAAGAAAGTACAAAGAAATGCAAAGGAATAGTCAACTCTAAATTCAAGTTTGGAGTTATTGGAGGAGGGAAGGGGGTATGATAAAATCATGGAGGGTTACACTGGGAACTTCCATAAGGTTGGTAACATGCAACTTCTTAAACTGGACAGGGTTTTATGGGCAGAAATATTTATATATTTTATTTTAAATATTGCCAAAAATGAACATACATACTTTGTAATACTATACAGCTATTAAAATGGATTAATTAGAATGATGTATACAGACTTGGAAAGATTCCCCCCCAAAAGCAACTCATATAACCATATAAATGAAATGAGCATATCTGGGTATATGTAGATACCATATACATGAGAGTTTACATATCAAACTTTTAATGGTGGCTACCTCTGAAGAGGACAGTTTCGCTTTGGAGGAAGAGAAATAAAAAAAAAATTATGTTGGACTTTGCCTATTTACGTATTATTAGATTCTTTTATACAAAAGAATGTATTTACTACTTACGTAAAGAAAAAAATGGCATTGTCCCTCTTTCTTAAAATCAGCTTCAATCCTCTGTTTATTTGAATCATATCAGTGAGAGGGAGAAGCTCATGAAGAGCAAGGATATGGGGAGAAAGTGAGAAGGTGAGAATTACCAGGAAAACAAAGATTCAAAGTTCCAAATTGAAACAATGAAGTTAAGATGAAGAATTCCCTCTGTGTTAAAATTCATTACTGTATGGGAACCTGGGTGGCTCAGTCGGTCGAGCCTCCAACTTTGGCTCAGGTCATGATCTCCCTGTTCAAGAGTTCAAGCCCCGCATTGGGCTCATTGCTGTCAGCCTATCAGTGCAGAGCCTGTTTTGGATCCTCTGTCCCCCTTTCTCTGCCCCTCCCCTGTTTGTGCTCTCCCAAAAATAAACAAATAAATAAATAAAATTCATTACAGTAGACTAATCAAGGTACGGAATACCCCAGAATCTGTGAGCAGTAAATACTGTGATGAGTGCAATGATGGTTCAACAACCCAGGGACCTAAATTCTTTGGAAAAGAAATTCCAGGAATACTATTATAGTGCCCTATTAAAAGCCTAGTGGTTTTCTTTGCTGTGTACATTTTTAGAGTAAATCATGGATATCACCCAATGAACACCTCATTCAAAGAGATTCAAAGAGAGAATCTGCTGTCTGAAAAAGGTTTCCTTCCTTTGTAGTTGGTTAATAAATCTCAAAGAGGCACTGACTCCATATTTTGGATCTGCCTAGGAAAAGGACAAACACATCACTGGATACTTGGTTATGCTCTTGAGTGATTTGCTTAACATTTAAAGTTTTACAAGAGTTTAATACTCACATTTTGGAAATAGAAATTATAACCTTAAAATTTTGACCCAGTGTTGTTAAAACTAAAATATAGATCACAGAAATATTTTATAAACTTAGGAGGAAAGACTATTATTTATTGATACTTTGACATTTCAAAGTTATGATGACAGAGTTAGAATATTTATATTCAGTGACCATAGACTCAGAGTAAACTAAGTGCATGATAAGATACAAGTCAGAAGGGAGAAAAGGCTATTTACATTTATGAAGGCTCTATCTCTTGCTATGTCCTCACTATAATATTAAAAAAAGAGCAGAAATCTCCAGGAGATATTCAGTGGGAATTGTAAGTTAGTTTAGTGTTTGTTTTTCCTGGAATTTTAAATCGTTATTGTTTCATCTTCCAGGAACAGAACACTCGACCTTCATGAGGCACGCAAAACGTTGTATTTACAATTTTGTCTACAGAATGTATTTGCGACAAAAAGTGGAGTGTTTTCACTTAAATTGAAAATGAACTGGCCAATGGCTTGTGTTTCAACAGGTAAATTACGTCAACTGCTCTGTTAGTCTGAAAAACACTCAAACCTCTGGGTCTAGTTTTCTCCTGCAGATTACAAACAAAACATAACAGAGTCTCTAACAGAACACAATCCTACTTCAACACAAAGTTCTTTGACGATCATACCCAAAATCACCCTCTGTGTATATGTTGGCCTGATTTTCTTTGTTTTTTCTGTAAGTCAAAACCATTTAAGCTAACTTGGATGGTAACTTCCATACGACGAGGTAATATGCCTTTTCTAATTGGCTGTTCCATTCCACTCATGTCCACAAGTCCTTAGGCATTAATATCATTCTTTTAAGTATAAAAATCACTTTTTCTCAGCACTCATTTTCTTTTCTTACTGGCCATCTGACATGGAGAGTCCAAAAATATTAAGATATTAACATCTTAATATAAATTCAATTTCATCTTCATTGATAACTGCATTCGGAGAAAACAATTTCGAGATCTCTTCACATTTGCAATGTGGGGTTTCCACATTTTCACCTAAAAGGGAGAGAAAACTTACTTTCTGGATGTCAGAAAGCAAGCCAGCAAGAAAAGGACGGTGTGTTGTGCTTTCTGTAGAAATGATTTCTTCTAAGAAAATTACCTGTTAGAAGCAAGTAAATGAGCTAAAATCTAATCCTAATAACTAATAACAATAGTTGGCAATTCATATTTATTTACTGAGAGCCAGGCTTTATTTTAGAATGCTTTCCTTGCATTATCTATTTACCCTTTTCAGTAAACTTATGAGGTACAAAGTTACATCTCATCTTACTAAAGACAAAACTGAAAAAGAGGGGAAATAACTCACCCAAAGCCCTGAACTTGCGAGAAATCAAAGCTAGTTTGGATCAGGTCGGTCCTTTATTCTTACCATGACTGCTCCCAACATTCTACTCAGAAGTGTATGGTAGTGTCCAATCTGCACCCAGGATCCTTATTCAGTTGCAGTTGCTGCCAGTAAAACAATAAATCCACTTAAAATTGCAGTATGGGGGAGCCTGGGTGACTCAGGCAGTTAAGTGTCTGACTCTTGATTTTGGCTCAGGCCATGACCTCATGTTTCCTGGGATCAAGCTCTGTGCTGGGTTCTGTGCTCACAGCATGGAGCCTGCTTGTGATTCTCTCTCTCTCTCTCTCTCTCTCTCTCCTCATTCCCCATTCACACGTGCTCATGCACTCTCTCTCTCTCTCTCTAAGATAAATAAATAAATAAATAAATAAATAAATAAATAAATATTGCAGTATGAACATCGAAAACAAACACATGCCAAACCTACAGTACTGTGTTCCCCTTTATTTCTAATACTTAGAAATGGAACCTTAGGAGCTTTCTAAATGTAGTTTTTCATATTTTTTCTCTATCTTCTTTACAATCTTTTTGTTCACCACATAGTTCATTATTCTTTTTCCTCCTGCTTCCCTACCTAGAAATTGACTTTGATTCTTTTATGTTGTTTCCTATAAAAACGCTGCCCTGCTTTCCTTTTAAGATCAACTGTCCCACATCTCTGTCTGATAATGTTAACTTCTTATAGCATCCACGATGGAGTATATCTTTGAACTGTCATGGAAAGAATTTTATTTTCCTGTGTAAATTCTACTTGCTTCTATGCCACATCCTTTTATCCTTCTTTCCCATGTCCAACAATGGCAAAAGGCCAGTTCTAGTTTATATAAAATGTATATTTGCCACCTGGTGCTTTTCCTGATTTAAAAAATCAGTTTCTCAACATGGTTTAAAATAATTTTTTTATGGAGGCAATGTAGGTTCTTAGCAGAAACTTGGAAATGGTAAGGTATAATAACCTCTAGATTATTCAGTGACAGCTTTTAAACGCTACCTTAATCACAATGGTGAACATTAATGAAGGTTTTTGCCAGATGAAATGGGAAGTTGAAGGTCACAGGAAGCTTGATATACTTAATAAAACTAACTTTGAGTTTCACAAGCATTAAATCAGATGGTTATGAACTATTTCCTTGAAAGATGGGGAGGAGATCATCAAAGATTCACATTTCACACAGCAGCCTTTTCCCACAGAAAGTAATAAATCCTATGCTGAGTGGTCCCCGATAACTACAAATGCCAAGATGTGGCCAGTTTCCACCTCAACGAACACGAACCAGCAAGGGTGTTCTTAGAATGAACTTTATCTACTGAAGAAACTTTGACCAGATCTGAATGTAATCAAAGAAAGAAGACCACAATTTCTCTAGTGTTTTACCTGTGTCCAAACCTGTCTTGGGTGGTTTCATACATTGTCATTTAATTGAAATCCCCTCAGTAACCTATTGAAGGTGCTGATACTGTTGTTTCTGTTTATGGAGATGACAGAACAGAGGCTTAAGATGCTAAACTTGGTTGGCAAATGGAGGAATGAGGATTCAAATCACTGGAATCTACAAGACAAACAAATGAAGAAACAAAGAGCAGAATCAGACCTCTAAACAAACTTGGTTGTCAGAGGGGGTAGGTGAGGGAATGGGCAACATGGGTGAAGGGGAAGGGAAGATACAGGCTTCCAGTTACAGAATGATTAAGTCACAAAGATAAAAGGCACAGCATAGGGAATATAGTCAATGGTATTATAATAGTGTTGTATGGTGACAGATGGTAGCTGCATTTGTGATGAGCACAGCATGACGTATAGAGATGTCAGATCACTATGTTGTACGCCTGAATCCAATGTAATGTTGTATGTCAACTATACTCAAAAAAAGTAAAAGCAAAAACCAAATCACTGCTCTATCCAACATTCAGCTGCCCCTCAGAAAACACAAGTGAGCTTCATTGACGATTGACACAGAAGGGCCAAGCATTAAGTATGTGCATGCAAACCAGAAATCTTTGTGTCCCCAAATATCAACTCTTTATCTTCGTTGATCCTTAACATGGCAGAATAAGGTAGTTTTGTGTTGTTGTTGCTTTTTTTTACTCTTGACATAATATTAGTATTTTCTCCTAAAATGTAAATGTTCTAGAAACAGGTTACAGACTATTCTATATCAGTCATTGATGTTTTAGTATGAATACCTGTTTCAACTTCTTTCTGGAAGGCAACTTTGAATAGAGGAAAGTAAAAGGGGTGCATTATGGGTAGGTTGAAAACACACTTTAAATACCAAACCGTTAGCTCTGTGTGGCTGCCTTGTGGACAGAATATCAAGCACCTTCTCAATGGAATATTAGGAATATAAAGAATATTGTTCTAAGATAGCATCATTTAGACTTCTTTATAGAATTTATTGAGTTTCCACAGTTCTAAACTTGATGGAGGAAATCTTTCCCGGTAGGTGGCTAACACTTGTCCAGTATGTTTTAAAAGGAAGTCCATGGGGCGCCTGGGTGGCGCAGTCGGTTAAGCGTCCGACTTCAGCCAGGTCACGATCTCGCGGTCCGTGAGTTCGAGCCCCGCGTCAGGCTGATGGCTCGGAGCCTGGAGCCTGTTTCCGATTCTGTGTCTCCCTCTCTCTCTGCCCCTCCCCCGTTCATGCTCTGTCTCTCTCTGTCCCAAAAATAAAAAAAATATAAAAAAAAAAAAAAATAAAAAAAAAAAAATAAAAGGAAGTCCATGTGTCTTCTGTCACCTGGGCTTATTTTACCAAAGAGAAAATAGTCGTGACCTAACCTTTGGAAAACCTCCAGATTTCTATTTCTTTTCCAAGGAGCTTTCCACTATTTGTGAAAAGGAAAACTAAAGAGCCCAAGTCACTTACATGTTTTAAATAAATAAATAAATAAATAAATAAATAAATAAATAAATAAAATAAATCCAAAAGCTGTAGTGATTCTTTTCACTCGTTTATCTCTAGGACGAGTATTAAGGTACTTTTCCTATGTCAACTAGGGTAAGAACAAAACTATAACTAAAGGGAAAGACTGAGGAGCTTTTCAGCACTGGGAGAACAGTGCTTGATAGTATTTATTGCTTCATAAGTCAGTTTGGTAACCATAATTAATAATTAACGTTGTATCTCTAGACAACCTTTTTTTTCTATTTGGGGGGTTTTCTATGCTCTCCAAACACAGCTGATAAATGGAAAGCCCCGAAATCTACTTAATATCTAAAATATGCTTGTCTACAGTGGCAAGCAAGAAAGTGCTTACATATCATATCTCTCAAGCCATGGTGGAGGGTATTGTAGCTATGCTTCCTGCTCTGTCAGCTAAACCCACAGAAGATTAAATGCTATGTACATAAGAGCCAGTTAGCACAGGTCTGTCTCAGAGGCTGACAGGTGTTTCCATGAAATTTTGCCCCACCTGTCATAGTGCGCAGGGAAGCCAGCACCTGGCAAACTAATAAACAGCGCACTCTTTAATTGCACTGAGACAGCACAAGCGGCAGCTGCTGCGGCCAACATTGTTAAGTAAACAACAGGTTTTGCACCTGCTGGAGCAAAATCCTGACCTTACTATGGTCAGTCATGTGACACCAGGTAACTCAGGCAGCCTGTCGTGATGACGCAAGTGGCCTAGGAGATCAGGAGCAGTCCATCTGCACTGATGCTTACCCTGGGTCATGTGATATTTGCCCCCTGGTTGCCTCTAGGGGTCATTTAATTCAGCCCCTTCATGTGAAAATCAGAATAATTACATTTGGCTTGTGGACAGTTCCTTTTAGTTCTTCCTTCCTTCCTCTGCCTTCTTTTGAGGATGATAATGAGAAAAAAAATGACTTAGGTCTAATTTTCCATTTTCTATGTTATCAACAATACCTATTTACAGATCCAGAATGGAAGGTGCCAGTCGGCCAGATGAACATTCTACCAGGGACTGCTCAAAGCTTTCAGACCACGACCAGAAACATGAGGCTGAGGCAAAATATATTTGTAAACAAATAGGACAGCCACCTTTTGCAAAAAGAGATCGTTTTCTCTGTTTTTAATGTTTTATTTATTTTTGAGAGGGAGAAGGAGAGAGAGAAAGAACAAGCAGGGGAGGGACAGAGAGAGAGGGAGACAGAGGATCGGAAGCCGGTTCCATGCTGAAAGCAGACAGCACAAAGTGGGGCTCTAAACCATGAACTGTGAGATCATGACCTAAGCCAAAGTCAGAGGCTTAACTGACTGAGCCACTTAAGCACCCTCAAAAGAGATAATTTTCAGTGTTTTGTGATCTTGTATAGATACCCCTTTACTATGAACTGAGACTGGCCTGCTCAGTTTTTATCTGCTGACACAAGAGTGAAGTCACATTTAATTCTCCCCCCTACTGGATACTCCCCCTTACCCTCCACATACACACATAGGCTACGCTGAGGTTTCTAGCAGACCTGTCCCAAGGCTCAGTGGCAACGCAGGTCAGGCTTTAGGGAATACAGGCCAGAAAGTGGAACACACACAGGGAATGGAGAAACACGGCCCCAAGGCATTTATGAGAATTTGACCCCTTGTTCACAACTTCCGTATGCTGTTGAAGTCTCTTCTAATGGATGAGGCATTGGTTTTGATTGAAACACACATGCACGTCTAGGTGGGAAAATATAAACTACATAAGGCTATTTCATATGCCAAATCATTTGATTCTCCCAAACTCAGCATATTATATATGCTGAGCTCAGCATATTATATGCCATGTAATCCTCAGAAGTCTCTGACTTGACTATTTTCTGAAAACAGTAAAGGAAAAGGCTTTGGTTGATCAGAGAGGTAGTACATTTCCAACAAGTGAAACACAAAATAAGCAAAGCCTTGAGAAGGAAAGAAAAAAAGGAGTATTGTGAAGCATGGGTGAAAATATGCGAGAACATGCGATGTGTTTGATTCTCCTATTTTAATCATCACAAGCACTCAGAAAAGTCAACCACGTAGAACAAAGATCAGATGGGCCTGAAGGCAAGTGATCAAAAGTCCGTTTCAGAGCCTAAAGCCAACAAAGTGTTTGCCTATAGCTTGTTTATGCATGCTGATCAAAAAGAATAATGCAATTGTGAGCTAGTCTAAGTTGAAGAACATTTCCAATGAGATAAATTAATTATGTATTACTATTGATTCGGGACATTTCTGCAAAATCAAAGTATATTTCTTTTTCCTTAACATTTCTAAGAATCTTGTAATAACTCCACAAAGTGGTTACTAAACCAAACAACATTTTTTAAATAGCATTCATGAAGTAGCTGGTCCAGTTGCTATATCAAACACATGTATTCATATACTTAAAATAACATACAACTTATGTTCCTCATATATAATAAATGAAGCATAATGATAAGAATGTAAATTTTCATGTTTGGGCTCTCTGCTGGGTCATACTAACCACATTAGAAGACTAGTAGTGTACAAACGGAGAGAAACAAACCCAGAAATGAATGGGGAAAGCTCTAGGGGCCTGTTGAACCCAACCTACTGAAGTTCCAAAGAACAATTAGATTATTTCATCCAATATTTATAGATTATAAAAGTGAAGTGTGAAGAAAAGAATGAAAAAAAATCACTCCAATTCTTTCCTCTTATTCCTTTTTTTAATGTTTTGTTTTTTAATGTTATTTAGTTTTGCAAGAGAGAGAGAGAGACAGAATCCAAAGCAGGCTCCAGGCTCTGAGGTGTCAACACAGAGCCCGACGCAGGGCTGGAAGTCACGAACCATGAAATCATGACCTGGGCCCAAGTCAGACACTTAACCGACTGAGCCTCCCAAGCACCCCTATCTTTTCTTTTAATGCAGCAACATCAAAAGGAAACCAGATATTTAAGATACAAAGGAGGGACCAGTTTCATGATTTGGATTATAGTGGGACAAGAGCAGTACTACTTATTCCTGAAATGTACTGACAAGTATTTGAAGTATACAAATAAAATTATACAATGAAAACTAAGTTTTTATAAATGTGAAAGGAGGGCATCATGACACCTGAATCTTAGAGTTTTTGTGTCGCGGGTTGTGAATCTGAGAACATTATCTGGCCTGAGCTTCAGCGTTTTCATCTGTACAACAACAAAAACGAACTTACATTCGAGTAACTATTGTATGAAATAACTTGTAGGAATGACAATGAAAGCTGGGCGCTTATCTGTTCATCTCTCTAGTGTACCAGTTTTTTAAACATAGATGTGGCTACATCTTTTCAAAACTAACACAACAAATAAAACTTCTTAAAATCAATTGTTCCTTATATCAAAACGCCTTAAAAAAAGTAAAAATAAAAACTTGGGGCACCTGGCCAGCTCAGTTGAAAGAGCATGCGACTCTTGACCTCAGGGTTGTGGGATCGAGCCCCATGTTGGGTATAAAGATTACTTAAACCTCAAATATTCAAAATAGAATAAATAAAAACAAAGGCAGAGATAAGTGATACTGCACGTGGGTGAGAAAGGTAGATGGCAGGAAGGAGGGAACACTAAACATAGTTTTAGGAGAGGCTAATATCTATATAGCAAAGAAAAATCACCTTTTGTGAGGAACAGGAAATGGTATGTTAAGGCTTTGTAGCCAAAATTTTGTCTTACATGCACTAGAACCGAAATCATTACTCAATTAGAATTTTATAAGTTGTGATGAGGTTTGATTTACCTGCAGTAAGTTGCACATTTAAGATATACAATTGAATGAGTTTTAACAATTGTGTATACTTATATAACTACCACCTTAATCTAAATATGGAGCATTTCTATTACTCAAAAAAGTTCTCTCATGCCAACAATCCCCTGCTCCCCTCTCATACTCAATAGGCAACCAGTGATCAAAATTCTGCAACTATATTTTTTTTTGTTACAGACGTTCTTATAAATGGAAGCATGCAGTATATATTCTCTTATCATACTTTGCCCAACATGTTCGAAAGACTAATCTATGTGACTGTATCAGTATCTTACTTATTGTTATTGCTGACTAGTGTTCCATTGTATCAATGTGCTGTAAATATTTATTTATTCATCTATTAACAGACATTTGGATTGCTCCCAAGTTTTTGGCTACTATGAGTAGGATGCTACAAATATTTAAATACAAATATGTGGATTGCATTTTCATTTAGGTTATCTAGTTTATTGGTATAAAGTTATTTTAATATACATAATATTTCTAATTTTTAATTTTAAGTTTTCCTGCTTTCTTTGTTTTAATTGAGGACTATTAGGATTTCATTTTATCTCTCTCTGGGTTTTTTTTTTTTTTTTGTCTTGTTTCTCTGACTTTGGTTCATTTGTTCGCTTGTTTTGTTTGTTTGTTTGTTTTTTAATGGGTGAACCAGAGTTTATACTTCTAAGGCATTTACTCTAGTTAAGGTTATCAAAGAGCTCTCAAATGAAAGAAGGCTAATTTTCTGAGGCACTGGAGTTGGAAACTATGGCAATCCACTGTGATGGAGTATAGTATTTCATACACAAAATGAGAATCTTTCCACTTCCTCCTATGCTAGATATCACTGTATTGACTTGGCTCCAAATTCATCCACCTGCTGCTGCTCTTTAATAATATAGCTGACCTATAAATATTTTTCTTTTGTGAGCGGACACCATGTTAAGCTTTGTCAGGTGAATGTATCGGAGAGATACTGGAAGAAGAAGGTATCTTTCCTGGGTTCCGATGTATCTTCTTTCCTCTAGGCTCCTGCACTCTGTGATTTCTCCAGCACCCAGCAGCCAGCAGTTTCCCTGGCATCCACAGGAGGTCCTATGGGTTCAGTAGTCAGTTCTCTGAGGGCAGCTTGCTCCATCACGACAGAGGGCAGAGTACCAGCAATTTCCACCAGTACAGCACCTTGGTAACTTCTCTGCCTTGCAATGAGCTACACCATGCCATGAGTAACAAGTTTTGGATACTGGGTTCCAGGACTGGGTCTCTTCCTTGGGCTCTCTATCTTAGCCCTGGGTGTAAATGGAATAAGTAAAAAGTGTTCTTTTATTTCTCCCTAGACCCTCCCCTCACTACATTCTCTGTTAAAGGTAATAATACAGATTTAGCATGAGGGAAAAAAAAAAAAAAAACTCTGGGCCAGGTAGCTTGAAATCTGACTTGGTTTACTCTCCTGTTGGGTCCAGTTTCCAGACCTGAGTTAATTCACAGACCCAGAGCCCCTGGATTAAAGAAAAATTCTGGTCCCCATGAAGAAGGATCCTGCACCATTGTTACAGCTGCATACTATAAATCTTTACTGAAGGCTTCCCGCAGGGACCTGTGGTCATTTACTAGAGGTATTGTGCATTCATGAACTGGAAATACCCAAACCTTTGGAGAATAACTGGACTTTGGCTCTGAATTGAAGGTAATACCTGGGGACCCAAAATGCCAATGTGGTCAGGTGATAGATGGAATATTAGCTCCAGTCCAATTTAAAATGATCCAAGTTAGTCCCTAGACCCATCTTGTGAGTATGTACCCAGCTCCTAAATGTAAAATTAGAAGAGAGATGTGCAATGGTCAGAATCCGTATATTGGCTCTCTGGTTCATAGAGTTGGGACCATTATTATATAAAGGGCCAAGAGAAAGCCCCTGGAACTTCTCCCTCCCTGCAAAGGTAGGATACCAGAAGCAACACTGCATCACTGGGGGAATTTCAGATATTAATGTCATCATCAGATATTTGAATGAAGCAAAAGTGGTGAAATATGTAATATCCATATATTACTCAACAATTAAACCTGGAGAGAAATCAGGCAGACCTTGGAGAATGAATATAGATTTCTGTAAGCTTACTAAGGTGGTGATTTCAATGGAAGCTGAACAGACATAATATCTTCACTGGAACAGCATGAGTCTTACCACTCCATATGTAGCTATTCATGGGCAAGCCAGAAGTATACCTTCAGAGACCTCTCTTAGGTCTCCTGCTCTTGGAAGAAGTATGATCTGTAAAGATCTTGATCTTTTTGACATTCAGTAAAATACTGCATCGGTCTACTATATTGATGGTATGTGCGTATTAGATGTAACCAACTGAAAGTAGCAAGGATGTTAGATGCCTTAGTAAGATATATGCGAGCTAGAGGGGGCCATGTGGACAAAAATTGAGGTGCCACCTCAGTGAAACTTCTGAGGGATCGGTGGTTTGGAGCATGTAGAGATACCTCGTTCAAGGTGAAAGATAAATTGCTGTACCTTACATCACCTGCCGTGAGAAAAAGATACTCAGTAGGCCTTTTCAGATTTTGTTGGTAACTTATATTACATTTGAGTGCAGACCTCAATACATTTAGAGACTCGTCCATGAGACACCAGTTTTTAGTAAAGACGAGAGTCGGAGAAGGCTCTGGTACAAGCTCATTGTGCCGCCCAATCTCCTCTATCACTTTGGCCTTATGATTAAGCCTGTCTTATGGTACTCAGGAGCAAATAAGGCTGCTGCATGGAGACCCTGGCAAGAACCACAGGGGAAAACCACAGTGCGTATTTCTAAGATACTGGAATATCTATATCTTCATCTATATACTTCTATACATCTATATATACTTATAGCTATATCTAATAGAGATGACTACTCTTTTCTTCAAAAACAGATTCTTGTTCTGATTTTCTACTGAGCCTTGGTAGAGACTAAACACCTCAGAGTGGGACATCAGGTGACTGTGTGGGTGGAGTATACCTTCATGAACTAGGTTGTTTGAGCCACACAGCCCTAAGGTGGGAAACCAGCAGCCACGACAATCTATCATCAAATGGAGATGGTATAAAAATTGTGCATAAGAGACTATGCTTGGGCAGGCCTAGAAGGTATGGGTAAGTTGCAGGAGGCGGTGGCATGGACTCCTTCAACATCAAGTAATGTTGCGTTGCCTCTCAAATTCATACCTGTGGCCTCCTGGGATATTTCCTATGACCGGTTGTCTGAAGGGGGGAAAAAAAAACACCTCAAGTCTGGTTTCCAAATGGGTCTTTACAAGATGATAGTTCTAATTTAAAGGGGATAAATACAACATTTGAATCCCACAGGACATCCCACTAGAATCCCTGAACGACATTAGTGACATTAGTGAAAGAAATCTTTGCAATGGGCAGGACCTTGAGCAGTTCATCTGGTGTTCACTCTGTCTGGAGTGAGAGGGCCAGAAGTACAAATCTATGTGATTCCTGAGAAGCTGCTAATGATTTGGCTGAAGGGTCAGGAACTTGGAAAGAATATAATTAGAACATTAATGACAAGTATTCTGGGGAAGAAGTTATGGATGGGGAGCAAGGGCTGTTGCAAGAAAGGCATGACATCCTACCCAGGTCCTTCTCTCCCCATCTCCCCTACTGAACCAAAGTGTTAAATGAGGCTGGATGGGGATAAGTCAATGTGGACAGCCTTAGAACACTAGACAGAAACTTTCGTATCTGGGGAAGGAAATGAAAGTTACCTTTCCTCTTGGCAGTTGGGCAGTGCTGGGCCCAGAATTACACCTTAAAGGAAGACAGGTGCCCTGGGAAGGCCACCCTCATGCCACCCAAGGACAGTGTCTGCCTAACTGAGACACTGAGACTGAGGCATAACAAGAGCCATTCCTGCAGGCATTTTTTTTTCTTCATATCTATCAATAAACTAGTTCTAAAATTTAAACACAAAGCCAAAGGAGCTAGAGTAGCTGAAACAATTCTGGAAGGGCAGGCAGGGATTGGAGGCATTTTGTTGGCTTTTTTCTTTAGCCTACTTTTAAGATTTTTCTCTATATCACTGGCTTTTCAGCAGTTTAACTAGGATGTGCCTGGATGTGGTTTTCTTTGTATTTATCCTGAATATGGGAGTTGTTATTTTCTTTTTAAATCAAATCTGGTCATTTTTACCCTATATTTGTTCAAATATTCTTTTCCCTTTCATTCTTTCTCTTGTTTTTTTCTCCTATTCCAATTACATGAATATTAACCTGCTTGATATTAGCCTATTGGGGTTCTGTTCTCACGGTTTTAATTTTTTTCTCTTTGCTTCCATTGGATGATTTCTGTTGGCCTGTTTTCAGTTTCAATGGTCCTTATTTCTGTTTAGTCTGGTGTTAGCCCCCCTGCCCACCCCACCCCAGTAGATATTGTTATTCCAAATATATATTCATCAGTTCTCGGTTCTCCATTTGGTCTTTTTATAGGGCTTCAAATTATATCCTGAAATTCTCTGTCTCTTCATTCACTGTATCTATGCTTTTCTAAGGATTTTTTAACATTTATTACAGCTATTTGAAAGTTTTGTTTGATCATTTCTATATCTTAATTATCTATATGTCTGTATTTTATGACCAATTTTTCTCATTAACTGAGTTTTCCTGCTTTTTTGCATGTCTTTTTTATTCTTTTTTATTGTATGTTGGGCAGTCCACCTAAAGACTGTGTGTGTATATTATTTGTTCCTTTTTTTGTATTAAAAAAGACCACTTTTTTTTTCTGTGAATGTTACATACCTAGGGTGATATAGGGTAAAAAGCTGTTCAACTTGATTTGGTCAAAGGCTGAGTTGGTTTGGAATGAGGTGGCTTTAATTCCTTTAGCAGAGCTTTGGAATTAGAACACCAGGAATTTAATAGATCTATCTCTCTCTGCTTGTCAGCCCCATTTCAAACAGCACTGATATATTTGATCTCATCATAATTTGACTTGGGTAGTAGTTGGTTATGACTTTGATTAGACTGCCTTCATCTCCGGCTTCAACTGGCTTGACACTGAGTTAGTTACAGTAGGATCCAAAACGCACAATGCTGGAAGACCTAAAGACTTCGTATCTGTGAAACCATGAGATTATGAGACCAGGAGGCTTCAAGACTATAGGAATGTGGATCATAAAGCTGCAGAGATTTTCCTCTTTTCAGCCCCACTCCCAGCTTCCCCTGACTCATCAGAATTCCTATGTAATAGCAATACTTGGTAGAAAGAATTGTCTCTGCTTTTGAAGCTCTGGCAGTTTCAAATCCAGCATGCTAGTACATGGGCATGTTAAAAGGTAGCTGGTTTCTTCTTTTTCCAAGCAAACACTGTGCAGGCTTGATCGTCTCCCCGTCCTACTGCCTCCCTCAGCAACTGTCCTAACTACAAACACATGAGCTGTCTCTTTCTCACGTAGAAAGGGCTTGCTTCTCTGGAGTTTAGTTCTTTTAGGTTTATTGGTATCCAAAGATCTTTACTAGCTTTAAAGAAATATATGATCTTAAAAAAAAAGGGGGGGGTGGTGGGGGAAAGGGAGTGCCGGGGTGGCTCAGTTGGTTAAGTGTCCGACTTCGGCTCAGCTCATGATCTCACGGTTTGTGGGTTCGAGCCCTGCATTGGGCTTTGTGCTGCCGGCTCAGGGCCTGGAGCCTGCTTTGGATTCTGTGTCTCCCTCTCTCTCTGCCCCTCCCTCGCTCATGCTCTGTCTCTCTCTTCCTCTCAAAAAATAAATAAACATTGAAAAAAAATTTGTTGCTGTTGTTGCCTAGCGATTTCTTATTGTTTCAGTGAGAGTAAGGATTATCAAAAAAGACTATAGATATAGAGTGGCCATGCCTAAGCACAGAAAAATACCTTTATTAAGGTAAAGGTCAGATACTGAAACTAATAAAAGTTAATTTTTAAAAACAAAAAGCTATAAATCCCCCTACTTCCTTTTTAAGTATTTATGCTGAGAAGTAAAATTATCACTGATTTCAGACCCCAAAGGTAATCATTATTAACATTTTGGTGAACATAAGTTAAAATATTTCCCCCTGGAATTTTTTGCTACTTCTTATATGGATATAGCCGTATGTTCATATAATCATATCTATATATTTATTAAAAAAATAGAATAATACAACACATATTGCTTTTTAACTTGCTTTGCTCGCTATTACCTTCCAAATCAAAACATACAGATTTTTTTTTCTTAATTGCTATGGAGAGAGCCATTGCACTGGTAAGCCATAATTTATAACAGTCCTCTACTGAGAACCTTTTATGTTGCCTCCATTTTTCACTGCCTTTAATATTCTTATAATTATATATTTAAACATTCCTAAAAGAAGGATTTCTAAGACATAAAATGTGGGTTTTAATAGATAAAAGGGCAGTTTTTTTTGTTTTTTTTTTTTTTAAATTTTTAATGTTTATTTATTTTTGAGACAGAGAGAGACAGATCATGAATGGGGGAGGGTCAGAGAGAGAGGGAGACACAGAATCTGAAACAGGCTCCAGGCTCTGAGCAGTCAGCACAGAGCCCGACGCGGGGCTCGAACTCACGGACCGTGAGATCATGACCTGAGCCGAAGTCGGACCCTCAACCGACTGAGCCACCCAGGTGCCCCAAAAGGGCAGTTTTGTAAGTTCAAGGAATAAGGTGAAGCTATTGCATCTGATTTAATGTTCAAGCTATTTTTTTTTAAATTTTCTTAACATTTTTTTAATGTTTATTTTTAAGAGAGACAGAGACAGAGACAGAGCATGAGTGCGGGAGGGGCAGAGAGAAAGAGGGAGACACAGAATCTAAAGCAGGCTCCAGGCTCTGAGCTGTCAGCACAGAGCCCGCCGTGGGACTCAAACTCAAGGACTGTGAGATCATGACCTGAGCGGAAGTCTGATGCCCAACTGACTGAGCCACCGAGGCACCCCTTAATGTTCTAGCTTTCATGTCTTCTACCTAGTGGTTATTCATATAAATGCCTTAATCATTGTTTACAATAGCCTGTGGTTAAGCTTTCTTTTGGGCCAATTTTTTTGGTTTCTAAAATATTTAATACATAATCATAAATGCTTGAAATATTACAGTCAAGTGCAGTAGAAAGAACAGGGGCTTTATGAGGCATATGTAGCCATGAATCCCCAGTGGGTGATGCACCTGCTGTGTGTAAAGTGAACATAGTGACAACTCTGTGTTTCACAGTTGTTGCGAGGAATAAAGGAGTATATTTGCAAGGCACTTAGACACTGCATAGGCATATACTCAGTAATTTGTAGCAACCATCACTATCTTTCTGGAACTGTTGATCCCAATGGAAAGAGGGTAAGGGCCAGAAAAAATTAAATTGAAAAAATTAATTATTAACAACTAACATATGGCTAGAGATAAAAATCAGTGCAATAATACATAAGAATGATAAATCAGGGTAATGAAATGCCAATTTTGCTTTTACATTTCTGAAGTGGTTAAAATCAATACCAAGGAAATTGGATTGAAATAATGGGTAATCAATTCCTTTCTTGAAAGGTAAGACCATCTTGAAAGGACTTGGATACAGAAAAGAAGTTTTAGGAAAAATATACTTTCAAAAGCGCAGAGTAAAGCTTTTGATCTCAGAGATAGAAAAAGCTGATGGCTGGGAAAATAGTAGACAATTTAAAAACAAATGATGTCCTTATATACGGGGTAGATTTGTTTACTAAATATGCAAATAAACAAACAAACAACCCCCGTTTCATACTGTACTGCTCAACTACAGAAAGCCAAACCAAACAAACAAGTTGCATTCTTTTCCCTTTTTATGACATGGAATCAATCCAAATTTAAGTCCAATTTATAGGCGTTTTCTGCCAAAATTACCAGGGCTCAGTGACTGCACTACACCCGTCTTCCTGTAGAGAGTGGAGTCACAATGGCTAGAGAAATGGATCCTCCTAAAATGAGGCCATGAGGGGAACACTCCCCTGGGACACCATATGACATGGTGAGATGAGAAGGAGCCTGACCTACCGGCCATCCCCTCTTAAGTAACAAAAACACCTGAGATACTCAATTCTCTGCTTCTGCCCATCGGAGCCTTTGCTCAGCTGTTCCTGCCAAGCCCAAGAGAGAGAGGCCTTCTAAGCAAGGACTGACAGTCCCTGTCCACTGTCCTCTCTGACGCATTCAGAATGTCAGCTATGATTTCCATTTCACCAACAGAGTAATTAATTGCAAATGGAGGGAACAAACTGAACTATGGGGAGAGATATGGGTAGCAACTCCACCCAGATCCCTTTAGTGGGAACAGGAGAAGGGTATCAGAATCTAGCTGTCTACTTTCACCAAATTTCCCCTTGCAAGTCCAGATACAGTGAAGTAGAGAATGGCGAGTGTTGCAAGGATCCACTCATGAGCCGGCAGTGCAGACAAGGCCTCTGCAAGCAAATGTTGTGCTCCCTCCCACTCAACCTCATTCTGTGCATGGAAAACACAGCAACCACCACTCAGTGACCGTGCTGTTACTGAATTTCTCTGTACATGAAGAATAAATAATAAATTAGCTGTAACCATGGAAATATGGCCTGATACTTAAAAAAAAAAAAAAAAAGGTATTTTCTCTGCAAGGGTTAGCATGCACACTCTCTGTATTGCAAACTCTCCCCTCACTCAGTTTTTGATAACTCAGGAACAGGAGCTTTTAACCGAGCTAGATTTTATTCAGATTTCCTTGGGAGCCCTGTCTTACAGTGTTTGGGAAAGTTCTTCTTCTTTTTTTTTAATGTTTATTTTTGAGAGAGAGAGAGCGTGCACACGAGCAGGGGAGGGGCAGAGAGAGGGAGACACAGAATCTGAAGCAAGCTCGAGGCTCTGAACTGTCAGCATAGAACCCGACATGGGGCTCGAACTCATGAATCGTGAGATCATGACCTGAGCTGAAGTTGGACACTTATTTGACTGAGCCACTCAGGCGCCCGTGTTTGGGAAAGTTTTAACACAAAGCAGGGAGCATCATATTATCTCAATAAGTATTGTTTTTAGGTCTCACCAGTAGGCTAGAGAAGAAACCCCATAATGAGAAAAATTGCACGGAAAACAGATCCACATATAGTCCACTGTTATTTGTTATTCAGGGATATACTTACACAGTGTATGTGCTGTGCTTTTCTTCTTCACCTTACACTATCCATTAGCTGTCCTACCAGAGAATATACCAAAATTAAAAAGAAATGGATAGAGTTATATTTCATTAGGTGTCAAAGGTGTGGTTAGCACAAAGTTACCATCTTGAAACAAAGTTACTGCATACCATTGTGCTAGGCAGGGAGGAAAGGTCAGGAACCTGAAAAGCCTCTACTTTTGTTCAAAACAAATCGGTGTATTGTTCTCATTAAGATTTTCTTTTTAATTATAAAATACTAATAGTTGTAGAACATCCTTAATTCATTTATTTGTTCATTCAACCAATCAACCACCATTCACTGTGTGTGTGTGTGTGTGTGTGTGTGTGTGTGTGTGTGTGTATACCCTGGATTATGCTAAGAGCTGAGAACTAGGACTAGGACACTCCCTGCCCTTCATGGTTCACAGCCTGGGAAAGGAACTGAGACTGACACCCCTAGTGAGTTTCAAGCCCTGGACAATATTCAGGGATTGTGTCTTGCAGCAAACATGCAGGAGGTTTCTGAACTGTATTTTATAAATGAGGACACCAAGGCTCCGAGACGTGAAGCCATTTACTTGGGGACGTTTGGCTACTAAATAGAAAGGGTGAGATGCAACCCAGTCCTTGTGACTCACGCTCTTTCCACTGTGCCACACTGCCTCTAAAGGGAGACATGAAGGCGGGCAGAGGACAGCCCAGGGGGAGATGGACAGCTTGGCAACACAATGCACTGTGTCTTCTGCCCTCTAAAACGGTACATGCAGGTTAATCAGAAGGAAAGTCAGTATTAGGCCTGCGTGTTTTTATATTTCTGCCTGACATTCCAGATAAAAGTCTTTAATTCTGAGCATCTTTGAGAACACAAAGCCTTGGAGCTCTGAAGCATTGATTCACTAAGTGCTTCTAATTAAACGGTTTAATAGGCAGTCCTTACCTAGTAACAGTCATGAAAAATTTACATATGCTGTCAATGCCCCACCCCCTCACTCTCCGCAGATTCTGTCTTTTCCAAGAGCGAGTGGACTGTGCTCTCCCCTGCCCCCCAGACTTCTGTATTTGTGCTCTCCTAGCTTCTTTTCTTCTAATCGAAATCCCTCTAAAGGCCAACATTAACAACCCACTTCTACTCCACTTTTCCCAGTTCTTTGTTCCTCTAGTATCTCCTCACTTCCCTCTATCTTCAACATCTGCCTCCCACCAACAACCCCCCCACCCCCCTCCCCCTCCCCGGAGGAAATTCAGTTCAATAAACATGTGAAAGTCTCTTCCATTTAAAAATAAAAAAGAAAGCAAAACAGAAACAGAACCAAAAACCCTCTTAACTTTCCATGAGCCCTTTTCTATTGTTGTCTTCCTTTTTTTTCTCAGTTCTGGGAAGTTTTGTCCATATATATGCTGTGTTCAATTTCTCACATTTAACTCACTCCTCACCACTGGTGTTGTTGCCTCTGGCCATTCAAAACAACCCAAACAAATAACAAACAAACAAAAAACACCTCTGAATTGTTGTAGAACTGTTTGTGTGTGTGTGTGTGTGTGTGTGTGTGTGTGTGTGTATAAAATGTATCACAAAATGCTTTGGAAAATCTCATCCCCATGATTCCAAATGTTCTGGACATCTTTAGATCCTGACTTCTACTGGTGCTTTTAGCTGCGTATGATACTGCTGATAACTTGCCTTCTATGACATGTCTTTTTGCTCCTTTTTTACTCAAACCATCACTTCTTAGTCATATTTTGGAGTGCTTATGCATCCTGTCCCATTTGTGTAGGGGTTCCCCGAGTTCGGTCCTCAGACCGTCAGTTTCTTCTCTCTACACGCTATCCAAGAACATTCTCATTGATTCTAATGTTATGAATAATTATAAGTTGATGACACTCTAATATTTAGGTTTTACAAAGCTTCAGAATCATTTGTTCATTTGCATACTACAATTACAGTTTTCATGTCTCACGAGCACATCAAAGACAATATGTATCAAGTTGAATTTTACACCATCTCCCTACATGGGTTCTCCCCCTTTGTTTGATAACCCAGCTCTTGATGCTATTCTACGGTCAACGCTGAAAGCCAAGGGTTCCTGTGGTCTCATCCTTCCCTGTCCTTTATCCACCCCTTTTCCATAACACTCATCCTCTAAAGGGGTTCCCAAATCTGACTTAGTCTAGTTCTCAAATCTCCCCAATCCATCTCTTATTAATTCTGCTACCATCTCTTTCCTGAACTACCGCAAGGTTCTCTATGAGCACCTCGTCCTTACTCTCCTTGTTCTCTGCAGTGACAAGAGAGTAGTTTATCCAAAACATAAAACCAACCATGTCTCAGCATTGCTGAAAATCCCTCACCAGCTTACACCCACCTCTGGGATAAAGCCCAAACTCCTAAGTGAGGCACAGGAGGCCCTCCGGTCCCCGCCTCCCGTATCCCTCTCCAGCCTCCACCCCATCACCAACCTTACTTGTACTTTATGCTCCAGCAACAATAAATTGCTTAAAATTTCCTGTCTATGCCATACTCTCATCTATCTTTATACTCTTCCTTTGCTTGGAATATTTATCTCCATTTTCTTTGCCTGGATAAGCTCTACTCAATATTCAAGTTTCAGATTCAGTATTGCTTCTCCAAAAGCGATTTTCACCCCCAAATCTAACCTAAGTGATAATTTTCTGTGCTCCAATTGCTACCCCTCTATCATAGTATGTATCACATTATTTTGAAATTTCTGTTTCAATGCCATCTCCCCATCTAAACTAAAACATCTTGAGTACACTGACCATTTGTAATTAGTTGCTTATTTTTGTAGCCTACCCCAAGAGCTTGCCTATAATAGGAACTTTATGCTGAAATATCCATTAAAGCTTTGCTGAAATGTCCATGGCAGCTCTGCTCCTGAGGAATTTGTTCTTCTATGTTTTAGTTATTAAAAAATGAGTCTAGTTCTGTGGTCTAACTGAACCAGATGGAAGATTCACAACATTCCCAAAACAGCATACTGTTTCTTTGATTACTTTTAGAATAATCAAAAACATCGTGGCTCGTTTGCTATGAGTTTCCTTTTTGGAACCTCTATTATTTCTTCTCAGGATTATTTTGAGATGTCCCCAAAGATACCTAAGGCATAGTTCTCCAAGGGAGAAAACAACCACCACCACAGAACTTTATCCATTATTAATTCTTTGAGGGAAAACAAAAAACTTTACAATGAGTAATAGGCTAAAACATTATTGAGATAGCTCTCTAATATTTGCTACTATCCTTTTACTGCATAATTAAAGTATCCAATTTAATAATATCTAGAAATCTAGATGTTAGCTACTTCTTGGCTGAAAGTTTTCCATTCAGTGCCCCAAACACATGTAATATATATTCTTGAATTATAGGATTAGTATTATTTTATGTGACAGTGATTAGTGATTATTTTTAGAGTCTCAAATAATAAAACCTCATTTTTGTGATGATTAGAATTTTGCAAATGGTTTGCAGAGACATTATCCCATCTTTAAGAGAACGCTTTAATAGATATTGATATACCTATTTTATAGCTGTAAAGCTGAGAGGCCACTGAGAATATTAAGCCAATGTATTTTATTCCCTCCATTGAGTCATATTTCTATGTGGTGTTCTGCCACTATAATTTCTAAAAAAGAAAAGGGATGAATGACCCACTGGGAAGAAAGAGGCCATCCTGTAGGGTAAAGCCACAGCAAAATGACTGAACAAGAGAAGAGTCCAGACTTCTTGGACCTGGGCAATTCCTGGGATGAAGAAGGATATACAGTGTTACAGCTGATGAAGACACAAGATTCTCATGGCCTCCCTCCTTTTGAGATAAAAGTCCACAAACAAAATTGTTAGAAATGTTGGGGGGAAAGTCAGGGACAGAGGGGTTTTGGCCAATTGACGAAGATTCTGAGAAAGACTTGTCTCCCAGATGAGCCTCTGCCTTGACTGGAGTTACGGGAAGGATGGTCAGATGCATCCCTAAAGAGGCTGTGCAGGTCTGAAGTTTCATCAAGGTTAACGTGGGGCTGGGTCAGCAGAGAGGACTACCAAAGGTCATGGACCCACCAGCCACAGACCTCAGCTGCCGACATTTGTTAACCAGGTATGCAAGTGACACCTCTGGGAAAACATGATAAGAAACAGAGCACAACAAAAAGACATATATAAGGACTCCATTATATCTCTCTACTATAGAATCACATATACCCCTTCTCCCAGATGCCCAGAAGCTATCTTAGAAACGAGCAGGGGAAGAAGAAAGGAATTCTTTGGTTTGCAGATGGGTTTTCATGCACAATATTGAAGTATGATTCATAGAAGACGAAAAAGTTGGATTTATGAAAAATTCCTACTCCGCAAAAGACATTATAGGATAATTAAAACACAAGCCATGGTTTTGGAGAAAATATTTCTGAACACAATTTGACAATGTACATGTATTGACACTATATAAACAACTCTTAAACCTCAACAATAAACAAATAACTCAGTCAAAAAATGGACAAAAAAATCTGAACAGAGGAATTACCAAAGACCATATGGAGATGGCAAATAACCATATGAAAATACAAACATCAAATGCCATTAGGGCATTGTGAATTAAAACCACAAAATGCCATTATACATGTATTAGAATGGTTAAACTTCAAACCTGACAACACTAAACACTGGTGAGAATGCAGGGCAACAGCAATTCTCATTCATTACTGGTGGGAATGCAAAATGGTACTAGATTTTGGAAGATAGTTTGGCAAATTCTCATAAAGTTAAATGTAGCTTGACTATGTAATCTACCAATTATGCTCTTATTTACCCAACTGATATTTAAAATTTAGGTTCACACAAAAACCTGCATGCAAATGTTTAGAGCAGCTTTATTCATAATCATCCAAACTGGAAGCAATGAAGATGTTATTTAATAGATGAATGGATAAACTATGGTACATCCATTCAATGCAATATTATTTGGTGATAAAAGGAGATGAGCTATCAAGCCAAGATGCCTTTCAATTATATGACATCCTAGAAAATATATAACTATAGAGGCAGTACAAACATCAGTGGTTGCTAGGGGTTTGAGAGAGGAGAAAAAAGGTGAATAGGTGAAGTACAGGGTATATTTAGAGGAGTATAATTATTCTGTATTATACCATAATGATGGATATATAACATGCATTTATCAAAATGCATAGAACAAAGAGTGACACTAATGTAAGCAAACTACAAAATAATAATTTATGAGGCCAGGGGATTTCAGGATAGTGTAATGTATGAAATAGGATATATATATATATATATATATATATATATATATATATATATATATATATAATGTATATATGTAATATATGCAGGATATTACAAATGTGTAAAACAACTTCACTAATAAGGGTTGTAGGAAAAGGTGCTGACCTAAGTGACTTTGGAAATGAATGGTTTGTTAGACTAAAGGTAAGATGAACTTGCCTTGTACTCTAGTTGATAAAATTGCTTCCTATTTTGGTACAGGAATTCACTTCTGATACTGCTATACGTGTATACTGGAGCTGGCTATTAAATAAATGGATGGCAGATGGAGGGAGCCAGCTTTCTCACTGTAGAGTGAGAATTTAGAGATAAGCAAGGAGAAGAGACTAGGATGATCCATGGAATAATGGATTCGAATTGGAGATACTACAACGAAGTTACATTTAACTTAATATAGAAATGGATACTTACCCATAAAAAATATTTTATATAGGTGCACATAAGTTAGAATACCCCCTTTTTTACATGCTCTAGAAGCAATGACAACCCAACAGCAATGAGCACACCTACTGACTAGATCTTGGTTTCCAATACTATTCTCCAATAAAAGGAATAAAGGTTCCTTGGAGAAATGGCTGATTCTAGGACTGGAGCAAAAAATATACAAGATGAGCCTTCAGCAGCTTTTAGTACCAAAAAGTAAGCAAATGCCCCCCATCCTCCCTGCCAAAAAAAACAAAAACAAAATTCTACATTAATGTAAATATTCCAAAGGAATACAAGAGACAGCTAAAGGAGCTCTGCAAGGCCAAAGCTGAAACAATTTGTGTAATAAAATACATACAGTAGTACTGGATTATAATTTAAAATATAAAAATAAGTATCAATGAGTCCATACTGATATAAATAAATGATTGAATAAATACATAAATGGAGAGAAGAGACAAATCTCTCTTGAAATAATTTATATAGATACTCCAACTTCAAGAAGGATATAGTGAATTGACTTCACAGATGACATGACACTTTACATGGAAAACTCAAAAGACTCCACCAAAAAGCTGCTAAAACTGATACATGAATTCAGCAAAGTCACAGGATACTAAATCAATGTTGCATTCCTATACACCAATAATGAAGCAACAGAAAGAGAAATCAAGAAATCAGTCCCATTTACAATTGCACCAAGAACCGTAAAATACCTAGCAATAAACTTAACCAAAGATGGAAAAGATCTGTATGCTGAAAACTATAGAAAACTTATGAAAGAAATTGAAGAAAACACAAAGAAATGGAAAACTTTCCATGCTCACTGATTGGAAGAACAAATATTGTTAAAATGTCAATACTACCCAAAACAATGTAAACAGTCAATGCAATCCCAATCAAAATTGCACCGACATTCTTCTCAAAGCTAGGATAAAGAATCCTAAAATTTGTATGGGACCACAAAAGATCCCAAATAGCCAAAGTAATGTTGAAAAAGAAAACCAAAGCGGGAGGCATCACAATCCCAGACTTTAGCCTCTACTACAAAGCTGTAATCATCAAGACAGTATGGTACTGGCACAAAAACAGACACATAGACCGATGGAATAGAACAGAAACCCCAGAATTGGACCCACAAATGTATGGCCAACTAATCTCTGACAAAGCAGGAAAGAGTATCCAGTGGAAAGAAGAGTCTCTTTAGCAAATGGTGCTGGGAGAACTGGACAGCAACATGCAGAAGAATGAAACTGGACACTTTCTTATACCATACACAAAAATAACCTCAAAATGGATGAAAGACCTAAATGTGAGACAGGAAACCACCAAAACTCTAGAAAACAGGCAACAACCTCTTTGACCTCAGCCACAGCAATTTCTTGCTTGACACGTCTCTGAAGGCAAGGGAAATAAAAGCTAAAATGAACTATTGGGACCTCATCAAGATAAAAACAAAACAAAACAAAACAAAAACAACAACAACAACAACAAAAACTTATGCATTGCAAAGGAAACAATAAAAAAAACTAAAAGGCAACTGACAGAATGGGAGAAGATATTTGCAAATGACATATCAGATAATAGGGTTAGTATCCAAAAATCTATAAAGAACTTAACAAACTTAATACCCAAAAAACAAACAATCCAATGAAGAAATGGGAAGAAGACATGAATAGGCACGTTTCCAAAGAAGACTTCCAGATAGCCAACAGACTCATGAAAAGATGCTCAACATCACTCATCATCAAGGAGCTACAAATCAAAATCACATTGAGATACCACCTCACACCAGTCAGAGTGGCTAAAATTAACAACTCAGGAAACAACATATGCTAGTGAGGATGTGGAGAAACAGGAACCCTCTTGCACTGTTGGTGGGGATGCAAACTGGTGCAGCCTCTCTGGAAAAGAGAGTGGAGTTTCCTCAAAAAATTTAAAAAATAGAACTACACTATGACCCAGCAATAGCACTACTAGGAACTTATCCAAAGGATACAGGAGTGCCGAATCATAGGGGCACATGCACCCCAATGTATAGCAGTGCTTTCAACAATAGCCAAATTATGGAAAGAGCCCAAGTGTCCATCAACTGATGAATGGATAAAGAAGACGTAGTTTATATACACAATGGAATACTACTTGTCAATGAGAAAGAATGAAACCCTGCCATTTGCAGCAACGTGGATGAAACTGGAGGGTATTACGTTAAGTGAAATAAGTCAGTCAGAGAAAGACAGGTATCATATGCTTTCACTCATATGTGGAGCTTGAGAAACTTAACAGAAGACCATGGGGGAAGAGAAAGGGAAAAACAGTTTCAGACAGGGAGGCAAACCATAAGAGACTCTTAAATACAGAGAAAAAACTGAGAGGTGATGGGGGTGGGGGGACAGGGAAAAATGGGTGATGGGCATTGAAGAGGGCACTTGATGGGATGAGCACTGGGTGTTGTATGTAAGCAACGAATCACAGGAATCTACCCCCAGGACCAAGAGCACACTGTATATACACTATATGTTAACCAACTTGACAATACATTACATTAAAAAAAAAAGAAGAAGAAAAAAAGAAGAAGGATGTAGTGAATTGAATGCTGGCTTGACAAAAGACATATCTGCCTGGAATTTGTTAGTGTGATCTTATTTTGAAAAAAGGTCTTTGCAGATGTAATTATGTTAAGGATCTTAAGATGAAATCATCCTAGATTATCCAGGTGGGCCCTAAATCCAATAATAAATGTCTTTATAAGAAGAGGAGAAGACAGAAGACAGAGGAGAGGGCTCTGTGAGGATCACAGCAGAGATTGGCATTATGCTATTACAAGCCAAAGAATGCCTGGAGCTTGAAGATGCAGAAAAGGATTCTCCCCTAGAACCTTCTGAGGGACCCTGCTAACACCTTGATATCAGACTTCTGGCCTCTAACACTGTGAGAAAATAAATTTCTATTGTTTTAAGCCACCAACCTTGTCATAATTTGTTATGGAAAGAAACTAGCATTGGAAACTAACACAGATGGAGGCTCCTTTAGTGTTGTATTTGCAAAGTGACCACTTTTCAAAGAGTATAGTATAGAAAGGAAAAAAAAATTGACTAACTTTGTAGTAAAGAAACCCAACAAACACTACCTCAGCCACATGATCAAGGTCAGCATCAACAGTGATAAATCATGTTGATAGTGTTAACTCTTAATATTGTGTCATGAGAATGGCATTTTACCCCTGTTCTTTCTCCTCAAAACCCATATCACCAGTCTAATCATGAAAAAGACATAAGACAAATTATTGCAGTGGGGATTTCTATAGAATACCTTACCAATTCTCTTCAATACTCTTACAGTCATCAAAAATTAGGAAAGTTCCAGGGAACTGTCACAGCCAACAGGAGCCTAAGAAGACATGATGACTAAGTGTAATGTGATATCCTAGATGGGATCCTGGAACAGAAAAAGACATTAGGTAAAATTAAAGAAATACTAGGAACTTTAGTTAATACTAATGCATATAGTTTCATTATAATGAATATACCATATAAAATAAGATGTTAATAATAGGGTAAAACTGAACACAAGGTATATGCAAATTCTATTGTCTACTTAATGTTTATATAAATCTAAAACTGTTCTAAAAAATAAAATCAATTACTGGGACGCCTGGCTGGCTCAGTCAGTAGAGTGTGCAACTCTTGATCTCAGGGTCATGAGTTTGAGCCCTATACTGGGTATAGTGATCACTTAAAAATAAATAAATAAACAATTATTTTTAAAAAATAAAATCCATTCCAAAAAAAAAAAAAAAACCCTTCAAATAATTAGATCAGACTAAGATACCATGTTTGACTAAATTTAATTTCTGAACTTCCCTCAGCTACAACATAAAGACAATACATTTTAACCAAAAATAACACACTCTTCTTTCAAGCAAGCTACATTATGCTTATAGAAAATCCTGTTGAATATGTGAGGTAGTAAATTTCAGATAATCTGAGAAAGGCAGGCTGTATATTTCAGGAGGACAGTGCAGAGAGAAACAGTGTGGACACAGAACATGCAAGATATATAGTGAAGACAATGAGTCAATTTCATTTCTGTAATGGTTCAAAGAACCATACTCAGGAATGAAATGAGAACAAAGTGAACTCAATTATTCACATCAAGAGAGTCTTTATTGCTGTGACTTTTATGAGCTTTGCCCAGTGTCTTCTGGTCATTGTGGATCAAAAGCTTAAAGGTCTCACCTGTAATTTAAATTGTTATGGTTTGTTACTGTTTTATAATCTAAAGGCTAAGAAAAGTGTAATTAGTTCACTTTACCACAGTAAATTTTTAACATTGCAGTAAGTATCCAATATCTGAAATATCCTCTTGCTTTCAAATTCTAACCATCAGTACTTATTTCAAAGCATGAATAGTAAAAGTAGAGAAGACAAAACTTAAAATTGTTTAAATTGCCTATTAGTAGTTACAAAGGCAAATGTTATACAATTAGCCAAAATCATGTTTAGTGATTAGCTGTGCAAATTCAAAAGTTAGTTGGAGGATATTATGACTATAATAATATTAACCCTATGAATGAAGTGCAATAAAATTAACTCCATATTAAATGTATAGTATATGATTTCACACATATGTAAACAAAAATGGTACAAGATATTTAGAATAATACATATTTATTAAATGATGGCAATTTCCTTTCACTAAATATACACTTTTAGTTTTTACAAAAATAAACAATTACTTAACTCTAGTTGATTTAGCATAAGAGCTGATTACAAGCTAGAAAATAAATGAAAGCTAATAAACTTCACTTTTATTTTTTTTTTTAATTTTTTTTTCAACGTTTATTTATTTTTGGGACAGAGAGAGACAGAGCATGAACGGGGGAGGGGCAGAGAGAGAGGGAGACACAGAATCAGAAACAGGCTCCAGGCTCTGAGCCATCAGCCCAGAGCCTGACGCGGGGCTCAAACTCACGGACCGCGAGATCGTGACCTGGCTGAAGTCGGACGCTTAACCGACTGCGCCACCCAGGCGCCCCAATAAACTTCACTTTTAACCAGTAGAACACATTTGCTTTTCAAGTAAGATGCTCTTCAGTTAAAAGGCTAATAGAAAATAATATTAACTACATGAAAACTCATTCAGTGGATTTAATTTGTCAAAAACTTACCTTTATCCCTTGACTCAAATAGCCTATGGGGTGAACAGTCAGATAAATTATAAAGGCAAAATGAAAACACAGAAACCCAGGATCTGAAACTAAATTTAAAAAGCAAGGAAAAGGAAAAATATCATTTGTCAATGTGTGCCACTGTGAAATGAACTCATTTCATATATTTGGAAATTCCCAGCCCATATGCTTTTCCCACAAGTTCAACAAATTATCCTCCTCAATGTAAGCTTACCTGTCAGAGGTATCCATATTATGGCTTTCACTGTCCATTTTTTCCAGGAATTATTAACTTCTAAAAGAGATTATTAGAGTTACACTACCAGCCAGAATATAGTAAAAGCAGATGACAATCACATACTTCAAATTTCTAGACTATGTATATCAGAATCACCTGGGTTGCCCGTTGCATATATGGATTCTTGAGTTCCATTCCTGATATACCAATTATGATGGCAGAGACCCAGAATCTACCTTATCAATGAGCATCCAAGTTGATTCTTGGCACACTAATACTTAAGACCTTTGCTTCATGCTAATATAATTGATTATAATGTAAGATAGTTGAATCACTGTATTATACACCTGAAACTAATGTTACACTATATGTTAACTAACTGGAATTTAAATAAAAACTTTTTTAAAAGGACATAAAACTAGTGAATAGGAACTAAAAGTGATAACAAATAAAATATAAAGGTTTAATCAACTAACACCTGTATTTGTTCACAAAGTTAAGTGAGAATATGTCTAAGAACAGCACAATACAAATTAAGTAATAGTGATAGGGATCAAATCTCAAATATTTTCAGACTGGTTGAAGACAGTTTGTATTTAAAAATATGCTTCTTTCCTTCTTTTTTTCATTCTTAAGAAAAAGCAAAACAGTCTCATATTTGAACTGATTTTGAGATCAGAAAAATAAACAGTGCCATATTTATGGTATATAACTGATTGCTTTGTTTTTATTGTTATCCCAAACCATTCTTTAAGCTTTGTCTTTGGTAATGATGGTTATTCAGAGGAAAATAAAGCATGGTGAGGAGAAGAGAAGGAGGTGAGTGGGGAAGCCTATTTTATACAGGTGGTCAGCAAGCATTTAACCTTATAAACACATAGAAACAAAAATTTTAATTGGTCTTAACACATTTCCTGTGATTTTTACTCAGTGTTAGTAGTTTCATCAGTGATATAAATAAATGTATATCAACCGTTACACTAATAAATTTTTACACTAAAAAAAGTCTTACACTAATAACTTTTGATTAATTGTTTTTCAAACAGCTCAGAAATGTAATTTAAACAAATATGTGCTAAGTTATTTTACATGTTCTTAATTTAAAAACATAAATCGCCTCTGTTTCTAAAGTGGTCAATAGAAGTCAATCAAAAGTTTACCTCTTTTCAGTATGAAAGGAGTTAATTCTCCAAGAAGAAAGAAGGAAAAAAAAGATCTCAATATATCTTTGCAGTTACAGTCTTTCAAAATCAATATCTGACAGCAACAAGCCAAACAAAAAGGGTGTCATCAAGACAAGAGTCCTAGGATATACACATACAAATTAAGTGAAAATCATGCATATCCCTCTAAACTTAAATGACAGCTTTGTTCAGAAAATATCTTTACAGGAATAAAAGATTCCGAGACCCAAATCTCTACAACTGACCAATCCTTGCCCTACTCTCCAAATCCTCCAAAGTCCACTTCCCTGCTTCAGAATGAATAGCCCGTAGGCACCAGTTATCTGTAGGATTTTCACAATTCCTGAAGGGTTTTCCATTTTGTCCTGTTCGGAGCAACCGTTGTAGGTCACCGTGGCTCAATCAGAATTTGAAATATGCCATTTTTCCCTATGAGTACTTTTTTTTATTCATTTCCCTTTAGTTCCTAAATTACTTTTTGACATTGCCCTTTCAAAAACTTGATTTAATATTGGCTTCAACTGTGTGAGTTACTTTTCAATCAAAAGATATTTCCATTTTATATTTGTTTGACCTGGTTCTACTGGGGCTCCAAATTGCCTTGCTTTGTGTTGAGGCATCTCAACCTCTATCCTTTCCTGCATTCATGTCTTCTTTGGGAAAAACAACCCTGTTACAGCCCTGAAGACAATTCAAGTTTGCTTTACCCTCCTACCCAAATACAAGAAGGAGCCACCAGACCAGTTCTTATTGTATTTTCCTTCATTTTACAATAAATATTTTATAAGCTCTTCCAAAAAAAATTATTGTTATGTCTATTCACTCTAACAATTAAAAAAATAGAGAGGGAAGAAAGATCATTTTCCTTTCTTATTCCAGCCACATCATGTATCCAGTGATAATATTTTGATGTGTATCTCTCCATTCTTACCTCAAGGTTTTGGCAAACCTCTGCAAATACTGATTTATATATTTGACCTTTACTCGTATTTGGTTTTCTAGTTGTGGCTTGATTTCTAAAATTTATTTGCACCGGGATTGGGACTGTTCCGATATTGTTTTTTCTTTTTTTTTTTTTTTTTTTTTTTCATTAGCTGACCTGCCAGTACCTTTTTGTCTAGCTATGCCCTATTGAACTGCAGCTGTCTGCCTTCTGGGGATGTCCAAATGTAATTTGGCCTCATCCTTAGCTTTTCTTTTCTCTGAGGGTTAAAAGTGACTGGATCCAACTCAGTGTACAGGTGTTAACGATTGCCACTGTGTGGCAACTGTCTCTTGCATAGGACTCCTGAAACATTAGCTTTAAGAGGCACTCTTATATAGCAAGAAAGAGGTTCCAGAATTTGTGGAACAAACCGGGTATATGGGGAAATTACTCATGTGGACCCAAAATATCTTAGTGACGATCTATTGAAACTTTTTTCTATTATTTGATATAGTTTAGCTGGTCATTTTTAGAGCTAAATAATCACTCTTTCTTCAAGATAGGCTGATTTTTGCCCACGAATGTGTTCCTCAAGAGCAACTTTTGCTGCTCAATTAGCTAGGTGAATGATATATGTAAAACAGATTGGGTAGCCACTGGGTGGCAGCAGAAATTTGAAAAATACACAGCATGAATGTATTTTCTTATTGTTTTATTCTATCTCTTACTGTTGTGCATACTAAAAGACAACATTAGCTTCCACAAAATGTCTTGTGATACATAAAATTCACTCACTTATTTCTCTAATGTAAACTAGCATATTCAACTATGAGAAAAAATATAAAACATTAAACCTTATGACCCAATATTCTGACTATAATATACATTTTTAATATTACTCAGGATGACTTTAGATGGACATGTTATTTTCCAAATAACTAAAAATTGGCATTACTTCTAAGAGCTTTATAAAACTGCTAACAGAACTCTTACATACTCAAAGAAGAAAACTTGAAGAATTTACAAAAGACAAAGAAAAAAATTACTAAAAACTCCCAAATCTAAATTAATCATTGACAGTCACTATATATATATATAATATATAATATAGTATAATATATATAACATAACATAATATAATATAACATAAAATAATATATATAATATAACATAATATAATATAATATATATAATATATACATGTATATATTATATATGTATATGTTATATATAGTATATACATATATATCATATATACATATATATACACACATATAGTACTTTTTGACGTGTACTTTTTTTTTCAACAATAAAGTCTTTCTTTTTACATAATACTTTAAACTGCTGGGTGTTTTCATTTCATACAGTGTGAATTATTTCCCCATGTCATTAAATATCTTTTACAATGTTGTATGTAGCAAATTAATAATATTCCCTCATATGGTTAGACTAGTTTATAAGCAATTTCTTCTGGTTAAGCATTTACCAATTATTTACCAATTTTTCTAACATTTACTCTTACAGACAACTGTCGCTAATTGAAAAGTCAAGATAGCTGATGTTTTTCAGGTTTCCGATGTTAAGTGGTAAATTAATATTTTATATAGGGAGAGGTCCTGAACTGAGAGCGAATCAGAACCTTCTGATCAGCATTACTTGGACTGATCCTAAGTCAGAATGTCAAGTTTGAAGCCCAGACTTCTGGGATATTTATGTGAGCTATTTAAAAGCATACTAAAGTTTAGAACCACTGGCACTCTGAATCAAACTATATAGTCAGAGGATCTCAAGAATAACATTAATAAGGAAGTGCACAAACTTGGGAGAAACATTTAAATTTCACTCGTCTCCATTTCTTCCCTTATTAAGGGGAAACAATGACATGTCCTAAGGTTAGAGTGATGTCAAGGGAATACTGGTGTTTACTGAGCCCATTTTCAATTTTAAAATGCAGGCTTTGGAGACACTATGGGCAAGAAAACACTTCTTTAAATACTAGAGATCATTTATTGTGACTGTTACAAGCAACAAACATTATGCTAAGCAGTTTACACGTATTGCTATCCCTCATAGCAATATGGCCAGGTCGCTTTAATATGGTGCAATTCTTAACTACAGGTCCTAAAGTGGTATATGTGTTGCTTAGAGGTTTTGGAAGAAAATGTAATAAAATGCTCCACCAGACAAAAACATCCCTGCTGACAGTGTCTTTAAAATGTATAGCTACTCACAACTAGAAGGGGGCTGTGGCAGAGAAGCTCATTCTGATGTAGTTCACCCAAACTGACGTGGAGCTAGAACTGTGTGGTGTAAAAAGAGGGTGGGTTTGGGAGACAGGGAACCCTTTCCAGGTGACTTAATCTATCTGACTTTACTTTCCTTCTCTGAAAATGGGCATCACACTACTTTCTTAGCTCTCAGAGGTGGCTTTCGTCCTGGCAAGGCACCAGATGATACAACACATGAGGCCCTTTTAATATCTTGCTTGGTGGACAAGTAATCCAACGTTTTATGAGAAGCCTAATGACATGGGCAAAAGGAAAAATAACTTATTTTAATCATTTACTAGGAAACTTACACTTTCTTCTCACGGCGGGCCTTTGGAAACAGCTGATCCCATCAGTCATGCAAAAATCTTGGTAAGCGCAAGGCGTAGGAAGTTGACTATTTGCCTTTAGTAAGAACCTCTCCTACTTAGAGGGCCATTTTGAGAATGAGAGAGACGTTAGTGTGAATTATCTACCAGAGCACAGTGAGACCTAGTGCCTTACATTTGCTCTTACCGATAACCCAAAGGCCTCTCCATCAGATATCCACTTGGCATGCTCCTCTACCCTCATACCTTCTTCAATTCTATACTTAAAAATAACCTTCTATATTAGTCACCTTGCGTGGCCACAACAAAAGATCATGGACTGGGTGGCCTAAACACAGAAGTTAATTTTCTTATGGTTTTGGAGGCTTAGAAGTTCAAGATGAAGGTTCTGGATGATTTGGTCACTGGTGAGATTTCTTTTCCTGGATCGTACATGTCACTTCCTGCTATGTCTTTACATGGTGGGGAGTGGGATGGAGAGAAAAAAACACTGATACCTTTTCTTGTATGAACACTAAACCTATGGTATCAGGCCCCACCTTTATGACCTCATTTAATTGTAATTACCTCTTTATAATTCCTATCTCTATGACAGTTACATACGGGGTCAGGCCTTCAACATACGAATTTTGAGGGGAGACACAGTCCATACCATTTTCTCAGTGAGGAAATCTTCCCTGGGAACCCCGTATACATTTACAACTTCCACACCACAATACTCCATGCCCTTACCATGATATACTGTCCTTTGTAACACATGCCATTTTCAAACCTACTATATATGTCATATATTTATCTCATTGCTACCTGTCTCCCGACACAAGAATAAAAACTTAGGAATTTTGACTGTTCATTTCAGGATTATAGCACCCATGATACAGCCTGGTACAGAGGAAGTCAACAATATAAATACTGCTGTGCACATGAATGGACTATCCTCCGTTATGCATGATGGAACCAGATAGACCAAAATAGATGAGATACTATACCTGCTGTTCAGTAGGTCTCAGTTGTGTTACATAGACAAGGCTCACTATGAGTGAATGGTAGCTCTCTATAAACTATAACTCAGGCAATGATTGCAAAAGAATGCAGAAATCTGTATTGTGCACAGTCAAGGGAGATATTTGTTTCTCATGCAGGAGCGAGCCTCTTCAGATTTGCATAAATCTATTTGCTGAACCATGGGTCAGGAAATCACATTTCCCATTATTAAAGTTATCATTCTTTCTTGGTCATATTTATATGAGCCAACTGCAAACCTTAAGAATAAGTCCAATCTATGTGCTGAAGTATGTTTTGAATATCCATCCTCACAGGCAAATTAGACAAAGAAATATCCCATGACAATAGTTTAATAAATGACCATGTGTAAGAATAGCCAATTGTAAAGCCCAGGTTTTCCTTTCTGATAAATTAGTTTGATATTCACTTAAAAAAAAAAAAGACATGATTTACTAGGTCTCGGCCAGAGAGCTTTCTAAGTCATCCAAAATTTTATTAAGCTTGCAAAGGTTTTTTTAAGCATCCCCTCATTAATTTGGATGTAAAATTATAGGAAAAATAACCTCAAGTTTAACTAGAAGATAACGTTCATTTTCCTGCTAAGGTCTAGTGACAAAACACTGTTAATGTACATTGCAACCTATTTCTGCGACAGTGGAATCCAAAATGAAATGAGGAGATGCTGACTTACCTTGTCTGGTGAATCAAGCAGGGCACGAAACCACAATCCTGAAGCAAACCATACCATCTGTGTTGTTTTCTCCAGATGAGCCAAATTTGGTGACAGACCATTCTCCATACAAAGGAGATTTCCCTCTTTTTAGTTTTCTATTTTGTAAGAAAGCATAATTCCCCCAGTAAAAGATGCAGAAGAGTACTTTGCTTCCTGTATTGCCTAAATATCTTGACTCTGAACCTAAAGTAGTTAAGTTAAATTATGACTTCAGAGGAGATTTTTCTCTCCAAAACTTCCATTTGCTCAATTATTCTCCCATTCCACACCCAAGCTGTTCTGGAAAATAGGATGTTTCCTGGAAAAAATATATTTAAATGGCATTTTGTACTGGAATTAAAGTTACGTTTTTTTAAATGGCATTTTCTGAGAAAATTCCTTTTATTTTATGACAGTGTTTTTTGATGCAACTCTGAAGCACTCAAGTAATGCTTGGTAACTATTTTTCTTGAAGAATCAAGTCACCAGTAAAATCTTTTGTCCCTTATAATGCAGCACCTAGATGGGGTGATCAAACAAAACAAGTTTGCTCATTGTAGGTTGGGTAAATCTTGGCACCAAAAATGACCCAGTTGTTGGAATCCTCTTACAAGTACTGAGGGTCAAGGAGTACACTCTGCTTGTATTCAGTGAACCGACATACTCTCCGTAGGTAGAAAAGAAAGTTAAAGCATCTCTTTGGGGAAATAACAAATTTCTCATACAATATACACTTATTAATGTATTACTTTGATATTTCATCAAATAATCACTTATTAACATACTTAAAATATTCGCTTGCCAGGTGGCTTTCAGAAAAATAGTATAAGAGTTGATCAAAGATGATTTTGTCCTCTGGGGAAGATGGGGAGTCAGACACTGAATAGGAATGTGAACAGCCCAAAGTCATGCTCCTACCCTAGTGGTGTGAAAACACGCAGAGGGCAGAGGCCACTGGGAACTACTGAACAGGCTTCTCTGTATGGTAACAGCTACCACTATTTTCCCAGTTACAGGCTAGAAAGAAATGAAGCAGTAGGATTCACTTATCCAGTCAATGTTTGCTTGGAAAAATATTGATATAGGTGAAGTTGATCTGCGGCACCATATATCCTCGTGTTATCTGTCGGCCGTCTCATCTATGCTCTTTCATTTTCCCCCGTAACCAAAACATTTCCCTCTTGTGATCACCAGCAATGTGGGAAGCTTTGATTTCTTACAAGTAGTAGATGAGGCACTGTGAATTTCCTGACTTCAATCCAAACCTGCAACTTACATGTGCAAAACCCGCTCTTTGTTTTCTTATCTGAACTCCATTGAATAACATAAGTAGTCAAAAGCAATGTCTTCTCCCTTAAAAAAAGAATAGCCCACATTGCATCTCATATCAGGACACGGCAATTTTTTGCTGTAGTCCCTGTAATACAATTTGATTCTTTAATGTAGAAATGTGTGTCACATTGATCTAATAAAAGTATTAAAATGTCAATGACCACCAAGGACATCTGGTGCCACAAACTTGTTTCCATATGTCGTTAACTTTTACAAATCAACATTACCAACATCTAAACAAAATCCTAGATCCATGTAAGAAGGGCCTGGGGACAGAGCTCTAAAATGTGTAAAAGACTATACACGTTGCAGAAATCATTATCAGGCAGGAATGTATCTTTAGTGATGAGCCCCATTCAGCAGAAATGATGGGGAAGCTGACAGGGAGGAGCATCCCCCACGCCCCATACTATGTCAGGTGTGGGCAAGGGATGTTCCTCTGGAGGTTTTGTTCTCATCCAGCGGCAGCCCTGATTGGTTTCACCCACTTGGTTCTCTCTTCCCCACTGCACCTTGTACATGTCTTGATTATACTCTTGTCATATTAAAATTATTTTATCATCCTTCCCACCAGCCAGTACTTTTTTTAAGTTTGGGACCCTCTTATTTCTCTCAGAATCCCCAGTATATAGAAGTCTGCACAGTGGCCATCGCATCTTGTAGCAAATAAGAGGATAGGCTTTGATCTCTGAGCAATGCTGTTATACTTCAGATTTTTGCTGTGTATTCTTTTCTTTAAACTCTTTAAGCCTCGGGTTTATTTGTTATATGGTTATAATAACAGTGCCTACCTTAAAAGAATTTTTCTAAGGATAAAGGTGATAATGTGCTGTGCAGCACTCCGTACTAGCATTTCACAAGTATTATCTACTATGTTTTTAAGTACAATCTGCCTTTCGGGAACAACTCTGGGAAATTGCTGTATTTGCTTAGTATACTGTTAAAACTCTAAAAGTTTATTTATATGAAGATAATTTGTGATATCTCTTTCATATTCAGACAATGAAGGCTAAAGACTTGGGAATGATTTATTGAAACATTAAGTCTAGGCAACCTATAATTAAAGTCTTCGAATACATTTTCTAGGATGTCTGTTCAATTGCCTTCTGCACGAGAAAAAAAAAAAAGCCCAAATTGTTGTATCAACTTCTCTTCTGGCTAAGTTCTTTCAAAATAAAATACTTATCTTTGATGACAATGAAGCGTCTATGTGAAACTTGATGAATCACTGGGTAAATTACTTGTTCTCAGATAAGGCCTATGATGGATACAAATAAGTACTTCAGATGCTAAGAGCAATTTTTACTCAAACCAGGCCACACTAATATATTAGGAATAATAGAATATTTATATAAAAACTGTATAACCGTACCAATTTTATGAGAATAAATGAGTCAAAACTAAGCATTCAGATCAGTTTCAATAAACATCGGCTTAAAGAATTCTGGACTGTTCAACTTTCTCTAATGAATTTTGAAGTAAAGGATGCCTGCGGAGTAATGCAATGAAAATAAAAAACTTCCACGTTAAATAAAATTAAGAAGGCACTTTGTAAATATTTTAAGGGAAAAAATAGGACAAAAAAAGGACTGCCATCTTTGTAGGGAAAATATCAGTTAGAATTATCCATTTTCCATTGATTTACTTGGATAAATTGGACTTTCATTTTTATAAATGGAGGAAGCAGCCTATTTTGTTCTTTTCTTCCCCCCTCCAAAAGTAAACATACTCTTTCGCCATCTGGTGGCCAAAGACAGCATTTTCCATGTAGATGAAAACAGCTGAACTCAAATTTAGCCAATCATGTTTAAAGCTTTCTGATTCATCTTACTGTAAAGATATGCGTATTTTTTTTAACCAGTATAACTGACGCAATTTTGTTTGAATGATTCACAGCATTTTCTGCAAATAACTGTAGCTGTTAATATTCAATGCAAGATGAAAAAAATTAACCCAACTGTTTTAAAAAACAATTTGGAAAGTTAATTCATTTGGAAAGTTAAAATTAAATACAGTAGTTAACAATTTGACCTGAATGTCTTTCAGTATAAAGAATTAGCAAGATCTTTAATGAAAACAAAGATATATTTTTAAATGATAAGCACAACAGATACTGTGAATTTCAAATAGGTTTCAGTTTTTGACAGTTTTAACAGTAGTTGGAACTGTATGTTGACAATTCACCAAACCAGAAAGGGTAGATAACTTAACACTATGTGTTTTTCTTCCTCCCTATAATCTTAAGTGAAATTTCCAATGTATTTAACACATTTTATGTAACTACATTTCGTTAAAAAATTAAAAATGACAATGATTTACTGTTGAATTTCTTTATTTTCTCCAGAATATTTTAATATTGAAACCCAAATTGTTACTTTGAGAAAGGGATAAACAGAGAAACATGGAAGAGACAAACATTTCATTTAACTTATGGTATTGTGAGCAGTCACTTTTGTAGGCAACACTTTTTTCTTTGTAGAAAAGAAATAAAAAACCAAACAGCACCATTAAAGAATGCATGATCCCTGAATTCTAAACAAAACACTGTCTAAAAATTGTTTAAATGCTCGTTGCACTCAGTCACATTTAGTCAGGTATCAAAGCAAGCATAACAGTATTAAATTGTAGCAGTCTTACTGAACCAACTGCTCTCCCTTCTGAGGGTTTTACACACCTTTTCTGAGTTTTTCCTGTGGGAACAATATATTCTTTGGTAGAGGATTGAAGGAGGGTTTCTCTTTTCTGTATGCTGATAGAAAATGTCTGTATGTTCAGGGCCTTCGCCCCCAATCTGTGTTTGTCATGCATGTTATGTTTGGGTTGATTTCACATTCTGCTGTTACACTGTAGGAGTAATACCGCCTTTTTTTAATTTTTTTTTTTAAAAAGGCATTAAATGGCTAATGTCAAACAGATGTAAACATTCAGAATACTGACCAAAAAAAAAAAAAAACAAACAAAAAACAAAAAACAAAAAAAAAAAAAACCCCACACACACAAACACACATTTAAAAAAAAACAAAAAATTGTACTGTACTGAAAATATGAATCAGATTAGGTTTCCAGGAAGCAGGGGGGAAAATACAGCAGTACAAGAAAATTATGGCAACCAAGTAAAGCACTTTTCTTTGAAACATTCATGAACAGTACAAATACAACAAAGTTTTTCTACAGTCTAAATTATTCTGCAACTATCAAATATAGTACAAAGCGAAATAGTATGTGCTATAAAAAAGCAGCTCCTTTAAATTATAGTAAAAATGCTTTTTGTTCGCTTTACAGTGACAAAGCATGAGGACTGAAGATTTTTATATTCAGTGACATTTTGGCTACATAGGCCCCTGACAGTCTGATGAGTTCCTTTTCTAGGACTCTTCACATTGTTCTCTAGAAACACAGAAAGACAGTGACTCTGGGCTCTGCACGCTCAGCGGGCGTTGGCGTCCACACTGGAGAGACGACGCAACCCTAAGCCTGGCTTCGGCTTCTCTACCCTGGCACCTCAACAGACCGAGAAGGAACTGGGAAACCAAGACCACAGTAACTTCCTCTTTTGACATTGGGCGAGGGTTTAAAAATGGGGCTGCGGCGTCACGTATTCGGACTCTTGACTGCGTTACGAGCACCATATGCACGAGCTTCTTGGGCTTTGAATGCTTATTTTGAGCGACTAAGAACATCTGAGGTCTAGAAGTCATCTAAACCTGCTATAATAGCTCATCCCAGAAACACATACCACCATAAAGTCTTTGTAGCAACCAGGCTCAACCTCAGAGGTTTGTTTTCAAGTTTTTCTCCTTCAAACTAGACCTTAGCAGAGAAATATTATATATAACTGTGGTGCTCTGGGTTCACCAACATTTCTGCTATTCTCACTTTGGAAAAGGAAAAATATTTTCATTTTGAAAATGAATTTGCATCAGAACGTTCTTATTAACATGCCCATTATCTACCTAAATGTTTTTATACACTTCAGGCATATGCATATCATAGAAGAGGGGGATTAGGGAATAGCCATTTTCTTCCTTCCCCTGCTCCAAAAGTGCTACTTAGGGAAATACATCCTTTGTGATAAAAAAAAAAAAAAATTACATGTTACATGTGCAAGTTCTATTCCTGATAGGGATATCATAGTGTCCAATAATCAGGATAATGCACACACTAACATTTGCACATTACATAATAACCATGTAGTAAATAACATACTACCTTTGCACATAGGCAGACACCTGTGGAAATCAGGAAACTAGTAACCTATTTACCTAATCCAAATATACTGGCTTGTGTGTGTGTGTGTGTGTGTGTGTGTGTGTGTGTGTGTGTATATATATATATATATATATATATGTAAAGTGGACACTTGTAAAATATCTGACCCACATTTTACTTCTGAATTTTTCTTTCCATCATTATTTTAGCCCAAAGATATCAACTTTTCAGTTATATAAACCGTATGTGAACAGAGCAAAGATAAACTGGGGCAAAAAAGAGAAAGGGCACAGAAAAAATACCCTCTTTGGACCTGGGTGACTGAATCCATGCCCGATCAATGATCAATTCTCCCAAACTATGTGAAAAATCACCTACTGTGTGGAAAATCAAAACATACAGAAGGACACTTTATTCCCAGTAACTTGCAGGCAGTATTCCACAAAGATGGAACTGATAATGAGCTCAGCATCACTTCAGGCTCAACTGTATGTCATATACAGAGTGCAAAGCTTTATAGAATGAAGTGTCTTTCAACACCGTGCCAGTTACTGATGTAGTGATTTTTAATCTGCTGGTGTGGACAGTACCTGACCAAAAGAGCGGCAACTGGATCTGGAAGGAGTTGGCATACAAGTGTCTCCGTTTTAGGGGGGCCCTTCTGTGAGACTAGAGCACGCTTTTCTGAACCAAGATACTACTGCAGGCCAAGCAGCCCACAGAGAGGACGCCACCCAAACACAACCTGGTGCAGAGTGGACTAAGTAAGGATCCACTGGAACTTACCCTGCCTTCCCTGGACCGGCTGGTTAAGTGCACCTGCTAATTTCTCAGTCATAAAACTTTGTTCCTTTCAGTGTGGAAAAACAGAAGCACAAGTACTGAAGCACCAAATCTCAGCCACGGAGGCAGACCCTTCTTTGCTTTTCTTTCTTTTTAAGTATCTTTCACTATTAGCAATTTCTTAATAAATGTGACGTCTGCATCACCTAACAAAATTTGGCAACATCACAATAAATATGGAGGAAAAAAATACATGTACCATAGTGGAATACTATTAAAAAAAATCACAAGTGTTCTTTCTTCCCCCACCCCCCACCCCCCCAGGAATGTAATCTCTGCTCATTCCAGGTAATTTTTAAGACACGTTTTTAAGGGAATGTCAGAAGTTTACATTGATGCGAAAATGTCTGTCGTTCTTACCCTGGATACAGATGATCCCTCCCACCCCCATGTTTTGTTTCTTTTTTTTTAATTCTACGGCCACAGTCAATCAGTGGGTTAATGGCACTCCGCCTTTTGTGCTCTGTAATCTGAAGTTAAACGGGCGTGGTTTTTGCTGCCTTTCATCTTTCCACAATGTGCATGTGCTTTTGAACTTGCTTTAAGGAACAGAGCCTGCTGACCTACAGCTGTTCTCTGGCATGAGGGTGGCCAAAGCATGTGGAATGTAGCTCCCATCCTCAACATTCAGACTTCACTGGATAAACACGGACCATAATTGTAAGATGCAGTATCCCGTTTTCAAAAGCAGTTCCACTCCCCCAAATATGAAGAATGTACTGAATTCACCTGAGGGGGTTAAAAACCCCAAAACATGCGATACCTAGAACGGGTTTTTAAAATAAGGGCTATTTTCGAGTCAAATATATAGATTGTGAATCATGAGAAAAACATTATTCAGAAATCTATCAACACTTCACCCTTCGGTAGTTCCTTTTTGTCATCAATGACACTTTAAAAGAGAGGTGGCCAACCTCTGCAGAGTCGGAAGCCAGAATGTACTGGTGTCATCCATAAAGGGCTACAATTATTTCTGCCCCCCTCCCTTTTAGTGTTTAGTAATTGTCTTTAGAGTGAACAGAATGGACCAGTATTAACATTACAACCCATTTGTATGTGTTTGCATACACAGCGTTTTATTTGCTTACTTTTAATTTTAGGGCATTTTTTTTTTTCCATACTTGCTCTTTAAAGCTACACATGACGCTCTGAAATTCTACGGGCCTATGGCCCTCTGCTGGTCAACTCATCTGACGGTATCAGGTGTCAAAGGGCTCGAACCAGATTACTGGGCATGAGGCCCACACTGCAACTTCAGGTAGAAGACACATTTCACTACAATGTGTGCACAAGGTCCAAGGCAGAGCCAGACGTTCTGCCAGGCTCTGAAAAGAGTGACAAGGGAGGGAAGAGAATAAGGACAGTGGAGTTCATGAATGGCATACCTCCTTTAATGTATCTTTTGAGATAGGAGCAAATACAAGGAATCGTACATTTAAATAAGATTCCCCTTTCCAAATACGGTTGCATCACTGTGGTAAAGGTAGGTCCAGAAGAGTCAACTGTGAAAGCCTTTGTTGCAATGGTTAATCTACAAGAGAATGAATCACCAACCACCTTATATCACTTTTCCCGTTCTCTTTCTACATCTGCATTTCTGGTTAGCAGTAAGTAATTAAAAATGTCCTTTTCCTATCTACACCTGGATTAAAAAATAATAATAATAATAATAATAATAACGAATGGGGTAGTGACCTGTATACACGTGGACAGAAATTTTCCAAAGCTGGGAATGGCAACTTAATCTGTAAAAGACATGCTGATGAGCCACTCTGCTGGGACGTGACCTCCCCTTTCTGGGAAATGCAAGTAAATAATCCCAGAGAGAAAAGATAATCTGTTCCAAAGTAAAATAAATTATCACGATATAAACCACTGAGTTACTCAATTTGTTGCTGCTGACGCCGTTTGGCTTTTCCGTGTTGAAAAGGGATACTGCATCTTTCACCAGCTCTTACCGCACAACCAGGCAAGCCACACAGAGTTTGGAGGGACCTATGCAGTCGTCGTGGCAGAAGGCCCCACAGCCTTTGCACACGATCATGGCTTTCAGCCGGCAAGAGCATTTCAGTTCCAACTCATCCGCGTTGCTGCTGTCGGCAAAGTTCTGCACGGGCATCTGAGCGTTCTGACCAGGCAGGCCCGTGGCAGGACTGGAGCCGCTTCCCAAAATCCCAATGGACTTTTCAATTGCAGATGCCGCCCTTTTGAAGCTCGTGCTACCAAAGTGTATTGTTGGATAATTTCCACAGAGCTGCTGTTGTTGCTGCACCTGCATTTTCTGAGCAGCTAATTGGGTAAAAGGCTTTTGTGGCTCAGAAAGCAAATAGGAAGAGAAATCTGCATTTTTTAGCGCAAATGCTTTTAACTGTTCTTTCATTTCATTCTGGTCATAGGAAACTTGTTTCATGCCCAGTTCACAGCTGCTGCTTAAACCTTCCTCAAAAGAAAGAGGTTCCGATTTTATATTGCTACATATGCCCGTGGACTGTGGCCAACTAAGTCGCTTAGTGGTTTCCATGGCAACCGGCGGTTGCTTCGGATCGGAGGGGACTTCTGCATTCGGAAGAGGTGGAGGTAGCGGAGGTGGCGGTGGGGGAGGCGGGGGCAAAGCCAAGGGTGGGGGGGGCGGCGGGGGCGGGGGATGCACCAGTGCTTTGTTCGGCATGGAGTGTGCGGCCCCTCCCACGTCATCGCCTTCTTTAATGGGCACGTTGGGGGATATCATGTTGGCTAACCTCAGCTGATGAGGTGCTGAAGAAAGGCCAACCTCTCCCAACCCCTTTTGTTCGAGATGCCTATTGAAGGCGAACGCGTTACAGCCCACTGGGGTCTTGGCAGAGGCCTGTAATAGCGCGGCGCTGGGGACGGGGCCCCGGGCAGCCATGGGCATTTGGTAAAACTGCTGCCGGTGTGCGATGCCAGCCTCGGGGTGGAAGCTGCCATTCTTATCGATGTGAAATAGGTTCTGCTGGAAGCTACACGAGGGGAGCAGCCGCTTTTGCTGTTTGACCTCAGGGCTGTGAACAATTCTGTTCTGCATGGAGTGTTTGTTCAGCCACTCTTGCTTAAAAGGCTGGCCGTGTCCTAGCTGGTTCATGCCTGAATTGATGACACAAGGCACCCCTTTAACATCTGGCTCCACCAACAACTTCCCTGGCTCACATTTAACTTGCGTATGTTCCCCCACAGTCCTGGCGACTCTCTTTTTGGGGTGATTTTCTCGCTTTCTCATTTGCAGCGGTGCAAGGGTCCCTGCCAGGTAGCCCTTCCCGTCTGGATTTGGAGAGCTGGACGGCATTTCTACAATGTTCCTCTCTGGTGCCGTTTTACCCGCTGAGGTAGTTTGAAGAGGCAGAGGAAGTCTGTTGATTTCGAGCTTGGCTCCCAATCGGGGCTGAGGCAACACTTTTTCCAAAGGCAGGTTGCCCTGGAGCAACTGTGTCACCAGTGGATTGTTAGCCTCCACGGATGAGAGACGGCAGCCGGAGCTCCCTGCGCTGGGGACTCTTTTCAGGGGGTCCACAGCCAAGGAGATCACCTCTTCCATGGGGCCGGAAGTGGAGGCCTTCACGTTTTGTGCCTGCGGCACACCAGGGGCGACCTCTGCGGCCGGAGGAGGCAGCTCGGGGCCGGGGAAGTCTTCGGTGTCCATTCTAAAGCCCTTGTCCACTTCATGAGGTTCAGACTTCACTGGGAGAGGGACATTTGTCATGAGATTCCTGGGGTGAAGTTCTGACATGTGTGAGTAGCCAGCGTGTTCGCTTTTGATAGGCTTTGGACAGCTCTGCTCCAGGTAGTCTTTCTGTTTACTTGAACCAGAGTGACTAACCAGAGGCTGCCCTGGGCCCCTCATCCCCTCCTCAGTCCAGCAAATCCGGTTGCCTGGGTTGTACTGATTGCTACAGGTGGTGTCTGTTTCACTCTGGAAAGTGGCTGGGCCCCGTGCCTGCTCAGCAAAGCTATTACTAGGAGCAGTCGCCTCATTTAACTTATCTGGAACGACAAGGGGTCCTTCTCGGAGACCTGAACAGGCTGCCTGCATCGGTTTACAGTCTTGCTTTGCCGCGGGAGCAGCAAGGAAACTGGAAGTGTGATCTACGCCTTCGTTTGCAACTGGCTCAGGCCTGCTGATGACAGATACCTGAGGACACGCCACGGGCTGGACGGAGGCTTCTGTCCTCACTGACCTGCCCTGGAGGTCCAAGCTGGCTTCCGCGCTGTCGACGGAGACGGTCAGAGACAACGTGGAGGTCAGCGTGGTGCTGTGGTCAACGATGACTTTACATGGAATCGATCTGTTTATGGCTGCTGGTGCAAAGCCCCCCGGAGGCTGCTGAGGTTTCCCAGAACTGTCTGCCCTGTTTCGAAGCCCTGAATTTTTGTCCAAGCTTTCGGCGCTCAACTTGGGAGGACTCTCGTAAGAGTTTATTGTTAGCATGCTTCCAGTAAACATTGCGACATGTGGCCGTGCAGCCAGAGCGTCTGTGACTGCTACCGACTCCCTGCAGCCGAGGGTGGCTCTCACAGTGGTACCCAAGGGTCCGGGGGCCTGTTCTTCACTCCCAGGCATGGCTATCTTCTCAGAAGGGTATCTGCTATTAACTCCCGCTGGGGGAATCAAGACAGAGCTAGTGGAGAGATGGCTGGGCAAGTTATTCCCGATGGAGGGAGTTGGCACAGAGGTGTACTGACTGGAGACTAAGTTACTAGCACTGCTGCTGGACAGTGGCGCCGGCTTGTCATCCATGGGGCTCGATCCACGGCAGCCCTCTGTCGTGAGGGGGATAGGAGTGCTTTCGATGCATTTTGGTATGATGGCTATGCACGGAGTGTCGGTTCCCTGGATGGTTTTTAACATGCTTCTATTACAAGCAGAAATCGTAGTGTTTGCACTGTCCACAGACATTAGAACGGAGGATTTATCAACAGAACTCACAAAGGGATGTTCTTTAACTGCTCCCGACATAGCAGTGCTGCAAACAGACACGGGGACAGAATTTTTATTAAAAAGCATGGGCATACTGCTATTTTCAGAAGAGGTAGATGAAACAATTTTCTCAGATAAATGCGACAAAGGTACATTTTCGTCAGAGCTATGCACAGATAAGTCAGTGGCAGTTTCTGGAAGTTTAGCTGGGTTAAGAGACTGCTGCAATACAGTGCTGGTCTCCCGGAGGTGCGCGGACTTGTTGCTAGGAGATCTGCAGTTTGGATTGACAATAATCACGCCAGTAGACCCTTCGATTTTTGTTTCAGGGGCAGAAGAGACTTCTAAGCTGGGAGGCCCATCCTTTGAGCCGAGCACAGGCAACCGGGACTCTTTAGTGTTCTGGAAGAGGTGGGCTCGGGCTTGATGCTTTGCAAAGAGCTTCGCCTTTGTCTGCTCTTTGATGTGTGCCAGGGTTCTCGCCTTTCCACCCTCTCCTGGGCTCCCCATGGCTCCGGAGACGATGCTGGCCGCGGCGGCCACAGCAGCGGCTGCCGCGGCCTCTCGCTGGGCCCTTGCCTGCTGGGCCCGGGCCTTGATATCTGCAAGGGTCCTGGCTCCTGTGTTCCTCCCACCGCCGACCGACGTGCTAGGGGATGCGCGAGACTCTGGTTTGGAGACTGGCTGGCTCTTGATAATAAAAGGTGGCCCAATTTTGGAAAGCTGGATCTACGGGAAGGGGAGAATGGAAAGATAAAGCGCTTGGTACAGGATCACAGAGGAGGCATGAGGAATGTGATAACGCAAGAGGAAAGAGGAGCTGCATTCTCTCTTAATGTGGCACCAACTACACCTAAATCCCCGAATGGGCCTTCAGGGTATAAAGCAACAATAAATGTAGCATGAACGTGAAATTAAAATTTCTAATCTCTGTTTTTCATCTACAGAAACATCAACCGGTGACTTCATTTGGTATGGAAATGAAACATCTTCTTAATGCCTCATATAAATGGAAACAAAATCCATGCTTCTTAAAATGAGGTTAGCTAAAAAAGACAGAGATATTTAGCTTTTAAATTATCTTCCTTGCTGCCATAGCAAACTGGGACCTTAACTCTACATGAGTTGTCCTCTTAATGTGACACAGAGAAAAAAGCCCTTAGCCAAGAGGTCAGCAGACTAGAATTTTCATCCTGGCTTCACTCAAAGGAAATCCGTGATCTTAGGCAACTCACCGTGTACCTCAGTTTCTCCAAGGACCTCCCTGAACCAGAGACCCTGTGGTTTTTAGGTACTCCCACTCCACCTAGCATGCCGCCTCATACATGTGTAATAAGCACACAATAAGAGTTTGCAAACTCACTTGTAAAATGAGACTAGTTATTTCTGGTCTATTTCCTTCACAGGGCTCTTAGAAAGATGGAATGAGACTATCTGTGTGAGTGCTCTGCTTTCCAGAGGGATTTGAAAGCATTATGTTTTCATGAAAGCAAGGGTGACTCTGGTTTTCTGCCTCTAAAAGGAACTATGGGTTGGGCAGTTTCTTCTGATACTGGTAATCCTCAATTTGCTGAATTCCATAAATATCCCAACCCACAGTGACCACCTCCTCATGCTAATGAAAGAGACTCAGTCATCACCAAATTCACGAGGCACAAGGCCCAACACCCAACATCCCATAGTAATGGCTGGGATGCCCCAGTCACTAAAAACATCCTTAGAGTCACAGATTTGTAGAGCTAGAAGGGTTCTGGTTAAGGCACCTCATTGTACAGTTGAAAAAACTGAGCCCGTGGAGGCTGCCCTGGGGTCATATAACTAGTGAGTGACAGTGAGAGTCTTCGGGCTCCCCATTCAGGGCTGTTGACAGTACTGTGCTTCCCTTGGTTTTGTCTCTCTGGACAAAGCTTTTCCTAGAACACTTATCTCTCTTCTTAACACATGTGTATTTACACTATAAACCCCTGACACTTACTAGAGGATCCTTTCAGTCTCCAATTATGCTTTGGAACTTTGGTAGAAGAAATTATCTTACTGAGCTACTTATTTCTCATTTTCCAGCTCGCGAGGTCTCTCTTCTAATCCAAAGGCTCCAAAGGTGGGGGGGGGGGGGGGGGGGGAGAATGAATTTAGACAGTAGATTTTGTTTTTTACTTTTAAATATTTCCTTCATTTAAACAAAACAAAACAAAACAAAAGAAACCTAAAAACATTAAAAAACAATTAAGCCTGGATATACTGAAGAGCTCAAGGTTGAACAAACATCAAATACGGTATCTATCTTTACATAAAGTGTATATTACATTGAAAACAAGCTTTTCACAAGAAAAATTAGCCTGCTATGTTTAAAAATATTTCCTATGAAAAGTTTGCTTATATTTTTTCCCACTGCTTCAGAAATTAAAATGCACAGTAGAGTTTTAATTGCAGCTTAATGTTCATCTTTCACATCTCTAGAACCTTATTTAATAGGTGTTACTTTATTAAATAGAATAACTACAGCTACTCTCTTCGAAGTCAGCCTTATGGATATCATGAGTCACATACAAAAAATAGATGTCAGGTTAGAGCAAAATAAAGACAAAGAGATTAAAAGAAACAAAGCTAGAATAGGTTTATAATTCTAGACCAAACCTATGGTGCAATAATCCATTTTATTGTAAGACAATATAAATGGGCTGAGATGAAAGCACCAAATAAATATAGATTATATTGGGTAAGATTTTTTTTTATTATTATTAAACAGAGTGTTTCTTTTGAATTAACCTCAATTTTCAGTTTACTTAGGCAGAGTCAATTTATATAAAAGGCTTGTTTTCTCACCTTTAATTCCTACCTGGGATCAAAAGAAAATATATAAATAGGAATGCCTGATTACAGGCTTTATTATTTGTAAAGTTAAATACTTCTTTACTCTCTTGAAAATATAAATAAATAAATAAATAAATAAATAAATAAATAAATAGGATCTGTATACCTCTACATCTACAGCATTTTCTCTCAGGGTGTGTTAAGCAATTTCACTGAGTTATTGAAGAAATATTTAATGAGGTTCTTCCATATGTCAGGTCCTTTCTGCTAGGCAATGGTGGTGGTCAATGTTTGCTGGAAAATAAACCGATTACCTATACCTTCACCTCCTTAGTGCACGCCTCTGACTTTTGACTACTTTCCCTAGTCCTACTGGACTTTTCTAGGACACTGAAGTATCTTTCAACTTGCCCCAACTGTATGTAGGTCTCTGTCCTATGCCTTGGAGTCTCCGAAAGACCCTGTATCTCATGGCCTATAGGTTCCTCCAGGCCCTGTTCTCCCTCCTCATTTCTTTTTCCTTAAATGCTGAGGTCTAAGTACATATATGTGTGTATCTAAAATTATCATATGAGCTCAGCGCACAGCCTTAAAAAAGATCATTTAATATTAGACTGGTGTTGGAGTATTAGACTGTAAACTGCTACAGAAAACCTGGAGGGAAGAAAACCTTATTTAAAATTAGAAAACTAAGCATCTAAATAGGAAAAGCCTATCTATGGAATTGTCTTCATTGTTATTATTATTATTCCATACCTTGAGAGGTGGAACCCTGGGCTCCTCTCTGGGGGGCTGCTCTTTCTCAGGGGGGCTGCTGGACGATATGTTCCGCACTGACTGATCATCTTCTATCCTAGCCCTCTTTTCCTTACAGATTCCAAAACTGTGCTGCTCTGCTGTTTTCCTCTTTGATATCTCGGATTCTCTACTTTCATTTCTTATCCCATCGGGTGACTTGGAAGGCTCGGACAACTTGGAAGAATGCAAGGTCTCCAATCGGTTCTGTGAGCTTCCTTGCTTATGGGTTTTATTTCTAGAGCCTTCTGAAAAGGAAGCCTTATCCACTGATGAGACATACTGTTTGTCCTGTAATTTAGCTGATGGAAGCTCGTTTCCCTTACTCTCTGTCTCTTCAGAAAAGACCGGTAACTCCAATGGTGAAGATGCCCCTTTCTTCTCTGTTCTTTGCAGGACATTATGATTTTTAACTTTTATCATTTCTATAGAAGGAAGTTCTGGAATCGAAGCAGGATAGGGCTTCTCAGTTTCAACGTGTGATTTACAAGGCTGCTGACTCAGAGTCTTACTGTGCAATTCTTCAGATGGAAATGCTTCAGGAGAAACGGAAGAACCCATATTGACGGGTTCAGGAGTATTTGATAGAGTCCTCTGTTGAGAGAGAAGGCTCTCGCCCAGGGGCTTGGCAGGGGCAGAGCCTTCATCTTTTTGTGGGGAGAGTGGTTCTTCAGAGATGGAAGGGGACTTTCTTTGCTGATGCAGCATTCTGTCATTCATGGAAGAATTAGAAATTGGAGATGTTTCTGAAGGAAGAGGCAAACTGGATATAAAAGTGGTCTCAGATGTGAGAAGCATGGAAGACACTGAAGACGTTTCTGAGGTCAAAGGTAAATCCGACATGGGTGACGTTTCTGATGTTAAAGGTAAATTTGATACCGGGGATGTTTCGGATGTTAACGGTAAATTGGACATGAGAGATGCCTCTGATATCTCAGGTGAAGTGGATACTGGAGATATTTCTGACATCAAAGATGCATGAAGGTTTTCATCAGGGGGGTTTCTCTGGTTATATTTGTCTGCATTTTCAGTGCTGGACACCTCAGAACAAAATGTTGTCTCAAGGGAGGCTGGAGTACATGATTCTTCTGAAGTGGATTGGGTTTCCCCTCCTGGGGATGTCAGGCTGGTACAGGCTCCCTCTGGGCTCTCGGAAGAGAAGGAAGTTTCAGAGATGCAAGCATTTTCAGAAAGCTGTTCATCGGGCTCACTCTGTAACTCCATATCTATGGCAATTCCTTCACTGGGAAATTGGCCTTCTAAAGAAGACGACCCTGTCTTTATTTTTGGAGTATTGGTCTCTACTGCAGCTTCTGGCTCCTTATGTTCTGTGTCACTGACATGAGTCACAGATGAAGTGGAAGGAACGAGAGAATCACAGACCTCTAGTTGATCAATAACAACCGACATTTCTTCCTGGGGAGATTCTGATTTCTCTTCCACTTTAACTTCAATATGAGGCAAAGTTTCTAAAACATCATTCATCATAACACAGGATTCCAAGTTATCTTCAGGAGGTGCTACCTGGGGCTCTTCGTGAGAGTTGGCTGGACTTTCAGACCCCTCAGAAAATTCAGGTATCGTCTTATGATTTTCATCCTGACATTCGCAGATACTAGTCTCTACCTCTTCAGCAATTTCCTCCTGAATCACAGATTCTTCAGGGATTAAGATATCTTCTGATTCCGATTCTGCCATTATGTCTTTACCTACATCTACCATAGCACAGAATTCCGGCTCTGGTGAAGTTGGACTTTTCATGCTTTTTGGCTGTTGCTCTTCCAAGGGAGTCTGTGCAGAAAGACCTGGGAGGCCAGTGGGTCCACATGAAGAACTACTTTCAGCACCATCATTGTTTGGTCCAGAAGTAAGCTTTATTGAGTCCTCTCTTGACATGCCCAACCTGAACAGAAATTAGAAATATTAAATTACTGCCCAACCACAAAACACGAAAGGGACAACTTGGAGATATGTATAGAGTATTCAATGGAAGTAAATGAATCAAATTGATTTTATAATCACTAAATGATACGCTTCATTTATGTAAACTGGTTTATGATGACTTAGTTTTTCTACTGCTTTTATAATCGTAACTAAAATAAACTCTCCTTCTGGTTAAGAAATGTATTATGCATTTTTATATTTATTTACCTATTTATCTACCAACTTATTTATTTTTGGTATAGATTTTTATTCTGTAAGTAAGGAGATATGAACTTTGCCAAGTGTTGGTAAAAGGAATAAAAAAAAAATAATGTACTACAAAAGATTAGAAAATATTGGACAGAAAAGCAAAAAAATGTATAAGATCTAAAATTTAAAAAAAAATTTTAACATTTATTTATTATTGAGAAACAGAGAGAGACAGAACATGAGCATGGGAGGGGCAGAGAGAAGGGGAGAAAGAATCCAAAGCAGGCTCCAGGCTCTGAGCTGTCTGCACAGAGCCCGATGAAGGGCTCAAACTCACAAACTGTGAGATCATGACCTGAGCCGAAGTTGGACACTTGACCAATGAGCCACCCAGGCACTCCAGATCTAATTTTTTCTTATCAGAAAGTAGCAATTCTAATCGAAAGCAGCACAGTCTTCAAAGGATGCAACATAAGCAAATAAGATCAATGGAAGATGGGTATGGTGTAAAATCTTGAAATTGAAATGATTTCCAAAGATTAACTTCTCTTAAACCAATGTAAGAGGTGTTACCTTATTTTAGCCTCTAAGTGTCTAACTTAAAAATAATATGGGGGGGGGGGTACACCTGGGTGGCTCAGTCGGTTGAGTGTCCGACTTCGGCTCAGGTCATGATCTCACAATCTGTGAGTTCGAGCCCCACGTCAGGCTCTGTGCTAACAGCTCAGAGCCTGGAGCCTGATTTGGATTCTGTGTCTCCCTCTCTCTCTGCCCCTCCCAGGCTCGTGCCCTGTCTCTCTCTCTCTGTCAAAAATAAACAAACATTAAAAAAAAATATGGAGGGGCGCCTGGGTGGCGCAGTCGGTTAAGCGTCCGACTTCAGCCAGGTCACGATCTCGCGGTCCGTGAGTTCGAGCCCCGCGTCAGGCTCTGGGCTGATGGCTCAGAGCCTGGAGCTTGTTTCCGATTCTGTGTCTCCCTCTCTCTCTGCCCCTCCCCGTTCATGCTCTGTCTCTCTCTGTCCCAAAAAAAAATAAATAAAAAAAAAAGTTGAAAAAAAAATTAAAAAAAAAATTGTTTAAAAAAAAATATGGAAATTTCACTAAAATATAACAAACATATCTGGGGCCGACAAAGTTGATTCTACTAGGTTACATTTGTATGAGGCAATTTTGTATGATGCAAAATTCTTTCATGTGATCACTTTCTGTAAAGATATTCCAGAGAAGATAGCAAAGAGTATCAAGAAAAAATCCAATCTGATACTCATGTCATAAGGAAAGTTCATCAGAGTTACAAAGATATTGTAAATCACTATTTCCTGTCATACTAAGTCATACTAAGTATACCATACTCAGTTATACTAAGTTAATGCACTAAGTTACGATGTCAGCCTCACATGGTAGAGAAATATGCTGTTCTAAATGAAGTTAAATTAGAGTACAGAAAATTATAAAGATAAGCAGAAGACAGAACACTTCTCTCTTCTGGGGAAAACATATTTGAGCGAAGAAATACAGCTATAATGGTATCGAGACAGGAATATACCTCAGTGAAATCTTCTTCAACTGCTTACCAAAATCCTCAAAATGAAAGGGAAATAAAGTTGAATACATTTTTTGGGGTGTCACTGCCTTCTTTACTAAAATTCAGAAGGTCTTAAAAGAAGACAGAAGATAGTACCCTCAAAGTTAGTCTCTTTTCTTTCAACTTTCCCTGAGATGGGTTCAAAGTAAGCTATAATTTATAACTATCCTACACTGAGAGGAACAGAACAACTACATTACAGATAAATGTAAAGCAGAATAATCAACTAGAAATAAGGTCCCTTGGGGCTAGGCCAAGCATCGATAGTAGGTTAGGTGTAGAATATACAGTATCCATCCACTGGCAGCCAAATTTCTGCTAGTTGGTTGATAAGGATATAATACATGTATTAACTTGTATTAAATATAGTTAATATTAGTAAATATCATATATGTATATAATATATGCATACGTATATATGGAAAACAGCACCGTACAAAATATGCCTATGTCAACATTTTATTATTTTCTCGAAAAAAATAGATTTAAGATGGTACAAGGCATAGCAGGTTGATCTTCACAGTACAGCACATAACACCACAAAGGAAAACACTGAAGTCCAGAAATATAGACTGCAAATCAACAGACCGATGCCCGTAATTCTGACTTAGCATATATATGGCTGATCTCTAACTAAAGAAATTACAGAACAGTACTCTGTTATAAGGAGAGTAAGTCAGTAAGAAACAAAATAAACAGCTCAAAGAGCTGAAAACCAAAGTAGACAAATCTTAACCAGAGGGGAGTTTGGACGGCAACGTTCCTGGGAACACTTAAAGCAGGGAAAAGGCACAGGTCAACCGAAAATTATCTGACACTAGGAGAAATAATCCCTCACATACTGGGGGAGTGTAGGTAATCTAGAAGTGACCAAATTACAAGGGCAGTCAATGAAATGTCCAAAATACACCTGTTAATCCAATGCATAATCAAAGATAGAAAAAGACAAGGAAGAAGTTCAGTGACGTAAGCGGACAGAAACTCTATGGATGAACGACAGCAAGAAAAGGGTCAAATAAAAGAGCTGTTTGCATTCAGAACTCCGGGATGATGACAGGGACCCACGCTTACTTACAGTATTGTAGCTGTCACTCCCCAGGGCACATGCATGAGAGTCTGAAAGCCCCCCAAATTTTATGAAAAAAATATATATGTGTGTGAATTTTTCTGAGAAGGAATTGCAGCATTAAGACACTGAGCAAATTACTGAACCACACTGTGTAAACCTGGGAAAATTAGTTTCATTGCATCTCAATTTCCTAAACCCATTTTTAACGTAAGAATAATAATGGTATCCACCTTATAGGACTGTTGGGCGGGTTAAGCGACATATTCCCTGAAGAGCTGTTAGAAATGTATCAGAGCCCAGCATGCTCAATGACGACCCGGATGAAGGAGAGCTCTCTGTAACACATGGTGCCTCGGGTACAGGCTGCCTGAGGGCAGAGCCTAGGCAGCCCTACAAACGTCCGCACCTCAGTGTCTGGCACAGATGAGATGTTGGAACAATTTTTGCTGCTTTCAAAAAAAGAAAAAAAAAAGAGGGCCCGACACTCAGCAACAACTAAGGACCAGTGCTTTGGAGGTAACTGGCTCGGTTATCTTTTGCCAGCACTGGAAAGGGTGCTTTCAACATTTCCTTTGTCGACAAAAGGTGAGGAAGCCTCCTGAGTGGTCTTCAGAGTCATCCTCCAGGGTGCTTAATCCCGCTCGGCACCAGCATGACCCGGAGAGCGCCTAAAGATGCATATTCCTGGGCTCAACTCCTGGAGACTCCCAATCGTTATGTCTGGCATGGGTCCTGGAAAACTGTATCTATTTTTAAAAGCCCCAACGAGAGGGTGCCTGGGTGGTTCAGTCAGTTACGCGTCCAACTCTTGATTCTGGCTCAGGTCACGATCTCACGGTGTGAGATCCAAACCCACTCCACGCTGACGGCAGGGAGCCTGCTTGAGATGCTCCCCTTCTCGCCCCTCCTATGTGCTCTCTCTGTCCCCCTCTCAAAATAAACATAACATGACACAACACGGCACAGCACAGGACAACACAACACAACACAACGTAACATCTCCAATGAGGACTTTGATGCAGCCAAGCTTGAGCAACATGCTGGTGACAAAATATGAAGGCATAGAAGTAGTCTGCTGCATTTTTAATTTTTGAGAAAACACATGAATTATCTCCTGTTAGTTCTGTTTAAATATGTATATGCGTCCATGGTTCTAGGAGAGCAAGTGAACACAAGCCTTCCTCCTTGAGGGTACTGCTAGTTAGGACACTCCACCAATGCTAGCCTCCTCTGAGTAAGCAGGCTGTTAATCATGGGATTCCTTTTCTTTTTTTTTTAGATGTTTTTTTTTTTTTTTAACGTTTATTTATTTTTGAGACAGAGAGAGAGACAGAGCATGAACGGGGGAGGAGCCTAGAGAGGGGGAGACACAGAATCGGAAGCAGGCTCCAGGCTCTGAGGCATCAGCCCAGAGCCCAACGCGGGGCTCGAACTCACGGACCGCGAGATCGCGAGATCGCGAGATCGCGAGATCGCGACCTGAGCTGAAGTTCGACGCTTAACCGACTGAACCACCCAGGCGCCCCATGGGATTCCTTTTCAAGAAGAGCACTCAGACGAGCCTCTTGACATCGTTCTCCCTGTTTACAGGGGGAAGTTTATGAAATTAGATCAAATGGTATGGATTTTGTTACTTGCCACCACCTCAGTATCATTTACACAAAACGACAACTCTTAAGCATTAATTGTGCATATGGGAGTTCAAGCACAAATTCCTTTCTAAGGAGGATTTAAGGTCACTGTCCACTGTCAGCTCCTAAATCCTTCCTCCTCCCTTAGGGACCCTCTGGTCTCGGAGGCTCTAATTCTGCTCCAGTAAGGTATGTCCCTTCTAAATGTGAGGCAGAGGTGAAGCTACTTTCAGTTTAATTCAGTCACTACCACACTTCCATGTGGCTTATTTTAAAAAGAAATGCACACACAGAAAAATAATAAACTAAAAGCTGATTACACTGAAAAAGGAAGATGGACAGAGTGAAGAGTAATACCTCAGGCTGTCCCCCAGAACAAGGACTAAACACGTGCATATGCACAGTCAACATTTTAGGAAAAAATGTGAGAATCGAATGTGTCTAAAACTATTTATGTCTGAAGTATCTGTTAATGAATATGCTTGGATTAAAAACAGGAGATTTTTACTAAAATCTAGTTAAGAAAGCCATAACGGACTTCTATCAGATTTCATGTGCAATTTTCAGTCCGAAATGAATTTTCATGGACAGGTTATAAACCCTTGAAAATGCATTTTTTAAAACTTTAAGTGCTGATACGCTGCTATAATTTTACCTGCGATTTCTTACACTGAGGGACTATTGCCTTTTATGGCAGCCTTATTAAGCTTTACAGCTTTTCGTGTGCCATGTGAAGCAGAGAATTACACTTTCATTTCCTTCAGAGAGAAATGAGAAAAAAATGCTCTCGTACTTACTTTTCTCCATAAAACCTTTCAAAGAATTTTTCTTTCCAAGGTTCTGTTTTCTTTTCCTTCTCAATTTCTTGCCTTATCCGCAACTGCATTTCTGGAGTAAACTCTCCTAGAAAGAAAATGTTTATGTATGGAGTAAGAGTGGCCATAGCTTCTGCCAATTAATAAAGAAAACACGTAATTAATTTGAGTAAACTTTTATGGATGTTGAAAAGTAAAAGGCTGAGTACTGATAATATTTCTACAGCTTCTCTTTTTATGAACATCGCTCAAATAGTCATTTAGCCCTAGATGAACTTTAAAACCCTCAGCAAATATACTGTATGGTAGGGGCTGCGGATGAAATAGCGTATATTCAGTGCCCTTAATGAAATCAGTCTGGTGGGAGAAAAGGCACACAAATTGACTGTAATATAATGTCGAAAGCCCTGTATGGGCCATAAGGATAAAGGTAGAAGAAAAGGCACTTAATTCTGCCTGAATCGATTAGGGAAGACCACATACAGGAAATGGCTCTTGAGTTAGCTTCTGAAGGATGACCAAGCTTTTATAAAGTAATTAACTCGCAAGGCACAGAGATATGAACATGTGTATTTACGTTCTTTTGAGTGGCCAATTGTAAGCAGAATGTAGGAGTAGGAGGAAATGAAATGGGAAAGGTAGGCTGAGGCCAATTAGCAAATACATGGTTTAAAGAGAGTTCCAGGGGTGCCTGGGTGGCTCAGACAGTCGAGCATCTGACTTGGCTCAGGTCATGATCTCACAGCTTGTGAGTTTGAGCCCCGCATTAGGCTCTGTGCTGACAGCTCAGAGCCTGGAGCCTGCTTCAGATTCTGTGTCTCCCTCTCTGCCCTTCCCCTGCTCATACTCTGTGTCTCTCTAAACATCAAAAAAGTTGAAAATAAATAAATCGAGTTCTACATTTTCCCTACAAGTGACAGAGGGAGGCCCTGATGGCATTCACTCGGGGAGAAATATGGCCAAATAAGTGGCTTAGAGACAAGATGAAGACACAAGAGAACTCCAGCCAGGAGGCTGTCGAACAGCACAGAGGAGAGGCAGAGAGGACAGTCAGGCCAGCGGCTGTGGGAATGCTCAAGGGGATTCAGATTCACAACACAATTAACAGTTCATGACCAAGTCAGCCTGGGGAGAAGAAGAGGACCAAAGAGATCATCAAGTTTCAAAGTGAGGAGCTCTGAGGACAGTGGTGACATTAGTAGAGATGGGGAACAAAAGGGACAGCAGATGGTAAAGGGAGGATGGTGAGGTTAATGTTGGCATTTTGGTTTTAAGGTGCATGCTATCCGCTAGGGTGATCCAGCAGGCATGTGGAATAGAAGGCAGGATTAGGAAAGAGGAGCCAAAGCCAGAAGGTTTTTGGCATATATGGGCCATACACCATGGTGGGGAAGGAGGCTGGTTAGCAGATGTGCACAGCCCCAAGAGAAAACACCAGAGAAGAAAATGGCAGAGACATCAACATGCACCATCAGACGGAAGAGCACAGCTCCCGTAGGAGGCTGAGGGATGGCTTTCGGCCATGTGGCCGCAGGAAACAATTTAAAATATATTATGAACATCTCAGGTACATGGTTTCAACTTGGATGAGGTTTAAAAAAAAGAGAGAGAGAGATTGCAGAAGGAACGTGAAATGTCAAGACTGAGAAGAGGACACTGCCTTTGCCATTATAAAGCCCTTAGTATTCTCCAGGAGGGATTATTTCGGTTGCCACACCCACCTAGAACAATGTGAGCAGTTTAGGGAGTAGAAATGTGGAAGCACTGGTTATTTTGAGTCTTTCAAGAAGCTTAATGACTAACAGAAGAATAAGGTGAAGCGGTGGTTTTAGGGGAAGAGAGTATTAAACGAAGATTCTTTAGGTTCTAGGACATTAAGAGAATACATAATGCCTCAAACAAGCGATTAAAATTCCCATTCCAAAGAGAGTCGAGCTACATCAAAAATTGTTGTTCTGTTCCAGATAACCTCACGTTTCCTTCAAAAACATCAGACATCAAAAATGCCAAGTATAACAAAGAATTGGTGAAGCCATTTGGAACAGATCAGGAGTTTTTACTAAATTCAAGTTTACTTCAGGGGGAGAAAAAGGCTCGGAAATCAGAGAAAGGCGTGAAGCTCGGTACAGTGTGTGTACTCAAACATGTCAAATAATAATGGAAAAGAGAAATTTACCTTCTGCCAGTCGCTGTTTCCATCCTTGTGCTGCATATGCAAAGAATTCATTATTCAGAGCTGAAGAACTGAGGCGTAAAATTCCATCACTTCCCATCTAGGAAATAAGCCGAAGAAAACAAGACGCCATCAAGAATAAGTCAAAACAAAAGTACACAGGAAAGAAGAGAAAACTGAGGGTGGGGCATGAGAGAAATAGCGCGGAGTAGAAGGGAGGACAGGAACCTTGCAGAAGGTGAATCTCCTGGTAGGAGAGGTGCACTCTACATCGACTATTATATTGACAAAAATACATGAAGTTAAAGGAACTCTTTATAAGGCATTTCCATCACAGGTGGTGAGTATAACCACCGATCCCGATGTGTGGGATTTCATCAAAAACAGTTTTATGCCTTTTATCATTTCAATATGCCTTAAATGGTACCACATTAAAAATCAACATGTTTATACCTTTAGACTGTGTTTATAAATTAAGTTTTCTAAAATCTGTGGAGGCTAAAGAAATCCAATCTGGTCACTTGGACTCTTTGGCCGGCTGAGGTTTAGACAACAAAAAGTTCTAAAACATTAAAACAAATACACCCACACTGTCAGATATACCCCGCACCTCTCTTCTCTCCAACTGGGAAGCACACAAAAAAAAACAGGTAAATAGTAAAGTGTAAAACAGGGGCGACTTTATGCTACTAACCTTTTTCCTCAAACATACTCCTTCTTTTAAAATTCACATGTAGAAGGGATTCAGATAAGCATCATCAAACTGGATGCTTTTACCTTTCCAATTATTTACTGCACCTTCCGTGTGCATGTAGTCTGCTTGCTGACACAGAGAATGAAAGAATCGGCCATTGCCCTTGGCTGGCCGCCCAAGTGGTTGAGGAGTAAAGATGGAACAGTGTTAACCATTAGGTGGGTGGGAATTAAGAAGGGCAGACAATAAAAGCTGAGGGATGACATCTAGGTGGACAAGAATGGTTAGGAAGAATGTGATGCCAGAGGCAAAACCGGTGCAGAGTCTTGCAAGATAGGATCTGAACAGAATGGTTTCAGAAACAAAGCACGTAGTGTTACTGTCACCTTGACCAACAGCTAGCTCTACTGCAGAGGCAGGACATCACGGACAACCGTAACGGGACCACGTAAGAAGGTGCGAGGTGCTTCAGCCTGCTGGTCAAAGGCCTGGCAAACTGTAGCTCCAATTCGATTTTCAAAGATTTCCTCTTATGGCCATAGACACACTTCACGTGTAGTAAGCCCCAATTGTCACTGCCACCTGAAAGCGTGCCCAGAGATTTCTCATCCCCATGTTTGTTTGTTCGTGGCCTTTTCCACACTCCATGTTCACCCCTGAAATACCACCCCTTTTTAAAAATTTCACTCAAATGACACCTTCATGAATGTGTCAGCTGAAGCATCATTCAGGAGCAAAGCAGAACACTGAATCTCAAAGTAAATATTATATAACTACTCTAAATTGGATAACAGTAGATCGAATTCAGAAGAGAGACACTGTGAATAAACATGAGGGATGTTGAATGCTGCCATCACGACATCCACAGGGAACTGCAGAGCTGACATTCTGAGTTTCTTCATCTAAGAAGATACTGATAACCATGCTAAAATATTCAATACACTTCACAAATCTCAGGGAAGACTCCATTCATTCATTGAACTATTGTTTACTCACTCACAGCTCCTTCAGCCTTTGTCAACAGACGCTTATTAAGCCACTCACGTGAACCCATGTACCTGGCTCTTGTATACAGTGGCAGCAGAGAAAAAGCCCCCGCCCGTGTGTCGAATATGTTCTACATATAGCAGATACTTCGGGTCCCCGTGTATCTCTTCCACCTGCCTGAGTTCAGCGTGGCTGTAATACAGTTATATCACCAAGCCAGCATCCCACCTCAGTGTCCTCCCACAGCCCCAAGATCCGAATGGGTAAGTTACCCAGCCTCCCCATCTTCTGACTGGACAATTCTAGGACTCCGGCTTCTGGAATGCTGTATATATGCACTGAACTGATGGATACCGTTTGGTCATGTGCTCTCAGCAGCTGGACTACATGGGCCTGGGAACCAGGCACAAGACTGTGCCAAACCCTGTAAAATTAAAAGTCCGTGCCCCCGGGGGAGAATCATTTCTACTATGTCAGGGTTTCTCAGCCTTAGGCACTACCATCACTTAGGTCTGGAGCCTCCTTTATTGTGGTAGCTGCCCTGCATGTTATAGGCTGGTGAACAGCATCCCTGGCCTCTACCCACCAGATACCAGTAGCAATTGTGACAAGTTTAAGTGTCTTCCAACATTACCAAACGTCCCTCAGAGGCAAACTCATCCCCAGGTAAGAATCATCGCACTATTGGACACGGGCTCCACTTGAGCCAAAACTCTGCCTGGTTACTTTGTGTCTCTCAGGTGTCAGCGGTCAAGGGGAGGACTTACTGGACAGGTGGGATAATCAGCCCTAACCATCACGAGGGAGGGGGACTGCTGCCATAGTGTGGGGGCAGAGAGAAGGATGTGGGGGGGAATGCTGGAGATTCCCTGGGACATATGTTGGCACTTCTGTGTCTGGTGGTAACAGTGAATGTGGATTATAGCAAGGACAGTCAGAATAGGAAAGGCAGCCAAGGGCTCAGACTCCTCAAGGATGGCAGTTGGGGCCACTGAGCCAGGCAAACTAGCAGAATTACTGGCTGAGTGTAAGGAAATTCAGAAATGGGTGTCAGAGAAGGGAAATGATAAGCTTCAATTACAGCCTTAAGACCAGCTTGAGACCAGTGGAGCCTGCAGCCGGTCCACTAACCCCCTGGTCAAAAGTCTTGGTCTGCCCCCGCTCCCCGCCCCCACGCCAAAGTATGAGCAGCCACTAATTAAAGTGACAGAGTGAACTTAACATGAACCACAACAAGGTCTGAGTGGTGCAGAGGTAAACCAGACGGGACATTTGTGATTCCACATCTAGCCTACAGGAATACAGAATATCTGGGGCAACAAAGTGCACTTGCCCGGCTCATGCCTACAAAACTCTAGGACTTTCTCGGATGCAGATACAACCTGGAAATGCAAATCCTGGTCCTTGGGGCAACTCCCAATCTATGAGAGACGAGGGTTTGTCATGGTGAAAGGTCCTGCTTTCCTGCAGTGCTGGGACAGTTTTGGGACTCGTTCTACACATTTTCCTAGAAAGTCCTCCATAGAACCGAGACCTGGTTATCTGGAGGGTTTTTCCTCTCCTTGTCTTCGCATCATCTAATCCCTGGCTTCTGCTTCCAAACTGACTATACTTAAGTTCTTATTCCAGGCTCCACTTTTGGAGGGAAGGGGCAGGGGAGGATCCTAAGTAAGACTGAATCCGAGGGGTTTGGGCTTTATCCTCTATGTGGAAATGGTCCAGTGAATGTACCATATAAGGTAAGCCTGAGCCTTGAGGCAGGGGTTGAATCAGCATGGTGCCTCAGGCTAGTGGCCTCCAGATCCAAGTTAGCCCCTTGACATACCCCTGTATATTAATTGCCTTTTTGGTGTGTGCCACAACGGGAGAAAGGTCTAAAGCACTGTTCTAGGTAACGAGAACTACCATTAAAAAGGTCTAAGCCTAGGAAAAGCCCCCAAAGATTTGTGCTTAAAATGATAATTCTGTTACCTTTAAAAAGGATGAAATGGAGAGGAATGTAGAGATGCAAAGGCATCGCTAGAAGGTAATGGAATCCTTGCATAAAAGATAATAAAAGAAAGGCAAATGTGAGATATTCAGGACTGGTTGTAGGGCTTCAGGACTGAGCAGGTAAAGGCAGCAGATGCCAAACGGGGTCAGTATGCTTCCTGGAAATGGGGTGGATGAAACGGCAGCTAAGCTTCAGAACAAGTCTTCAGGCAGCGCTATGAAAGAGGTCTGGCAAAGCCCAAAGGATGAAGAGAAAGTCCATCAGAATGATACCTCTAAGAATCCTGAAATGTTCTGTGAATATTGACTCTGAATGTCTGTGCATGGTTTGGGAGCCTTGAGAAAAAACTTCACTTAGGAAGACTAAAAGGGAAGAGGTTTTCTTATTGTGCAGATTTTAAATAGGACTAGTAGGTGGAAGGCAAGTCCCCTGAAGAGGTAAAGAAATTTACTTGCTATGAAGTGCATTTATAGAAGGTACAATGAATAGGTTCGAATTTTTCTAAATTTGAAGACATGCATGGTGCCTCATCACCTTCTATAGTCCATGCAATGCCTAGGTTGCCTAGATGGAAGGTAATCAAATAAATGTTTATTGCTCCCCTTGCTTTGTGTAATGAAAGATTTAAAATTTAACTCTGGTAGCTGATATGCAGGATTTTAGTTGTGTGTATTTCCCAGGCCAAGGGCATGATTAGTTATTAATTGAAATTTCGGCATAATTTTAAGACACAAAGAAATACCAGATCCAGATTAGCTCTGACAGAGTCTCAAGATTTCAGCGCATGACGATGTGAGGCAGTGTGAAATAAACACATTCAAAAATATGGAAGCCAGCCCTGAAGGAAAATGTTTTTCTTTTAAAACAGAAAAATAATATTAACTGCCAGACTTCCAGCCTGTATGAGACAGCGCAATTAAACACTAGGGCTAAATTGGACCCAGGAAATACAAGCCAATAAAACTTTTAAAATACACTATTAATTTTATGGCCTTTAAGAAATACTGTCCAAAAGACATAACATTTTAATGAGCTGGAACAATAAACATTTCTGAAAGGTTTACTTATTTATTTATTGCTGAGCTATAAATTCTTGTTTTTCGGAATACCCACACTAGAAATGCTCATTCTAAAATCTCCCTCAACCCTCTCATAATGAAGTGTCTAACTAAGCTGTTGATAAATTATGCTTCCTTTTTAATTAGGAGGGGACAAAAAAACTTTGAACATTTTAGTTGTTACAGAGGAAAATAAATATTAGTAAAGGGAAATGCATTCATGCAGAGATCGTTTCACAAAGGTTTAAACTTCTTATTGGTGAGTGTATCATTTGCCTTTGATATTGATTTTAACAACACCCATTTTATGGGGTGGATGTCAGTGGAATTCAGAGGGTTAAAATGCCAATGCTACTTGCACACTATCCAGTTTTTGAAGTTTGACAAATTTTAATTCTGTACATGGATACATCTATGTTTAATGATAATCCTTTAAATGTCTAATACATTCTTCATCACTTTTTTCTTATTTTAGGTTTCTTGTAAGTGATTCAGAATGCATGATATGTGGGCTGCAAAGTGGAACAGTGAGAGATGTGTCGGGAGAGTTAGAAAATAGCCAGACAATAATGGGACACCGAGATATACTAAGCAATGTGGATTTCATTCTACAGACAATGGGTGGCCATTCAAAGTGAAGCCACATCATGCTGAGTGCACCCAGGTAAGCAGGCTGCTGATTGAGATGGGGTGTTCAGGATGGGCCTCTCAAATGCTCACGATTGGTACGGGATGTTCACAGAGGCACCTGGAAGCAGCAAGGAAGCAGTCACGCAGCCAGGTGGGGAAAAGTGTGCTAAGTGAACGGGCCCAGAGACCTGGAAACATGCTGGGAAGTAGAGGGACAGGAGCTGCGTGGACAGAAACACGCTGGGCATCAGACCCAGCGTACTGACTGGCGTTTCCCCAACGTGAGCTGGAAAGCCTTGGAGGGATTTTGGTCTGAGGAATGGGAAGTTCTGGCATTTCAAAAGGATAGCTCTACTGCTCTGTTTAAAAAAGACTTTAGAGTAGTGCCATCCAACAGCAATAAAAATGTCAGCCACATGTGTGATTTCAATTTTCTAGTAACCACACTGAAACAATAAAAAGAAACGTGAAATTAATTCTCATACCACCTTTTATTCAACCCAAATTATCCAAAATGTTACTGTTTCAATTTATAATCAGTATGAATTCTGATATTTTCCATTGTTTTTGTATAATAATTCTTCAATATCAAGTGTATATTTTAAAACACCTCAGTCCAGGGGCGCCTGGGTGGCTCAGTCGGTTAAGCGGCCGACTTCGGCTCAGGTCATGATCTCGCGGTCCGTGAGTTCGAGCCCCACGTTGGGCTCTGTGCTGACAGCTCAGAGCCTGGAGCCTGTTTCAGATTCTGTGTCTCCCTCTCTCTGACCCTCCCCCGTTCATGCTCTGCCTCTCTCTGTCTCAAAAATAAATAAATGTTAAAAAAAAATAAAAAATAATAAAATAAAACACCTCAGTCCAGATCGGCCATATTTCTGTTGCTCATCAGCCACTGGTGGCTGCTGGCAGCTACTGTATGGGACAACACAGTTTTAGACGATAGAGGCTTCTCAAGACACACGTATGTAGTTACTGTGATAATCCAGAAAAAGATGACAGTAGCTTGCACTAGGGGCAACAGGAGAAATGATGAGAAATGCTTGAGTATGATTATATCCTGACTCAGGATCAACTCAGTTTCAACTCAGGTTGAACCCACAGAAGTTGATGATGGATTGGATGTGTGGTAGGAGGGAAAGAGAACAGGCAAGGATGCCAACAAAGACTTTTTCTTTGACTTTGTCAACTACGATTATGCAATTTTCTATTCACTGAAAGGAAGAAGACAGGGGAGCCTGGGTTGCTCAGTCGGTTGAGCTTCCGACTTCGGCTCAGGTCACGACCTCACGGTCTGTGAGTTCAAGCCCCGCGTTGGGCTCCGTGCTGACACCTCAGAGCATGGAGCCTGCTCCGGATTCTGTGTGTCCCTCCCTCACTCACATTGTCTCTTTCTCAAAAATAAATATTAAAAAAAGAGAGAGAGAGAAGAAAATGGGAGGAAGTTTGGTTTTAAACCAATTAAGGCTGAGATGCTGATTACAATTCCAAGCAGATACCTCCGATCTATCATTCTGCATACAGTGTAGGGGATGCCCTGAACATAGGCAAGTTTAGGGACAGGGACTCCTCTGTCAAGAATCATCAAGAGAATGCCAAGGTATAAATGATGAACTCTTAAGACTGTCAGGGAATGGGGGTGCCTGGGTGGCTCAGTCGGTTGAGCTTCCGACTTCGGCTCAGGTCATGACCTCACGGTCTGTGAGTTCAAGCCCCGTGTCGGGCTCTGTGCTGACAGCTCAGAGCCTGGAGCCTGCTTCAGACTCTGTGTCTCCCTCTCTCTCTGACCCTCCCCCATCCATGTTCTGTATCTCTCTGTCTCAAAAATAAAATAAAACATTTTAAAAAAATTAAAAAAAAAAAAAGACTGTCAGGGAATGGAAGTAAAGAGAAGGGACCTGTTCAAGAAAAAGGTATAGGGACCAGACTAATGGAGCTGAGTGCATATGCAGTGGGTGGTAAATGAGACAAAGGTGTAAATGAGGATACATAAGGCCTGGATAATCTCGTGGATGGTGGTAGCAGAAATCAGGACAGGAAAAGGCACATGGAAGAGCAGTATTCTGGACAAAGAAATGACGGTTTTTGCTCTGGATATGCTGATATAAGGATATCTTGAAGGCATCCGAGTAAAGGTATCTAATCAATAACCAAGACTTAGAGAAAGAAGCTCAATGGCAAGGGATGAATCAAACAAAGAAAACTAAGAATTCTTAGCAAAGAACGTGCATTTGAAAACATGGATATGGATGAGACCATGCAAGAAGAATTTACCAAAAGAAAGAAAAAAAAGAAAAAAAAGATGACTTTAAAGCAGAGACCTAGGAACACTAATCTAGAAGAAATGGGCAGAAAACATAGATCTTGCTACGAAAGCTGAGCAAAAGCTGTCGGGGGAGGAGGAAAATCAGAACAAGGGGCAGAGAGGCAAGGGAAGAAAGTGATCTGTACTGTGCGTGTGCTAGTATTTACCAAGCCGTGTAGAATTATTTAGGTCAACAGTATGTGCAGCAGACTATAGAAGTTGCTGTGTCCAATAAAAAATTCCACAGAGTCTTTAGAGCAAAGACAAGCCAGGTAGAGGGAGACCAAACAGAAGACAAACGCCAACAGCCAAAGAATGATGAGCAGACGAAGTATATAAGTTGTCATCACTGATCCTCTTATACCTGAGTAAGCACCCAGGGCTCTTGTACTATGTATCCAGTAAGAATTAAAGTCAGTGTATTCATGGTCTCTAAAGGGTAATTTTTCATTTTTTACCTTATCATCTAATAGGATTCAGGTGGCTCAGGAGACTCCAAATGCTCAAGGTTTATCCATAAGGGAAGATGTAATTCTTATGCATGAAGTTAGACATAAAAATGAAAGAAGGTTGCCGAGAGAGAGTGTAAGTAAGGGGAAGAGGACCAACGACAGACTAAGGACAATTTGGCCAGTAACTTTGGAATGCTATTTCCAAAACTGCATTAAGATAATATTCCCCAAACTGTATTTTGCAAAATAGGAATTTTAATAGGTAATTTTAATTCTAATGGGTAATCCATCTAAAAGGAAATGGATTCTGCCATCCAACAAATATGGCTTGTATTTACTAAATGTGATTAGTTTTCTTTACCAAAAGTATTTTCTAATATACTATAATTTATTTTAAACACCCAAGAATATATCTATCATGCAGTCTTTCCCCAGTTTTTTAACCCTGTAATCCTCTGACAGAACGATGATCAATATCTCATGGAACAAGTATTCTCCAGAACATAATTTGGGAAATGATGCATTAAGAGTTGTAAGTCAGTCAGGAGCAATCAAATGAAATAAACCTAAGCACAATGAATTTACACAGAATAGATACTAAATCCCTGTTGAATAAACGAACAAAAATTTCTCTCAGATTTGGACACAGGATAATTTTTGTTACATTGCAGAAATCAAATGTCCAAAGTAAATAAATAAAATAGTGAAGATAAAACTGGAGAATATTATGCTAAGTGAAATAAGTCAGGCAAAGACAAATATCTGATTTCACTTACATGTGGAATTAAAAACAAAACAAAAGAATAACAACAACAACAAACAAAACCCAGGCTCTTAAATCCAAACTGGTGGTTGCCAGAAGAGAGGTGGGTGGGGGATGGGTGAAATAGGTAAAGGGGAGTAAGAGGTACAAACTTGCAGTTATAAAAGAAATAAATCACCCCGATGAAATGCAAAGCATAGGGAACATAGTTAATATTGTAACAATGCTGTATGGTAACAGAGAGTGACTATACACATTGTGGTGACACTGAGTAATGTATAGAATTGTTGAATCACTATGTTGTAGACCTGAAACAAATATAGCACTGTATGTCAACTGTACTTCAATCATAAAACAGAGGAGCAGCTAAGCAATGTTTTTTAAAGTAGTGAACACTTACAAAGAATGTAACGGATGATGTAATAAGCTTTAGACTATAGGCCTAAACAACTTCAAGTTCAAAGCCCACTTCAGGAAAACAACCATTTGGCATTTCGTTATAAAAAACACATCAGAATTTAAGTAAATACAACAACTTTTCTTTAAAAAAATAGAGATTGTGATTTTAAAGTTGTAACCAAGACGTTTGGAATTACATGGAGGTTAAAGAAGAAAGAATATCATACCAGGTCCATCCTCTTTCCACCTAATTCAATTTCCACATAGAATTAAGCTTAAACAAAAAGGAAATCTAGAGAGAATAGATTACCTCAAAAAAATCAACATTTAGACAGAAAAGTAGGAGGCTTTTGTGTCATCACTGTTATGACAGGGCTTTAAAGGTGATTTTATCATAAAAGCCTCTCTTCTAAACTAAACTGATGCCTTTTCTATTACTTGCTACTCAGGGGATCACTGCTGAGCACTAGGGCAAAAAGGACAAGGGAAGAAGTTCAGCATGGAAGGGCTTGGGGGATGGAAGCTCCCCCCTACTCTGAACGAGGCCAGGAGTAAGGCTTAACTAGAATGAAGTTCTTCAAGCAGAGGAATACAAAGGGAGTACATAGCACCAGTTAATTATTCAATGAGATTTTTGTGTACATAAATTGCAAAGGGCTTTGAAACTAAAGAAGATTATAGGATGGGGTAATGGTAACTAATCCTGTGGGAACTGCTTACTGCCTTCTCATTAACAAATGCACAGAAACATATATGCATATGAATCTGTGTATCTCTACGGGTATATATGTGTATCCATGCATATACATATATGCATATAAGTGTGTGTTTGTTGGGTGTATACCATACACACCCAACAAACACAAAATTTTCTCCTTCCTCTGGAAACACAATTTGTAAGCATTCCAACCACTTGGCTAAGATAATGGTCCTCCTTTAAATTCTAAGAGAAAGGTTGTCTCTCCCAGCAGATGACCTCCCAAGCCTCTAAGTCCACGGAGGAAATGTTCAATCAGAGGTTGTAAGGCCATCCCCTAGAGTACGACATGTTTGCAAGCAGTTTCTCGAGACCCAAGCAATGGGAAAAAGGAATTCCAAAATAAAAATTTTCTCATAATTACTGCATATACAACCAGGAAAACCACATTTTTTGAGGGGAAATATATGAAAAAAGAAAGAATCTTTATATTGATTCTTAAAAGTTTTCCATCATTGAGTTTTAATTACTATACTTACATGGGAAATGTCTTAATCTTCCATACAATATTATTAACAACAATAATCATTTTCTAATGACTTTATTCTACGTTTTTACATACTGCCACCTTTTCTAAGAATCATCCCATTTTCAGATTTTAAAGGGAGGAACCTCTTTTCAAAATGCTATACTGTCTTTAATGTTTTAGCAGTTTGCTCAGAAGAAACAGAGCCTGTGATGAAACAGGTGAGAATAAATGAAATAAAGATGTCTGATGGCAAAAATAAAGTCACTGACAGATTAAGCTTTGTTCAACTTCTCAAAACTAGAGAAGTATGTTTTCATGTTTATATGGTTCATCTCTTTTATTTAACTTTGTGGATAATTGGGACAATTTGACAGGGCTTGATGAGAAATTATTTCTTTATACAGATGCAGATAAATAAAATTGGAACAAGTTTTAGCATACGTGAGAATGTGTACATGTCTTAAAGGAGGATCTCTCTTACAACTGTATTTTCATCAACGTTCCTTCTGTGGGCAGGAAATAAAGAAAACTTCCAAGGTATCCAACCATGAAACAGAATACTAATGCTTTATTTAGTGAAAATCAAGCTCATGTTCTTGTATAGATAAAATAAGCTTATGTCATAATGTAGTGGGAAGCAATGACTCACTGTTTCTACTTGTAATACACTGAACAGCTGTGTTTAAGTGACTATCTATTAGTCACTCATTTCTTTAACAAACATTTCATAAGCATCTACTACGTGCCAGGAACCATGAAGTGGACAGCTTCTGCTGCCACAAAAGCCTAGCTCCTAGAGTGAGACAAGAAAGGCTAAAGTCCCTTTCAATAGTATAGGACCCAGAGAAGAAAAAAACGCTATGAGAACCCCTAGGCCTGGGTATCTGGGATGTTTTTAATTCCCCCTTTGTAATCTGTTAATATTCATGCCTGAAGGTACCTCTTTCCTCCTCTGTATAGTTTAACAATGGCTCTCAATCCACTTTTGGTCAATAATAATAACTAAAATCAATAATTACAATAACTGTCACTAATTTCATACCTACAACAAATCCTGAGGGTAGGTAAGTGGTGAAGCAGGACTTAACCCCCCAAAATGATACCTCTTTATATCATATGGCTTCCTTTAATTAACATGCAGGCATTCATTCTTCCACTCAAAATCTTCATATGCTAGGTGCTAGAAATACACCAATAAAAAATATATGGCCCCTGTCCTATAAAGTTATAACAACAAACTGTGTTAAGATTCCTGAAGGAAAAATAATAAATACTCTAAAAGAATGTTCTAGGTGCAATTGTATGCACGTAGGATTCTTTGAAGTATTGATATCTAAGCAGAGATGTTTAAATGAAGGATGGAGAGGCATGAGCTCTGAGGTGAGTAAAGTATAAGTCCAACAAAATATTAGCAAACTGAATTTAAAAATACACTAAAAGGATCATAAACCGCAATCAAGCGGGCTTTATTCCTGGGATGCAATGATGGTTCAATATCTGCAAAGCAATCAATGTGAGAGACCACATTAACAAACAAAGAACGAAAACTATAGGATCATTTTATTTTTTTTTAAGTTTATTCATTCATTTTTGAGAAACACAGAGATAGTGTGAATGGGGAAAGGGCAGAGAAAGAGGGAGAGAGAGAAAATCCCAAGCAGTTCCTCGCTGTCAGCGCAGCGCCCAAAGTGGGGCTCGAATTCACGAAACTATGAGATCATGACCTGAGCTGAAACCAAGAGTCAGGTGCTTAACCAACTGAGCCATCCAGGTGCCCCTGATCATTTTAATAAACGCATAAAAATCATATGACAAAATTCAACATCCATTTATGACGAAAACTCTCAACAAAGTGGGTGTAAAGGGAAAGTACTTCAATGTAATAAATACCATATATGACAAACCCACAGCTGACATACTCAATGGTGAAAAGGTAAAAGCCTTTCCTCTAAGATCAAGACAAGAATGCCCACACTCATCATTTTTATTTAACACAGTACTGGAAATCCTAGTCACAACAATTAGGCAAAATTAAAAAAAAAAAAAAAAAAGGTAAGAAAAGTCATCCACATTGGAAAGAAAGAAAAACTGTCATTATTTGTAGATGACATGATTCCACAGATAGAAAACCAAAAACTCCACCAAAAAAGACGAGAAGAGGTACTAAATGAATTAAATAAAGTAGCAGGATACAAAATCTATATACAGAAATCTGTGACATTTTAATACACTAATAATGAATTATCAGAAAGAAAAATTAAGGAAACAATCTCATTTACACCTGAATCGAAAAGAATAAAATACCTGGGAATAAATTTAACCCAGGAGGTAAAAGACCTGTACACTGTAAACTGTAACACTGATAAAGGAAACTGAAGGAGACACAAATAAATGGAGAGATATTCCATGCTCATAGATTGGAAGAATTAATACTATTTAAATGTCCGTACTACCCAAAGCAATATAGATTTAATGTAGTCCCTATCAACATTGCAGTGGCATTTTTAATAGGACTGGGACAAATAATTTTAACATTTGTATGAAACCAAAAAAGATCCCAAATAACCAAAGCAATCTTGAGAAAGAAGAATTAAGCAGGATGTACTCATGCTCCCAGATTTCAAAACACACTACAGAGCTACAGTAATCAAAACAGTATGGTATTAGTATAAACAGACATACAGATCAATGGAATACAATTGAGAGCCCAAAATTAAACCAACACATATATGGACAATTAATTTACAATAAAGGAACCAAGAACATACAACGGCAAAAGGACAATCTATTCAATAAATGGTGTTGGGAAAACTAGACAGCCATGTGTAAAAGAATGAAACTAGACCACTATATTATACCATACACAAAAAATTAACTTAAAATGAATTAAAGGTATGAATGTAAGATCCCAAACCATAAAATTCCTAGAAAAAAACATAGGAGGTAAGCTGCTTGACACCAGCCTTATCAATAGTTTTGTGGATCTGACTCCAATGGCAAGGAAAAGAAAAGTAAAAAAAAACAAAACAAAATACGACAAAAACAAATAAAACCCTTACAAACAATGGTTTGTGTTAACATCAAACAAAAGTTTCCGCATGGTGAAAAAAAACATCATCACAACAAAAAGGCAACCTACTAAATGGGAGATTTTGCAAGTGATATCTCTCACAGGGCTTTAATATCCAACATATATGACGAATTCATACAAGTCAACAATAACAAAATAACAACAACCTGATGAAAAAATCGGCAAAGGACCTGAATAGACATTTTTCTAAGAAAGACGTACAAACGGCCAACAGGCACATGAATAGGTACTCAACATCACTCATCATAAGGGAAATACAAATCAAAACCATGATGAGATATCATCTCACACCTGTTACAATGGCTATTATTAAAAAGAGAAGAAATAACAAATGTCCACAAGGATGTAGAGAAAAGAAAACCCGCATGCACTGTTGGTGGGAATGTAAGTTGTTACAGCCACTAGGGAAAACAATATGAAGGTTCCTCAAAAACTTAAGAATAGAACTACACTATGATCCAGATGTTCCACTTCTGAATGTCTATCAGAGGAATACAAAAACACTATTTGAAAAGAGATATAGACCCCTATTGTTTACTGAAGCATTGTTTACAATAGCCAAGACATGGAAACAACAGAAGTGTTCATCAATGCATGATAAAGATATGGTGTGTGTGTGTGTGTGTGTGTGTGTGTGTGTGTGTGTGTGTGTATACAGACATTAAAATATTACTCAGCCATTAAAAAAAGGTTAAATCTTGTCATTTGCAACAATACGGATGGACCTTAAAGGTATTATGCAAAGAGAAAGAAGTCAGACGGTAAAAGAAATACCAAATGATTTCACTCATGTGGAATCTAACAAAACAAAACAAATGAACAAACAAAACAAAAACAAACTCATAGACACAGAGAACAAATTGGTAGTTACCATAGGCAAATGAGGTGGAGGTGGGTGAAATGCATGAAGGGGGTCAACTGTGTGATGATGGCTGGTAACTGGACTTTGTGACCATCATTTTGTAGTACACATGAAAATATCAAGTTATAATGCTGTATGCCTGAAACTTATATAAAGTACCAATTTTATGTCAAGAGAGAGAGAGTGAGAGAGAGAAGCCACCAAACTCTGAAAAGGGAGGTAAAGAACCATGTTATAAAGGAAAATGGAGTGAATGGTGGTAGCCGAAGGAGTATGTGACACCAAGATTTGTCGCTATTGTTTTTGCCCGTTTACCTCCCCCCCCCCTTTTTTTGATGGATAGTCTTAGCTGACAAGGTCTACCTCTCTACAGTTTAGTTTCATCACATGTAAACTAAGAATTACCAACTCTTTACTGCAAAGAGCTTTTGTGATTATTAGCTCAATAAATATATGCATAACGCTTTGAACAGTCCTGGTTTAGGGAAAGAGGTCAAGAAGTGGAGCTCTAATACTAATCATTATTATTTAGTAGAAGGTATGGCAGACACACCCTAGGGTACCCTAGTGAGTCACACCTTTGTATAATCCCCTTCCCTTGAGTATGGTAAGAACCTGCAATTTGCTTCTCGCCAATTGAAAACAGAAAAGATGATGGGCTGTCACCCTCTTGATTATGTTACATACAACTCCATCTTAACCAACAGAGGCAGAAACACTCTCCTGCTGGCCTCGAAGAAGCAAACAACCATGTTGTGAATTGCCTATGGAGAGAGGTGACCTCAAGAGCTGGGGGCTTCAACCCTACAGCTGTAAGGAAGTGAATTCTGCCAGCAACCTAAATGAGCGGGGAAGAGGATTTCAAGCTGCAAATGGGAATGCAGCTAGCCAAGACCCTGGTTTCAGGCTGAACAGGGAAATCAGCTAAGCTGTGCACAGACTCCTGACCCATGGAAACTGCTGGGTAATAAATATGCACTATTTCAAGCTGCTGAATTTGTGGTATTCTGTTACACAGCACAGAGAACTAATACAGGGGAGGTGAGGAAAATTGTTTTGATTGCTTCTTCTTTATCAGTTGAGAGAAAATTATCTATTGGTGTGTGTGTGCGCGTGTGTGTGTGTCTGTGTCTTGGGGATAGGAGGAGAGAACACAGGAATAAAAGGATTATCAAAGATAATGGAATATAAGAGCAGACTGATCTCCATGAGGGCAGTGATTTGCATGCCATGACGGAGTACGTGCCTAGTAAATATTATTGAATGAACTACTTTGTTGCAGTTTAATTCTATTTATTACTTGATGCATCTATGTGAAACCCTATCCAGGCTTTGGATGAGGCAGTGCCCACAAGACACTTTTGTTAGGATGTATAGACAACTGATTTTGTAAGGAACATACAGGTAGCAGAAGATACTTTGTTACTCTTTAATATAAAGTAACAAGGAGGAAAAAAGGCGGACAAAGGATTTCAGTTTTTGCCTAGGGATCATCAACACTACCATTATGTTAATGTAACATAACATTCCAAAGTGTGAACAATTTATCTCTTCAAATTAAATCAATCTGTTGTATGCAAACCAGAAAATGGAAGCCAAGTAGGCTTTAAACTGTGTGTATAACCTGGCTCCTCTCATATCGCCCTAGAAATTAAAAAAAAAAAAAAATCTGATATATGGAGACCTTTTTGCTGGTATTCTCCTTAGGTAAGTAACCCAGCATGCCACAGTGGAAAGAGGGCAGGCTGGGTTTAAAGTTAGAAAATTGAGCTGCTGATCCCAGCTCTGCTTTTTTATAGCCACCTGAAGATGCTCCAGTTTTGTAATAGCTTTGAGTCTCTGTTTGCCTCATTATTCAAATGGGAAAATCAAACACACTTGCAAAGCTGTTATATGAATTCCAAGTAATAATTTTAAAGAACCCAATATACTACCTAGTGAGTGGTGAAAGTGTAAGACACTACATATGAAACATGAGAATTTAAAAGATTTTGTAATTTATAATAATGCCAACCATGGTTTATACGGTGCTTAGTTTGTGATCTTTCAAATCGTGGAATTCTCAAGTATGTCCTCTTAAGTTTACATCACCTGAACACAGATACCGTGATATCTAAGAAACAACATTTGGAGGGGACTATCTACTCTGAAACTAGGCATCACAGCTGGAGAGGCACAGGCTTTGCTGCCTTACTGCTAGTTGGTCACATGACTTCTACTACCTCCCTGAAAACTCAGCAACTTAGCCAGGAGCAAAATCAGTTCTACTACCCACGCCATAGCTGATTGGCCATGAGACCAGTACACGGCCAGACAAAGTTGTCACAGAGGAACACAGTATGACTTCAGATAATCACCTTCTCCTTGTTTAAGGGAAAGAGATAAGGTCGGAAATACCAGAAGATATCCTTAAGAAGAATAAAGATACCGCAAAATGATAGAGCAAAAGAGATGAGAGGTTTAACTCCCTCTTCCTCCCCTGCAATTAAAGTTCCCCTTGCCCCCCATGGATCTCTATTTCTTGCAACCTGAGAAAGGCCAAACTAACATAACTAGAAAGTATTACACTGAGTAATCTATTAAACATTTTCCACTTTGAAGAGAGTGTGCAGTTCATTGGAGAAGGAAATTCCATTTGCAAAAACAGCCAAAGACCATGAAAAAAGTTGGACTGCAATGCAAATTAATAATGAGCCAGCAGCTCAACTTAAAGCACACTGTAAGAGTACAGTTTCATACAGATAAGGCTCTAATTCTACTTTTAAATTTTCCTAACAACCAAACATGCCACCTAAATCACATGGACACCAAGCACCTAGATGAAAATCCTAAGACACACAACTCTCCTGTTGTTAGTAATAGAGAATGTCTGCCCGTCACCTAAAATCTGACATACTTATGTCACGGATTAGTGACATACATGCTAAATCTTCATTCCTTTATTTCTTCACTTCCCAAAAGACATTCTATGATAGTAATCCATGAGATGTTCCTAGGGAAATAAGAGATTTTATCACCAATTAAGTTTGAGAAGCATTGTTTAACACCAAGTTCAACAATTTTATCCACTACCGAGCTTTGGAGCCTTTACTATGCAAATGAGTAAAGCATTTCTCAGACTCCTGTAAAGCCAGAGCTACAGCTCTCTACTGGATAATTCTGTGGAACTGAAGTTCTACTGATTGTGTTCACTACAGGAAATGTTGCCTTACAGTAACAAGGCAACCACTGTGGCAACTACAGCAAGTTAGAGCACTGGAGAATCACAAAGCTAGACTCTACTTTATTACTCTATTCCTGAACTGACACATCTTTATAAATTCCAATTTAACGAACTCTCAATCTGTGTCAAAGGCCAGAATACGAAATGACCGTTGTGAACTACGTCCTCGCCATTTTTACAAAATTGCCATTGAAACATTATTCAAATGCTGTTTGGCACTTGCTCCATGTAAACCAATGACTCCTTTTTCAAACAAAGAGGTCTGTCTATATGACTTTCTGTGCTTGTCTTTTGCCTTTGATCTCAGAAATCTTTAAAATAAGCTGTGTGCTCAAATTCACGGACTTCACTCAAGACATGCTCAGTAATGACCACACTGTATTCCCTTTATGCTCAATAACGACCCTACCGTACCCCCTCTCATTATTAGCTGCCATGCATCTCTTTGCCTGTATCTTAAACATTTCACTTTTTAATCCTATGTATCCCGATACTTTTTAAATGTAAAGAGATCATAAAAAGTGAAACCAGTTTTAACATTCTTTATTTTCCTGTAAACATTTCATAAATACCAAGAAATATATTAACCTTCCTAAAACTACACATGAAAACAGAAACGTCATTGCTAATGACAACAATATTACTCACACAAAGATAATGTTTCAGGAATTAATCACATGTATTTTTGATAACTGTTAAGTCCACAGTGGGTCTACTCCCCGCAGAAAAATCATCTTTCCTCCAATTACTACGGCTTGAGAGATAATAGAAAGCAGAGCTGAATGCGATCAAATGTCTACATGATATGTATGTAAAAGGTTGATGTGACAAGCAGAGAGATAATATTCCAGCTGATGCACAGGCCTCCTGTGAGGTTTTTTAATACATTAATGCACAAGGCAGACCCGTATGTGCCAGATTGGTCTCACAATGTCAGGAATGAATTTGCAGGGTTTTTAGAGAATTTTCTGGTTCAAAAGTGGGAAACAGGACAAAAATCTGGACAGAAGAGACAGCTTAAGAAGTCCTGGTAAGTTCATGCAAATTTAATTTTTTAAATGTACACATGTGCACAAGCTAGTTAGCTCCGTGAACTCACACAGGTCTGTAACATGGTACTTAGCACCAGCATATGGACACCATGAAGAGCTTCACTGGGAAGCAGGAATAAGTAAAAAAGTGTTGTACTCAACTTCTTCCCGGTTAAGTAACTTTGCCAATTATAAATCTTAACTAGACCAGTCATCAAAATGGACAAGGATCTTGAAAAGGTCCCTACCAAGAAATGGATTCAACACTAATGAGAAAATTAAAGCAAACCAAAATACAGTAGAGCTAACACAGGTCCTTCTGGTATCTACCTACTAACTCAGGAAACAAGTTGTGGTCTAAAGCCAAGTTGGGTAAAACCTGGAAAGAATAAAAAGGATGCCTGCTTCTCAAGGGAAATATGTAAGCAATAAGAAATACCCTTGACCCACTTTAGAGTCAGAACTAACCATATGTCCTTGGGCAAGTTGCTGTAACCATTTGGAACTCATATAAAAGGTCTGTAAAATGAAGTGATTAAAATAAAAGATCGCTAATGTTTTTTCCAGACCCAATGCTCTACGGCACAGGTAGAGCAAAGGGGGAAAAAAATGACAGTAATCCCAAAGATCAAGCCCAAAGAAGCAACAGTTAAAACAGGGTAAAATGGGGTTGGAAGAAAGTAGGTGCCTACAAGTGCAATGAGTGTTGTGATGCTCTGAGCTGGTGGCCACATGTACCGAAGGTAATCTGAACCCTTGAAGGTGGCTGTACTAAAACATGTGAACCGACCCTGCTGAGATGCAAAAGATTACAGTGCGCATGTGTGTCAAGGACTGAAAGAGCAAAAGGCAGGATGAGTTTCTGGGGGAGAAACCTTATAAAAACAAGACATGCCACTTGAAGCGTATGTGTTGTGGGGGGAGGAGTATTTTTAACAATTATGGGGGGCGTTGCTGGTCTTTAGCGGTCAGAGAGGAAAGATACAGAGGCCGCGTTGTGCGCGCACGGTCACACACACAATGGGGAATTTCCCTGTGCTCCACAGGCCTTACAAATGACTTAAGAGAGCATGTAAGTGTGGAAAACTTCCTATACAACTGCTAGGATGATCCAAGATTAGACTATCATTGCATCTTGCTGCATGGATTTTAATATATACTGTATTTTCTTTCTAGGAATGTACCTAACATGTATGTTGAGGGAATACAGAAATCGTTGTGTTCAAAGCTTTTATAGAAGTTGTTCATGGAAAAATGCGCTGCTAGAGTTAACTCCGATTTTCTAGACGACCTATCAGTCTCCACCCACAGCTACAGCCACCACAGCCATCCCACATGTGTGTGTAGTAATCCTACTCCCCACCATGGCTGCACGGACCCTTGTGTCTGACCCCTGATGTACTGGAACATAGAAGGTTTAGTAATCATAATGTCTTTTTTTTTATTTCTCTCATCTATATGTTACTGTATGTTATTTACATGTTTAAAATGCGTGTGTAGGAAAATTACATATTCTGTGACTTTAAAGGCTGTCAATGGACTTTACAAAATATGTATTTTAGAATAGGGTCACTACCTTCAGAGCTTTCATTCTAAAATTTTTTTTTCTTTTTTTTTCAATTTTTTTTTTTTTTTTTTTTTTGGGACAGAGAGAGACAGAGCATGAACGGGGGAGGGGCAGAGAGAGAGGGAGACACAGAATCGGAAACAGGCTCCAGGCTCCGAGCCATCAGCCCAGAGCCTGACGCGGGGCTCGAACTCCCGGACCGCGAGATCGTGACCTGGCTGAAGTCGGACGCTTAACCGACTGCGCCACCCAGGCGCCCCTCATTCTAAAATTTTTTTAAATGTTTGTTTATCTTTGAGAGAGAGACAGAGACAGAGTGTGAGCAGGGGAGGGGCAGAGTGAGAGGGAGACACAGAAGCAGAAGCAGGCTCCAGGCTCTGAGCTGTCAGCACAAAGCCCGACGCGGGGCTCAAGCTCAGGAATGGTGAGATCGTGATCTAGGCTGAAGTCAGGTCACTTAACCAACTGAGCCACGCAGGCACCCCCAGAGCTTTCATTCTTTAATCACAGGTTTTACACGTTTTGGGTCTATAGTGGCTTTTCTGTATTTGGTAAAAACTACAGATGAAAACGGTAGTTTGTGTGTGACACGCTACTGTCTCCTAAGTATCCGTTCTGTGCTTCATTCTCGTTTGTAACAAACACCTCCCACAAGTTTGAGCAGCATTAGCCAAAATATTTTGAGATTCTTCTACAGTTCACTGTGACCACAGGATAGAGTTCTCATGCAAAGATGTAAGCAAACGTGATGTGTGCATCTTGTGGGTCACTTCTGTAAGCTCACCTTCCACAATCCTCGAGCTGGAACACACATGTGTGAGCTTCAACTACGGAATGAGCCACTGTGAGGGCAGAACTGTTTAATCACCAGAGGCTAACGAACTGTCTACTCGTACACTGTTATGTAAGGGGAGAACTGTTACCCTGTTTAAGCTGCCCTTTTTTGGGACTCTTTGTTACAGCAACATAGCTTCTACCTTGACTGATGCATCCCAAAAACAAACAACAGAAAGACAAATTCACATGCACGTGCATGCACGTGCGCACACACACACACACACATACTCACAGGGTAAAATGCGACACAAAACTTCAGAATTTCATAGAACTTAAAGCCTTTCTTGATGCTCTGAGCTAAAAACATGGCAGTGGTTGGGCACAGCTAAAGAGTCTCTTAGGAAAACTAGCTTAAAAAATATCAGAGGAGTTTTTGTTTTGGAGCAGACATAGAGAAACTCATTTCATCAGCCAGTATCACAATCTATAGGTGAAACATGAGAGCATTCTGAAATATAAAAGTATGATTCAATGATTGGCTCCTTCCCCAATAACCTAAATTCTTTCAAATCTCTTACCTCTATTTTCAGGCCTGCAAGCAAGAAATCTTAATGAATGCCACAGTGCATTTAGCTGTGTTAATGCAAATACCAAGTAATAATCATCTCGACTCTAAAACTGTAATATAATTCTTCTTTAAATGAAGGAAATTACTCAAATGCCATCATCCATATTCTTTTTCAGTCATTTATAAAGGGTGAGTTTCAAAAGCAAACATCTTACAGCAGACATATGAACTAGAAAACAAAGAGCCAAAGACAAACTTTATGATTAACCACTACAAACGGGCTTTAAAAAGAATACGACAAGAATTTTATCAAAATAATAGCAACTGTAAGATCAACATTAGTTCTCAAATTTTTGCCAAAACAATACTATGTTTTCTCTTTCTATATCTTTCTTCTATTATCTCATCATAGCAAGTCATAATACCTACAAAATAGTCTATTGTCCATAAACTAGAAATTGCAACAGTATGTGGAACTAATGAATTAATTTCATATAGTATGAAAATGGATTGCATATTCTATGACTGTATCACCAGTTTTTCCAGCAACTGCAGGAACGGATAGAATTTTAATCTTTTTGACAGAAGTTTTGCATTGCTGAATGATACTCAAGTGACTAGACCACAAACGCGAGAACGTGGGAGCCCTGAAAAGAATTCTTAGGGAAGCAACACTGTAAAAATGCAGCACTATCTCTGCAAGAGATTCCTACCCCCCTGCCCCCAACACAGAGTGATCCAATCATACCATATGCTCTCACCCACAGGACACATATGACCTATGTGCAAACAATCAAGTCAACCACCAAATTTTATTCAAATGATAAAGGGGAGAAATTGCTTTTAAAATTCCGAGCTGTTTAAAAATCAGTGACACAATTCATTATCATAATAACTGAAAAGTGTTTCCATCTAATTAAATAATAACTGTACACTGACAAGGTAGCAATTAGTCATTTGGGAATTCAGAGAGTCCATGGTATGGCTTCTACTTCATAAACAGGAATACAATGGAGTTATGAAAATACTGCATACAATTCAGGAAAGGGAGCCAAACTAAACTTTAGAAGAAAATCATGTATATTTTGAAAGCCTGTTTAAGGCATATGGCACAATATCAAATTAAAAATTAGATGGGAAGAATAGTCACCCAATTATAAAGACAAAAAAAGCAAATGCGAATGCTGAGATTAGAAATTAAAAAATGATGTATTTCGCCAAAAGGAATACAGAAATTATGGCAATAAAATAAATGCTAACATCTGTTTACAAAATAAGACGTAATTTAGTTAATTTAGAAATCAATTCAAGAAAACCATGATATCAACACATTCATCTCAAATGACAAAATTGCTCTGTTGGGCTAAAATACAGGAAACTAAATTGAAAATCTAAATGAAATAATAAATCTGAAAAAATGAAAAACATAACATTTTAAAACAACATTGTGGAAAACAACACAACGATACACATGAAATTTAACTGTGTTTTATATATAAATTTATTTTACCATAACATTTTAAAAATTTTTATAAAAGAAAGGGTTGGTAAAATATTTTTTTCAAAAAAAAAATCAAACAAAATTTCCCAAGTATTCAGTAAAAGAAATAGAATCAAAAGTTCAATGTGGTCAGAACAAAGTGAAATTTCATTTATTTCATTATATAGTTAAAGGCAATAACTTGAGGTACAAACCTCTTATGGCTGAAAGAAAAAAAAGGATAAAATGAACTTTGTTAATCTTCACCAAGAGACCCATATTTAAATGAGCAGGGAATTTTAAATTAGATAAATCAAGGACAAAAATTCAAGGAAATTTTACATTGGTTGGAATCAATACTATTTAAAAAGCCAACTGTAGAGATATATACCTTTAAAGGGACTAAGAGGGAGAATCTACTTTTTGTGTCTTTGAACATATATTCCAAAGCTCATAGGCATCTCTTTCAAAGTGAACTATGATCAGATGAAAGAGAAAAGACTCATTAAACAAAAAATGCTAATTTTGAGAAACATTTTTTTGGTCAAGACATTCCAATGGCAGACACAATTTTTTAAACTGAAACTATTGCTAATTACACTTTCCTGGCTGGCCTTAATGAAGTACCCATGAAACAAGGTACAGCAAGGAGAAAAATAACACATTTCAACCAGAACAAAAGCCATGACTCAGCTTTTGAGTCAGGCCGACCAACCTCAGGACATGGCAGGTGAGGGGCAGTGGTGGGTGTGGAGGTGACTGGGAAGTAATGGAGGGAAGGACAAGCAAGGTGACTTTAGCTGCATGTGTGACAGAACGGATAGGCTTACTGCACAGCCAAATTACGGGAAGAACAGTGGTTTTGTTTGAATTTTTGCAACTTTTTATTGAAGTGTAACATAAATAGAAAGTGAACAAATCACAACTACATAGATTGATTCATTTTCACAAACTCAACACTGTCATGCCACCAGCACCCAGACTGAGAAGCAGAACAGAACACCACTCAGAAGTGCCACCTCCCAGGTCCTCATCCCCAAGGATAATATAACACCATAGATGTGCTCTGCTTGCCTTTGACCTGTGTAGTGATGGAATTAAACAGCACATGCACTTTTCTACGTCAAGGACTCTTGTTCTACGTGTTTCTGCGATTCCTTCATACTCCTACGTGTAGCATTAGACTGTTCATTCTCACTGTGGTAAATTCAAACACTGAAGTACTCTACAGAAATGTACCCATTCTGCTGATCGTGGGTATTTCCGTCATTTCCAGGTTTTGACTCTTGTGAACAGTATGGCTGCAATAAACATTTTTGCTCGTGTCTTTTGGTAAATTGTGTGTATACACACACACACACACACACACACACACACACAGACACACAATTCCACTGGCTATAAATGTGGGAATTTAAATGTTCAACCAACTTTAATAAATACTGTTAAATCATTTTTCAAAGTGGTTGCGTACTCCCACCCAAGTGACAGTGCTGTGTGCTTCACTTCTTCATCGATATTTGTCATGACCCAGGAAGGGTGCTTTGTCTGTAATATTAGCCATCTTCCTGGGTGTGTCTTTGTACTGTGTCATGGCTCATTTGTGTTCGCTTGATGACTAATGAAGCTGAGCCCCCTTTTTAAATGCTTATGGGCCTTTCTCATAACATACTTTCTGAAGTGCCAACTCATGTTTTTTGCCCAAAGTGATAAAAATTATGAGGACTAACAAGAAAATGTAATGAAATTTTTAGATCACAATCCACCAAATTCAATGTCACCAATGGATGGCAGCCCCAAAGACAAAACAGAAATTTATCAAGATACTAGTATACACAATAGCATGAAAAATATTTTGGGATAAATAAATCCAAATGAAAGATGTATGAGACCTCTCTGCCAGTGGTTCTCAACCTCTCAGCCTTGGGAAACTTGCCCCTAACAAGACATTGGCAATATCTAGAGAAAACTTTTGATTATTAGCACAGGAAGTGGGGGACCTGACTGACATCTGGTAAAGGCCAGGTAGGCTGACAAACATCTTACAATGCAGAAGCCAGTCCTCTCCAAGCCTTGCCCTCATCCCCTCCCAACAAAAGATGATCCAGCGCAAAGTATCCTTAGTGCTGAGGTTTTAAAACCCTGCAGTATACTGAAAGCTACAAAAAATTTTCAAAAATTAACAATCTAAGTAAGTGGGGGCAAGAAAGTATACAATGCTTACAGACTGGAAAACTTAACTATTATTCAAATGTCAGAAGGGTATGAGGAAATTCTTGGGAGGTAGTGAATATGTTCATTATCATCACTGTAGTAATTGTTTCATGGATATATACGTTTGCCAAATTTATCGCCTTGGACACTTTCCATGTGTGCAGGTTATGTTATGTTAATTATACTTCAAGGAACTTAAATTTTTAATTCTCACCAAGTCATAATTTACAAAAAGTGACTGAATTTAAGAGAAGCTGTATATCTGCTAAAGAAATTGAATCTGTAATTTCAAGTTTTCCACAAAGAGATACCCAGACCTACATAGCTTACAAATTAATTATTCCAAACATTTAAAAAAAGTAACAATAACCTTATACAAACTGTGAATCAAACAGAATACTTATTAAGTGATTTTAAGAGGTCGGCATTACTTTTACCAGCAAAACCTGACAAGGACATTAGCAGAAAGGACTATGGAAGACCAAATGCTCCCTTGATCATAAATGTAAATATCCTCTACAAAATATCAGCCAATTGCGTTTATACATGTGTATTGTTTATTCTAGGAATACAAAGTTTGTTTGATATCTGAAAAGAAATCGGTCATTTACTACATTAACATGATAAAGGAGAAAACAATCATCATCTCAATGCAAAAATATATCCTTTGTGATTAAAACTCAGAAAACTAGGAAAAGAATGAAACCTCCTTAGTATGATAAAAAGCTTCTTTTAAAAACCATTAAGCATTTAAACCCATTAGGCTTCCGGCATAAAGCTGAAACAGTAAAATCTTTGTCCCTGAAGCTGAAAACAAGAAACAGACAGCAGCCAGCACCACTTCTCCTCAAAACCCGTACTTAAGATATTATTCAGTGCAACAGTGTAATAAGGACAAGTATTTTAAAAGAATAAATAAATCATGATTATTATAGACAATTGTATACTCAGAATCCGAAAGAAACTACACTTTACAGTTAATGACTTAGCACATTCATTGGGAAAAATCAATATACAAAAGTTTAGGCCCATATTATCGACAAGAAGTAGAATCAATTTAGAACAGTAGCAAAAAATCAGCAGGCATGTAGGAACAAATCTATGGAAAGGTGCACAGGACCTTTCCTAAGGAAACTATCAATGATAATTGAGAGAAATTAGAGAAAACCTAAATAATTAGGACAAAGTACATACATGGGTGAGAGGACAGCATGTGGTAAAAGTTTCACTTCTTCCCTAAATCGTTCTCTGCATTCCCTGATCAAAATCCATGCACTTTTATGGAAACTTACACTATTATTCCAAAACTTCTGTGAAAATACAAAGGGCCACTGAGAGCCAATGGAAAAAAAAAAGCTGGTCAACTGCCTCTACCCGATATTAACCTACCAATAATCAAAATAAGATGATTTGGTGCAAGAAAGGACAAAAGACCAATGTAAAAGAAGTGTCCATAATAGATGCACAGGTATCCGGTCATTGACTTTTTTTTTTTTTTTTTTAACGTTTATTCATTTTTGAGAGATGGAGAGAAACAGAGGATGACTGGGGGAGGGGCAGAGAGAGAGGGAGACACAGAATCCCAAGCAGGCTCCAGGTTCTGAGCTGTCAGCACAGAGCCCGACACAGGGCTTGAACTCCCAAACCCTGAGGTCATGACCTGAGCTGAAGTCTGATGCTTAACTGACTGGGCCACCCAGGTGCCCCTGGTCACTTATTTCTTTTAAATACAGGTGACATTCCATTGCAGTGGCAGAAAGGATTTTTTTTTTCATGATAAAACATGTTTGGCAAATTGAATATCATAGAAAATAAATCAAACAATCTGTACATCATCTTCACAGTTATATTCAACTGCAGGCGATCTGTAGATCTAAATCTAAAGGTATCATAAGGACATTTTTCATCATGACACAAAAAGGCTTATTAACAAAAATCAAAAAATTAGGGTACATTAAAATTAAGAACTTCTCTTCATTAAAGGACATCATCTGGAGAATCAAAAGACAAACCAAAATGTGAGATACTGCCAAGAACAGCCAGAAATCCGTAAGAAAAAGGTGACCCAACAAAAAAGGTGGACTAAAGACTTGAACTGGTAGTTCATGAAAAGGGATACCCAAATACCCAAAACCATTAGTAATCAGAGAAATGGAAATTAAAACCACAAACAAAATTATAAAGACTGACAATATCCCATCATGGTAAAGATGTGAAAGAGCCTGAATGCTTACCTACTCCTGATGGAATTAAGGTAAGCACTTTGAGAAGTTGTTGATTACTATTTTAAAAAGTTGAATACATTTAAACTCTGTAATCCAGTAGTTAGACCTACAGGCATCTACCCCAAAGACTTTTGTACTTCGGTAAACCAAAAACATAGATAAAAAAGTGTGCAGAGCAGTACTACTCAAAGCCTCAAACTAAAAATATCCAAATGTCCACCAAGAGAATCAATAAGGAAATTATAATTACCCAGTGACATACTATACAGCAATAAGAATAAATTAATTACTGCTATACATTACAAAAGGTATGAACCTTGCTAACATACTATTGAGCTGAATAAAACAGACGACATACTGAATGACTTCATACAGACACAGTTCAAAATTAGGGGCGCCTGGGTGGCTCAGTCGGTTGGGCATCTGATTTTGGCTCAGGTCACGATCTCACGGTTTTTGAGTTCGAGCTCCTTGTCAGGCTCTATGCTGACAGCTCAGAGCTTGGAACCTGCTTCGGGTTCTGTGCAGCCCTCCCCCCCCCCCCCCCATGCTCTGTCTCTGTCTCTCTCTCAAAAATGAATAAACATTTTGAAAAAATTAAAAAAAAATAGACAAAACTGATGGTGACAAAAGTCAAGATAGTGGGCTTCTCGGAGTATTAATGGAAGGGGGCAAAAAACAAAACAAAAAGTGGGGTTTCTCGGAGTATTAATGGAAGGGGGCAAAAAACAAAACAAAACAAAACAACAACAACAAAAAAGAGTTCTGAAGTACCAGAATAGGTTCACTCTTTTTTTAAAGGTCTGTTTGCCAATTCAAGGGTGTGCTCATTTTTTTAAAAAATCACAAAATGACACAATTAACACACACACATTTGTGTGCATGCTACACTTCAGCAAAATGTTTACATAAATATAAAAGAATAATTATGTTTTCCTTCCATTACTCCCTCAATTTCAGAAATAGCTGACATACAGAACAGCCAGGATTCCATAAAGAGGGTAACCAAGGAAGACCTGATAAAATGAGAAATGACCAAAAGTACGTTGGGGCTTGTTTAGTGTAACGTAGGCTTAACATTTTCTATAATTATCTGTAGTTTGGCCTATGTTCAAAAAAATCTAGAGTTCAAACAGTTTTGGTGCTGAAGATGGATCCTTTTATATAAAAGTAAAAGCTTAGAGTAGTTAACTGACCACATTTTAAAATCTAAATAAAGTTGCCAATCACATGTGGCATAAGAAGCATATAGTTTCAGTTATATATATATAAAAAAATTGCAGTGTTATCTTCACGTTTTGGAAGTGGATCTCAGCGGTGGGATGGTATCCCAATACTTTTTTATTTCCCAATGAAACACACTCTTAATGGATGTTAAAAAACACAAAGCGGGGGGCACCTAGGTGGTTCAGTCAGTTACACCTTGGGCTCTCAGTTGCAGCTCAGGTCATAATCATAGTTTCTTGGGTTCAAGCCCCACGTGGGGCTCTGGGCTGATGGTGTAGAGCCTGTTTGGGATTCCCTCTCTCTTCTGCTATCTCAACCCCTCCCCTGCTCACACTGTCTCTGTCGCTCTCAAAATAAATAAATAAACTTAATTTTTTTTTTAAACCACAATGGGGGTACCTAGTGGCTCAGTCGCTTAAGCATTTGACTCTGGATTTTGGGTCAGGTCATGATCTCATCGTTCATGGACTCCGAGTTGACGGCATGGAGCCTGCTTGGGATTCTCTTTCTCCCTCTCCCTCTGTCCTCTCTCTCTCTCTCAAAACAAATAAATAAACTTAAAATAAAAAATAAATGGTCGCTTCATATTGTTGCAAAGTAATCTTTAGTAAAATAAAATGTAGGCATATATATTGTAAGATATCCAGAGAGCAAACATATTCCTCATTTCTTAAGAAACACATGCATATAATGTATTGAAATATATTAATATATCTAAGCTACTAAACATATCAAACAATATCTGAACATTAGTAAGAGTTTATTCAATTCTGTTTCATAGAGTGTTTTTTTTTTTTTTTTCCTAGCATCCTTCCTTTCCTTTCAATGGAATCTCTGAATAGATAAAACATTAGATGAATAATTTAAATGAGAACACAGAGTACAAAAAGTAACATTCTGGAAACTATCCCAAGAGAAGATTAAAGAAAATGGGGAAATTGAACCACTTGAAGCATTTTCTCAACCGTCCATTAATGCATTCTTTCTTTCTTCCTTTCACTCACCATTTATTTAATGATCTTTGTGTACAAAACACCAGATTGAAATAACCAAAGTTTTGGCACTAAAACACCAATTAATAATAACATATCTATAAAGGCTTGATTACTCTAGGAAGAAAAATAAATGAAACATATATTCTAAGTGTCACTGTCATGTCTGAACTCCCACATTTCAATGGCATACTTCTGTTTTAGAACTTATCATACTATTTTCAAAGATTGTAAATCCTTGAGTACAGGCATCTATTCAATAATTTTATCCTCACTGTCTACCAAAGAAACAGGATACTTAGAAATAGGCTTTATGGGCTGCAAAATGCAAATTTACTGTGACCACTGAAAACCTAATATAAACTAATTACACCATTCTCCAAAGCAAATATAAACTCCCCAAAATCATGAAAAATGATGACAGATTAAAGGTACAATCAAAAGAAATATCCCCCTTCTTTGAGGAAAAAGTACTTTAAACAATTACTACAGGTAATTAATATAGGTATTAATAATGGTAACTGCCAACCTCTCTGCACTGTTTGCAGATAATCTATGCTTTAATACAACTCTCTCTTTATAAACTTCTGTAATACAAAAAAAAAAAAGCTTAGCAAAACTGCAACTTCTCACTGAAATATAAGTGTGAAATATAATCTAAGATGATAGGAAATTATAAAACAGGGTTTTTTTGAGGCATCTTTACTCTTAGAAATAAGATGTTAATATGAATTTCATTGAAAAATATTTATTACCTACTACCTAATAGCATATATCAAAATACCCATCCATTATTAATATGTCACTTTTGGAAAATAAAAAGGTGGTTTATTTAATGAACAACTTTGGCATACTTGGTAATCCAGCAGAAAAAAGCAATTTGAACCCAGTATTTATTACCGTATATAAATATTACATTAAAAATCTAGTTAGTAAATTTCCACTTCCAGAATGGTGTTGTGAGTAGCTGTATGAACATGTTTCCCTAGTGAAACAACCATAATAGTGAAAACTATTTTTTAAAAAACTACTTAGGGGCTCCACAGTGACCCATTTGGTTGAGCATCTGACTTCAGCTCAGATCATGATCTCTCATCCATGGGTTTGAGCCCTGCAATGGGCTCTGTGCTGACAGCTCAGAGCCTGGAGCCTGCTTGGGATTCTGTGTCTCCCCCTCTCTCTGGCCCTCCCCTGCTTGTGCTCTCTCTCTCAAAAAATAAAATGTTAAAAAAATTGTTTTTAATATTTAAAGTTTCTGAAATTTGTCCTAAGAACATATAGCAGATGAAGAAACAGTTACTCAAAACCTCTACCAAATCTTTGTAAACACAGCAAAAGTCTATGCCACTTAAGCCCCAGCACACTCCCTCTTACTCAATAGGTTTCTGTAAGGAAATTCCTTTGCAGGTAGTTGTAGCCAAAAAGAGAAATCTCAGCTTCCAGTCAAGGAATGTAGTCTCTCAGAGGAAGGGGCAAGCCAATTTCATTTCTCATGCCCTCTAGCCCTGAGTTGCAGAGGCTAAATTCTTGAGAAGTATAGCCAAGGATTCATGGGGTCTTTTTCATCACCTTTTCTAGGGTGGTGGCTCTACCACTGGCGTAACAGGCCAATTATAGTGGGGAGCCAAATGCCCTCACTTGGGCTCACCTAGAGGCTGAAGGTTCTATCCCAGCAGAGGCAATGTGACCACAGGCTGCCACACCTACCCAATGCTCTGCTATGCAGGCAGAAAGGCCACACCTGTTCCCAGCTCTGGACCAGTGGCTCTATGACCAGGCAGAGAGGGAGTTCATAAGAACAGAGTCTCCAAGTTGTCCCAAAAGGAACTGATTTTATTTAAAACAGAATGTAGCGGGGATAAAAAGAGAAAGTAGGGAAGTTCAAGACAAAGGGTGCTCCTGAAACCAATGGAGGTTTTGCTGGTGAGCAATTAAAGGAGACTGATAGCTCTCTGAGAGCAACAAGCTAAACCAAGGCCAACTAATTTACCAGACAGAACCAGGGACAGAAGTAGCTAAGAAGAGCCCTCCTGGGGGGCCAAACAAACCTCAAACACTGGTCTAAAAATTATCCCTGCAAAAAGGCTCTAATTTAATTGGATCAGACTCTGGAGAAATTTATGCTCCAGGGCATTGTTGAAAACAATAAAGCAATTAGGCAGCAATTAATGGAACCCAAGGGTTGGGTGTGATACCAAAAGAGACTGTAAAATTTTTGAGCACAGTCTGTATTTACCCATTAATTTTATCCCCCTTGCTTTCCAAGGAAACAGAACTCTTAGAACAGGCTCACAATGTTTATGAATGGCAAACGTAATTTCATTGTGACCATTGAAAACTTAATATAATTATCTCATTCCCCAAAGCAAATACAAACAAACCCCTCAAAATTATGATAAATAATGGTACAATAAAGGTATAAACAAAAGAAATACTCTCCTTCCTTAAGGAAAAACATACCTTAACATAGGTATTTATAATGGTTTAACAGAGAGATCGGGGAACAGGGAACAAGACAAAGAGAACTCCAGCATAACTGAGATCTCCGCCAAGGCTGTGCTCTTTGAGAAGCAATGTCAGAGGCTTCACACTGCAGGGAAAATCAATTTAAATAAAATAATCCAGCCAAGACTCTAAACAAATAAGTAATAAAACAACAACAAAAACATTCCCAGAGATGGGAGTGAGGGATCACTATACAGATTGTACAAGATATAGCTTAAAATGTTCAGAGAGAGAGAAGGGCAGGGAGAGGGAAAGGTAGGAGGGGGAGGGAGAGAAGTGCAAAGAAACAGGAATGACCCCCGGAATGGAAAACAACCAAGAAGAAACATTGTGGTGAGAGACCCTGACTTTGGATTCAACAAAAAAAGGCTTCAAAAGCTTCAAATATTAAAGATAGATATCTTTAAATAACTAAATGAAACTTTAAGTAAATTGAGGAAGGTATGATGAAAATGTCTCATCAAATAGAAACACATCTGGGGGCGCCTGGGTGGCTCAGTTGGTTAAGTGGTTAAGCATCTGACCTCAGCTGGGGTCATGATCTCACAGTTCCTGACATTGAGCCCGAGTCAGGCTCTGTGCTGACAGCTTGGAGCCTGGAGCCTGGGTTGGATTCTGTTTCTCCCTCTCTCTCTGCACCTATCTTGCTCATGCTCTGTCTCTCTGTCTCTCAAAAAATGAATAAACATTTAAAAAAATTAAAACAAAAAAAAAAAAAAAAGAAAAACATCTGTGAGATAATAATTATGAAACAGAACCAGTGAAAAATTCTGGATTGAAAAGTGAAAAAACTACAATGAAGATTTCACTAGAGGGGCTCAACAGGAAATTTGAACAGGCAGAAGAATCAGCAAACTTGAAGACACAGCAATAGAGATTATGTATTCTAAAGAACAGAGTGGAAAAAAACCAAAACACAAAAACAAACCAGAGCCTCAAAGAAATGGATAAATACAGTAGGATAAGTACAGAGTCACAGCCAGACACTTCATAGTAACAATGCTGAAAGTCAGAGAAAATTTTGAAAGCAGCAGAAAAATGACTTATGTCCAAAAGGACTACAATGACATTATCAGGTGACTTCTCATCAATCCAAAAATGAAGGAAAAAAACAAACACAACAACATTCGCAATAACATTAAAAAGAATAAAATAGGAAGGGATAAAATGAACAAAAGAAATGTAAAACTTACTCTTTAAATAAAACAAAACAAAGAGTTAAAGAAATTAAAGATCTAAGTAAATGGAAAGACATCCTATGTTGATAGATCAGAAGACTTCATATTAGGATTCCAATACTTTCCAAAGTGAACTACAGATTTAAGACAACTCCTACCAAAATTCTAGTTTCTTTACAGAAAATGACAAGCTCATCCTAAAATTCATATGGAAATTCAGGGTCCCAGAATAGAGAAAACAATATTGAGAAAGAAAAACACAGTTGCAGGAGTCACAATTCTAAAAATACAAAGGGAAAAGTTTCAAAAAAAAAAAAAAAGATTAAAATACTTTGGAGAATGTTTGTTCTTTTCATATTGATGTAAAGAATATATTCTTGGGGCACCTGGGTGGCTCAGTCGGTTAAGTGTCCGACTTCAGCTCAGGTCACGATCTCGCGGTCCGTGGGTTCGAGCCCCGCGTCGGGCTCTGGGCTGATGGCTCAGAGCCTGGAGCCTGTTTCCGATTCTGTGTCTCCCTCTCTCTCTGCCCCTCCCCCGTTCATGCTCTGTCTCTCTGTCTCAAAAATAAATAAAAAACGTTAAAAAAAAATTTAAAGAGAAAACCTCTTAAAAAAAAAAAAGAATATATTCTTAAGCTAGACACCAAACTCCATAATTACAAATGAAAATGTAAATGTTTTGCAGAGATACTAATAACTAAAAAAAAAATTAAAAAGACTACAGACGTTTGTGGGAAAATAGGAAAATCTTTCAAACTGCTCTGTCATTATAGCATTTAATTATATGAATACTATGCAGACCCACCTCCCTCCTTCTGGCTTGCTTGTTCATACAGCCCTACTTGGACCATTCTTGACTCCTTATGACCTGCTATCCACTCATCCCTTTGCTTCCAACTCAGTCTATTTTTCCTCTTCTTGCATCATTCCCTTCCTTTTCCAGTTGAGATTTTCTGATCACTTGTGTTAAGATTCTTACTCTTATCATTTGGATACACATATGACAAAGGTCCAATCCTTGGCGGACCTTACCATTCTACATCTACTTGTGGTAAAAATTCACTCTTCTAAGAAAACAGGTTTGAAACTTAGGTCTTCAACTCTCGGTCACTTATCACTCTCCAGCTAGCCTACAGTGCTTTTTCAGTGAACTCACTTTCTCACTCTTCAGTGACTTTTCCAAACTCCATTCTCCTCAAGCTTTTTACCTTCCTCCCTGTCCTCATCCTACCCATCATTACCTGTCCATGCTTTTGATTTCTACTTTTGTAGAGGAAAAAAAGAACCCATACTGATCATATAGGAAACACCCATCTTCTTCACCCACTTTCTTCGTCTCTTCCAGTTTTCCGTGAAATGGTGCACTGCCTCCTTTCTAAGGAAAATCTCTCCACTGGTACTTTAATCACTACCTTCTCTTCCCCTGCCTTTTAAGGGATCACTATAGTAAGTAACCAACTTCCATTTTCATCTTGATTATTTAACAGCTCCCTCTCAACAGGACCTCTATTCCTTTGATAACTAAACATGCTAACTCCTCTCCCAACTGAACAAATAAATCAAATAAACAAAACTCCACCTTTATCTTTAAATTACGCTGTTTCCATTATCCTCATGATTATTCTACTTCATAACCACATTTTTTAAAAGGCATGTGTCTATATTTTCTCCTTTGCTTCTTTTTTTTTTTTTTTAAATTCTTTTTTTTCAACGTTTATTTATTTTTGGGACAGAGAGAGACAGAGCATGAACGGGGGAGGGGCAGAGAGAGGGGGAGACACAGAATCGGAAACAGGCTCCAGGCTCCGAGCCATCAGCCCAGAGCCTGACGCGGGGCTCGAACTCCCGGACCGCGAGATCGTGACCTGGCTGAAGTCGGACGCTTAACCGACTGCGCCACCCAGGCGCCCCTCTCCTTTGCTTCTTTAACTCAATCCTTATTGAACACTGAACTGGCCTTCTTACTATCAAATAAATGAAACTGGTTCTAAAAGGTATACTAATTAGAATGGAGATATAATCCCCATTCTTAGTAAGTGATATGATTAGCTGGGAAACTCATGAGCATAAAACAAAAAACAATTGAAAGTTATCAAATACTGAGTAATAAGATGGCTAAGAAAAATACAGCTTTCTTATATACCAAACTAAACAACTGTATTATGGAAGAAAAGACCTTGTTTTCAATAGCAATCTTTTAGAAACACATTGGCCTCAATGTACTCAACAAGCAATTCTAAGATCTACTGCTCCACTTCTCTATTCACTTTACGTATAAGGGGAAGATGGGTGTTCTATCCAAATTCTCTCCTTCCATTCTCTTTGGAAGCCCCTCCAAACTGGTATATCGTCCCTACCATGCCTCCAAAATTGCTCCTGTCAAGATTATCAGTGAACTTCATTGATGAAATAAGTTAACTTTCAATCCTCATCATATTCAATACTTAAGTATTAATAAATCCCATCCTCCTTCTTAAATACTCACTCCCTTGACTTCAGTGATACACACTTGGTATTCAGGTCCCTTACTTCACTGGCTATTACTTTTCAGTCTCCTTTGCTACCTTAATCTCTTTTATTCAGCCATTAAGATGTGGAAATCACAAGCCTTAATCTTGGGCTCTCTTCTCATTCTATTCTATAGTATGTATCACTTATATCCATGGTTTTAATTAACGTCTAGATGTTGGTGGCTCTCAATTTTTTTTTAACTCCAACTTTGAACTCTATTTTAACCTTCACCCTTATACAACCAACTTCTTATTCGAAATTTCCACATAGATCTTTCAAATGCACCTGATACAACATGCTCCACAACTGAAAACATGCTCCTCCAGCCTTACCTACTTCAGTAAAACTCACCATCCAACTGATGGGCTAACAAGACACTGAAAGCTGAGATGAGAAACCAAGGCAGTTATTGTTCACAGGAAGTGAACCAGAGCACAACAGAGACAAAATTCTGGCGTTCTTCCGCGGAGTGTTTATCGGTGTGAAAATGTGAGGAAACTACCAGAGGCTAGGCAAGAACTACTTGAAATGAATAGAGGTGACAGGGCCCAGTGCTCACAGTGTCTGTTCCCACCTGTCAGTCTGGAAAAACACATGCCTCAGCTATGAGAGGAATTTGCCAAAGATTGAACACTGTTCTGGTTCCACCGAAGGTATCTTAAGGTTTTAAGGCATCAAACTGTTTCCATGTAACCCAACAGATGAGGCTCCCTCAGATGCCTCCTCAGAAGCTTTGTCTACAAAATTATATTCCCAGGGGATCCGTGAATGTGCACTACTTCCAATGCTAGACGCTAAGCTTGATGAAGGCAGATACACAGCAGTCTCATGTAATATGATAGCCCAAATGGCCATCACATTGCATGGCCCACTGTAAATCTTCAATTAATACTTGTAAAAATTACTGGATTCTCATAAATCTCCTTGAGTTTAATAACAGATGTTGTCAAAATCATTTTTACCCTCTTTTAGTAACACTTATTCTTGTTCTCTGAATTGTCACACTGGGGCTCTTTTTTGAACGGCCGAATCTTTCCTGTGCCGCATTACTGATCCCTATCTTTCCATCCTGACCTCTCGGTCAGCAGGTGTCGGATCAGTATTAGCTGCTGAGATGGTTTCTAGAAGAAACTTTGTTGGACTTGGTACAAATCCTTCAGGCTCAGATAAGGGATCAGGGAAAAGGACATGTTTACCCGATTGATGCTTGCTCAAGTAGAGGTTTGGCAGATGTGAGGAGTAGGGATTGATTCTTTAATAAAGAACATCTTAACCATATATTTAAGGATACATCAATGAAGCTAGGCCTCCCTTTAGCTAGCAAAACATCTATTGGACAGAGAACACAAGGCAACCCCCCAGCAAGTACAGACCGGAAACATCATCTGCAGTGGTAGGCTGCTGTTCAGAGACTAAATGCTAGCAAACATACTCAGAGAGCAGGCGTGAGTATAGAGATCTTTGCCTCTGGAAGGCTCCACCCACCCTTTCCTCTTGCCTGACCACTCATTGCTGGTTGTGTCTGAGAGAAATCTACAGCCCCTTTCAGTGAGACCCCACAGAGTGTTCTTCCCCAGGCAACCACTTTCATTTTAGTAATCTCTTAGCCCAATCTTGTCTCACCTTCCTTACCTCCTGCAGACCTTACTCCCGGGTTTTGGCATCTGGATGGCATTCTTCCTCTAGGTTTTGGACTGATAAAGAAATATACTGGGAAAAGCCAGTGTCATTTTAGTGAGAATTTAGAAGCAGCTGAGGGAATTATATGATGTTGCCACCTTAATCTAGAGCCTCAAACATTACTACACTGTTCACTTCCTGCTTATAATTGATTCTTTACTTCGTTACAATGATCTTTAATAAGTTTTCCAGAGGGCACCAATATCTCAGGCAACTACATTTTTTGAATAGGGTTTAATAACTACCAGGAGTTCTAAAGGTGATTTAATGAGTGAAATCCGTTTTCTCCTTTCTACCCTTGAGCCTAATTTAGGGGTGAGTCACTGTAGGACAACCATTGATCACAGTGTGTGGTGATCCAGGTATTAGGATGTCCCTTATTACAAAGACAGGCACTAATGTGTAATCTGCCATCTGCATGACTCCCTTTCTCAAACTCTATTCCCTTGTATGATAAAACAAAGGTAAACTTTTTTACTCTTTGTTCTCATATAAACTGAATTAAGTGTTACACGTACACATATTACTTTAAATTTTACATAACAAAAAAGTAATTTTGTAACATTAGATTACAGAATCTAATACTTGATCATCCAGTATGCCAGCGGTAATTGATCACACGTGGCCAAAGATACCCTCGCAGGCCATGAGGGTGCCACTCAGTATCTTATACAAAGGAGGAAGAAAGTGGTTTAATGCATAGAGTAGGATGTTCTCCTGGTTAAATGAGTGTGTTCCTCAACTTCCTTATGCACAGGATTGAAAGAAACTCCATTTGTCAAATTTCCTATTGCATGCAATTGCTTGTACATATGTACTTCAATCCAGTTTGCACATTATTTGACATACTTTGAAGCCGACACTGATAAACAGGATTTGATGTTAACTCTCCAGTTAGCTAAGAAATGGATAATATCCAGGTGGAATTACTTCCCTCCATAAGCATAAAGCTCAAATGGCGAGCATGGAAATATCAGGAGTGGCCTGCAAGGATATCTTTGGCCATGTATGATTTACTATTACCAGTAAGTGACTTGGACTAGAAGGAATATTGGATTTCCTAAGTACTTTAAGATATGCTTTCAGAAGCAGGGAAAAAGCCAGTGTCAGTTCCATTAAAATAATTACATCTCAAGTACACACTTACTTTAACCTAAAGGCTAAAGATACTAGTATTTTTTCATATCTTTAATACTTCTGAATTTTTATAATCTGTTAGGTAAATTGACATTTCATTATAAACGCTATTTGTAGAATAAAATAACGGTATAATTTTTAAATCAATATATACAGTACATAGAGCAATCTCTAAGAGGAGCCTGAGTTATTGCAAATGTATGAGCTATTTCCATGGAGGAAAAAGATGGAAAGCCCTTTCCCATTTGCATTTATAAAGGCTGCGTGACTTCTTTAAATATATACACTGATGCCAACAGAGCCATCAGAAATCAATAAATCACATTCTCATGTGCTGTAAAATGTCTGACACACACATTCATTTTCCTAGTCCAAAATTCTCTGCAAAAGGAACTGTGTAAATGTTCCATTTTAGTTTAATGACATTCTCCACAGTTAAAATTACGTGCATTATTGCCAGTGAGTGCAAAAACCTGAAGAGCACAAAGCTAGATAGGATTTTAAAGAGCCTACACAGTACATATCCTTCAGTGGCTAGTCATTTAACAGACCATAGAGACACAGATATGAATGCAGAACAAAACTGGGAGATTAGTAAGGATGGATTGAAATGCTGCAATTACCATTTGGAGAAAAATAATAGGCATAATTTATTTAGAAGCAGTTGGGGAATGGTCTTGTAAGTATTTGGAGAGACAGCCCTAATAGCCCCAAAACCACCAAATGGAGGCAGAGATGAACACCACTTACAAATGATACAGATGACAGAAATGACAACAACCTATTCATCAGTGATGTTCAATTTGAAAGTGTAATAAAAACCTAAATATGACTCCACTTTAGTTGACATTTATTCCGCCAGCTGCTATATATTTTTAAAAGGTCACAGAATGGTTCTATGTAGGTATAGTTTAGGAAGTACAAATTCTTAAAGAAAGGAGGGATCTGCTATGTGTGGTCGAGGAGGTTCTAAAAATTCCCCAACCATATTTTGCAGAGAACTATGCACAAAGCCATGTCTGGCTGCAAACACAATCACTGAACTTATTCAGGTAATATTCCTACATGGGAACTGAATAAAGAACTAGCTACAATTCTACCTGTTTACTAGCACTAACTAATGCTGCCCTCGCCTCTTGGTTTCTCTGCAGTTGATCTCTGACCAAAATGCTATGGCCAAAAAAACAGCTTTCGACCTATGTGTTTGCCAAAACCTGATCATACTGGAAATGTGTTATTTTGAGATCCTACACCACTTCATTCAACAATATATCTTTCTTCCTTTAAAGCCTTATTTTCCTCTCCCTGAGACCTCGCGACTGGCTCCAGCTCCTCTGACCTTAGCTTCTCTCCATACAGCCTGGACCCCATCATCACCACTCCAACAAGCATATCATATGTCTTCTAAAATCTCTCAGCTCTTTCCATGTGAGCCTTTGAAAATCTCTAATCTCGGCAAAACCCAACTCCCGGCACATCTATTACCAAACTAAATGCATAAATATTTAGCATTGCTGGAATGAACATCCTGAGTAGACCACTTGGATTTCCACTGCCATCTAACCTAAAATGGGGTCTCAATGCTGTTCAGCAAACACTTTTACCCCAGGACGGATCCACAGTACAACCCTTCAGGCTGCTTGCCAAAAGCTCTCCCAAGGCCCCTAACCCTCTAGTGTCTGAGCAGGCAAACATACCACCACCCGGCTGAAAACCCCTCACTTCCCACTGTACCCTTCACATTTAGCTATTTCTCCTCTCCTTTCTTCCTGCTTCTCTTCTCTCTGATCTCAGAAATCAGTACTTTTTCCCCCCTTAAACCAGCCTCTTCCCCAATATAGTCCATCCCATCCCATCTATTCTAAAACTTGGTCAATAAATCAAATCCACTTTATTCTATCTTCAATTTCTATCAACTGCCTCAATTTTTAGGACAAAAACATGTTTAAACCTACCCTGGCTTTTAAGACATAACAATCTTTTGCTATTCTCCAATGCACAATAAATACTTACTGCCTAAAATATATATATATATATTCAATTCCGCCTTCTCATCCAAATCCAATTACCAAGTCATGATGATTTTATTTCTAAAATGTCTGTGTTGGATTGACTTGTGCACCCCACCCCACCCCCCAATTCCTGTGTCGAAGCGCTAACCTCCAATGTGTCTGTACTTGGAGACAAGGCCTGTAAAGATGAAATTAAGCATAAATGAGGTCATAGGGCAAGGCCCTAATCCAATGTGGCTAATGTCTTTATAAAAAGAGGAAGGGACGCTAGGGATGTGGGCACATAGAGAAAAGGCCATGTGAGGACACAGCAAAAAGGAGACTCTCTGCAAGCTAAGGCCTCAGGGAAAACCAACCATGTCAGCACCTTGATCTTGGACTTACAGCCTCCAGAACTGTGAGAAAATAAATTTCGTTTTTTCAGCCACCCAGTCTGTGGTATTTTGTTATGGTAACAATAGCAAACTAATACAGTGTCTCAGGAATTAGGCCTTTCTTTTTCATTCTTTAATGGCTTTGGCTAAAGCCATTGTTATCAGCCATGTTACACCAGCTTACAAGTGGATTCCCAGCCTATTTTCATTCATTCATTCAAAAAACATTTACTGAACACTTACTATATGCCAGGCACAGTGAATAGAAGAAAGCCACTGTCCTGGGGCTTTTATTCTCATAAGGGAAGACATATGAACAACTACATAAGCAAGTAATTATTGACTATGGTTAAGTTCTGGGAGGGAAATAATCAGGAAAATAAGTCAGAGAACAACTGAAGAGGACACTTTGGATGGGAGGGAGGACAAAAAAAGCCTCTATGAAGAGAGGACACCAACTGGGTGGATAAGAATTAGCTGGCCTTGCCGAAAGATGCTGTAAAGCATTCCTAGCAGAGCTCTTAGGAAGTACAGGGGTTAGGAACAGGAGGTTTAGGTGTGAGGGTCAGGAAGGAAGACAGAATGGCTAAAGCACAGTCAGGTGGGGAGTGCCAGATCTCTCTCCTCTACTTCATGCTTTATTCCTTCAATGGAGTCCTCTTTTACAGTATACATCTAATAATGTCATGCTCCAAACATAAACCTTGGTATGTCCTACATTGCTTACTAACACAGGAGGCCTTTTTTTTTTTAATTTTTTTTTTTTTAACGTTTATTTATTTTTGAGACAGAGAGCGAGCGAGCATGAACGGGGGAGGGTCAGAGAGAGAGGGAGACACAGAATCCGAAACAGGCTCCAGGCTCTGAGCGGTCAGCACAGAGCCTGATGCGGGGCTCGAACTCACGGACCGCGAGATCATGACCTGAGCCGAAGTCGGCTGCATAACTGACTGAGCCACCCAGGCACCCCACAGGAGGCCTTTTTTAAAGATTTGTTCCAACCTTCCCTTCTAACCTCAACTTACCCACCCCGTACCCACCATCTCAAAACACATGTTAACAGATAGCATATACTTTTCTGCCTGTGTCTGGGTGGGGGGCAAGGAACACCAGGTAGAAGAAAGAGCATGAACTTGGGACAGTCAGACAAATCTGTGTTCAGAATTTGGCTCTCATGATTTTACTTGGAAGAAGTTGGGTAAATCTTTTTTTTTTCCCCCCTCCCTGATCCTTATTTTCACATAGATAAAATGGGGTTAAAAATACGAATTATTTGGAGAGCTATAGTAAGGATTACTGATAATTTATGTAGGAGGCTTAGCACTATAAGTAATCAATATTACTACTGGCACATACCGTTTCCTCTATTTGGAAGGCCCACCACACTTCTTTTCCTGGTAAACTTCCTCCATCTTTCCAGATGCAGTTTAGAGGACACATTCTCTTTGAAGCATTCTGCAACGCCCATAAAATTATCTCTTCATTGTTCCCATAACACAATGCATATATTACCACCATGGCACAGTTCTGTAACAACACAGGCTTTTACATCTCTCTCTCACTTCTATAACCATCACTTCTCTCAGGGTTGGAACTGTGACTTATTGTACGTTTGTATTATCAGTGCTTACCTGGCACATGATAGGTGTTAAGTAAACATTGGTTGGATGAATGAATGCATAAACTATATATTCCATTCCTTCCCCAAACCACTAGGATTTGCCTATATACATAATATTCTACTTCTTCAATAAATCTGTCAGTGAGGAGTCCCAGCAGGCACAGATGGCTAATTCAAGTTAGCATCATTTGAAGACAGTAGATTAAAGAGACTACTTACAAAGAAAGATATGGTCAAGGTGCAAACCACCAAGGATAGTGCAGTAAACGAAACCTAATAATAGGGAGCTGTGTTTGACCTGAAGGGTAATAGGAGAAAGAGTTTATCAGAACTTGGACAGACAGAAGGTTGTATGGAGAAGACCTTCTGACAGGAGCTGGTTGATGTTTGCAGACTGTGCTGACCACACAGAGCAGGTACAGGGCTCGATCTCACTCTTCTTCCTTCACCCAAACTCCTGTTGAGGCTCCCTAATAGCTGAACCCAATTAGAATCCATGGGACCTTCTCCTCCCCCCTTACAAGTCATTTAGGCCTGAAACTTAAAACAATATAGGCCTCTGTGCCAGAAAAGCAGAGGGACCCATGATGCTCCAAAGTGGGATCACAGAGCCTATTTGGTGAGGGAGGTATCCACGGAGGGAAGCCTGGAGATGAGGTGCAGAGGCACTGCACAGTGAGGAACACCTGCATGGAGGAGGGGCCCAATATGCAATGTCAGAGGTCAAGCAGGAAGGGGAAGGTGCCCAAGCTGGATGAGTGGATAGGTGGCCTGTCATGGAGTCTGAGCTTGAGTATAGTGAAGGAGACCAACCACATGGAGCTGTATAGAAGCATGGCTACTACCTATAAAGGGATTAGTCAAATATTTAGATATATTAAGGGTAATAAAAACTGGGTTTCTCACTGTGTCAGCTACGGAAAGGGAGAACACTAGAATAAACCATGGGGTATTAGATTAGGACTGGAGGTATTAGTGTAAACTCATGGTTTACAAGATGTACACATACATATAGAAATAAGTGTCGATGGAAATTATGCTATGTTTATATATTCCAAAAGACTCAACCTCTTTCTTCTGTATGATGATCCTTGTCTCCAAGACACAGGAGTAAGGAGGTATTCACACACACACACGTACACACACACATGCACAAACTGTACATGTGCTGTGAGATCCTGATTCCTAAATACCATCGTCCACTAAAGGGAAACATGGCTCCTTGAAGAAAGGGTTATTCCAGTGTCTGGGCAAGAAAAGTATAAGACTGGAACAATGTGATGTGCTTCAAAGTAATGGAGTGATCAGAGGGAATGGAGACATGTCAGAAGACACAGGACTCAGCTTGAACAGGCTCCCAGTGACCAAGTGTGGGACAATTCAAGCGTAGTCATCTACTGAAAAAATAGAAAAGGCTGAACTCATACATATACAAATAAATGAATAAATTGAGAGTCTGAGGAGAAAGGATAGTTACATAATTTAAAAGAGCCTCTTCACAAAATATTATTTAATTACAAAGAAAGAAGAAGTAATTTTGGACTGGAGAAGATTGCAGATAAATTTTAATCAAATGATCAAATGAGCATCATCAATATTGGGACAAATCAAAAATATGTGCCAACTAAGAAGTTCAAGGAGAAGAATACATCATCATTTATCCTATTCCAGAGGTATTCTGAATGTAATCACAAGGAAATAGCACACAAACTCAAATTGGCTTATAATCTCCAAAAGTGTCAAAATCATGAAAGTCAAAGGAAGACTGAATAACTATTCTAGAAATGAGACTAAAGAAACATGACAACTAAATGCACTGACAGATTCTGTACTGGATCTTGCTGCTAAAAACGACATTATTGGGGCAACTGGCTAAAATTGAATACAGCCTAAGAATCAATCACATGGTAAAAATGATCACTGTTAATCTGATCTTGATTGTGTGGATTTTGCTTATGTAAGAGAAATGTCCCTGTTTGTAGAAAATAGAACCTTACCATTATAAAATATTCAAGTAAGGGGATCCTGGATGGATCATCAGATGCAAACTAATTCTCTAATGTATCTTCCAATTTTCTAAAAAGTTTATGATTGTTTAAAACTAAAAAACAATATGGGAGGCATAGGTCCTCCTGATGCAGTAGTTCATCCATGGTTTAGCTTCCTGGAACAAAGCAGGTGAAGAAGGCTGAAAGGTGGATCTAGGTGGACAAAGGAAAGATACCCGAGTTACTCCCCAGTGACCTCCTAATGTCCATTTGACACTGTTGCCTGTATACAGCCTGCATGTGATGATCTCTTAAGAATTTGCTATTTTCTGTCCATTCCCTGGTTCTTTCCCACACTCTTTCTTATCCACATCCTTTCATGAATATGTCTTTTATATAAGACTATATCTCGCAGTCTTATCAAATCCCATAGTTGACACCATAATCTACGTAGATGTTCTATGTAGCTATAATCTAACTCCAACTTCTTCAGTTTTAAAACTTGAATATGTAATTGCCTCTCGACATTTCTTATGTAGAAGCATCTCAACCTAACATGTTAAAACCAAACTCAATACCTATCCCACTACAGTGGGCATTGTTAATGGACTACCAAGATTCTCCCTCACCCCCAACTGCATATCCTCTAACACAACTTCCTAAAAACTAGATTTCTAAAGTGTCCTTAACCTCTCTCACAGTACACCATTTTACTTGAGGAGACAGTGAGCACACGAGGTTCAAGAATAGATCTAGCTGCTTTAAACCAATTTGCATATTACATTTCCTTAGCTAGAAGTGTTAAGAAGTGTTCATGTTATCTAAGTAGTACCATTAGAGTGAATCTTAGATCTTTTCCTTTAAACACTGGGACAGAAGTATTTTCCCCATGAATATGAACCAAGAGGCAAGTACCCATTTTTTGATTCAGGTAACCATCCTACCACAAAGGGATTAGAATAGTACCAACAACAAACAAAGACTATTTTTAAAATTAATTCATTAATAATGAAATGGGTTCTGGACAATAAGTGGATCCCAGGACCAACAACCAGAAACCCACTCTAACTTTTATCTTCCAATTACCTCAGTCAATAAATCCCTTTATATTTAAGTCAGTTTGAGTTTGATTTTGTTACTTGCAGTCTAATGTGTGAAGGAGAGTAAAATTAAATATAAAACTAGATGTGAAAATGGTATACAACAACTAGAAGTTAAAAAATATACATGTGTAATTTAGATATGATATAATGTGTGTATATATATGTATATATGTGTGTGTGTGTGTGTGTGTGTGTGTGTGTGTGTGTGTGTGTTCTAGGATAAGCAGGCCTCTGTAAAAGAAAAAAAAAAAAAAAACTAGAAATATGGAAAAATACCAGACACATTGGCATAATGACAGTAGGCACTGGCAAGCAAGATAAATGGGAAACCTAGCGTCCATATTTTGGAGACATAATAACTGAATGATCCTCAGCTCTCTACAGTCCAGAGTCAGAGGCTGGTAGGGGCTGCTTCAGGGGAGAAATCTGGTAGAAATCTGGCAAAGGAAGGAAACGAGAAACCTGGGGCTTTCAAATTCTGTAAAAATATGTAAAGACAAGCTTTCGTACAAGCAAAATTGTGAGGTATTTCACGTAATTATAGTACTTTCTACTGAGTTCAAATAAATCTATGTAATCAGATTCTATTCACATTCCTTTCTACTCATTCTGGCCCAGAAAATGGTGGGATTCATCCCCATTCGGATATTTCTAAGCTGTCGTGAAACAGCACTTTTGGGAGCTTGCTGCATCAGGTCGCCTGCCCCTTTCTGATAGGAGAGAGGGCTCAGCTCACCTCCAACAAGGCACACAGACACAGAACTCTAAATTTCTCAGTATCAAATGTTGATAGGTCCACAGAGCCTTTCTGTCCTCCCAAGTCGCCCTAGATAAAATCTCCAGTTGCCTTCTGGACCTTTTACAACCTTATCCCTCAGGCAATCTGTCATATATTCCTACTTTTGTAGGTTGAAACTATGTCTGGAATTCAGTCCTTTCTTTTCATTTCCAAGGCCAATGCCCAAGGCCAGACCCTTATCTCACATCTCAACTACTGCAATTGTTTCTTACCCAGTCTCTCTTGTCTTATCTTTCTGCCTGTCCTATCCATCATTTACAGGGCTACTAGCTCCTAAGAGAAAATATGGAATGCATTTTATTTACCCCTTTTTTCTCCCCTATGTCCAGGCACAGAAATATTTGCTTAAATTATTCTATGCATCCCATTTCTCATTTGAAAAAAATCTCTGACAGTACCCAGTTTTCAAGAAAAGTTCAAAGAACTTAATATGCAACCACATCATGAGACGTTGTAAACCATACTCCCCTTTAGAGGAATATCTCACCCCTCTGCCCCCACAGGGCGGTCCAATCACACTGAACTACTAAATCTCCTCGAACACAAAAACAGCAAATCTTTATAAATGATAGGCTCTTCCTCTACAAAATTCACTTTCCTTTGGCTATACTTACAAAACACCTATTAGTTTTTCAAGGCTCAACTTAAGTATCCTATCCACCGTAAACTCTTCTCCAATACTAGTTTCAGATTAAATGTCATCATCCTCTGTGCCTTCAGAAGACTTTCTTTATACTACTATCTTGATGTTTAAGTTGTTCTGCTACATCATCTGGGCCAGGTTTACCCAGTTACGAGACTTCTTACCTAGTAATGAGCTAAGTCAACTGTATTTCAGCATGAAGTTAGCTGTTATTTCCCCACAAGATTTATTCTAATATCCTCTGTATTTAGCAAAGTGTATATAGTACATAATACATGCTCGGTCAGGACTGCTTGAATAATTTACCAGTGGACTACATGTGGTATGAGGACAGGTATTGTGCCTTATTCATTGACACTTCTTTTTTTTTTTTTCAACGTTTATTTATTTTTGGGACAGAGAGAGACAGAGCATGAACGGGGGAGGGGCAGAGAGAGAGGGAGACACAGAATCGGAAACAGGCTCCAGGCTCTGAGCCATCAGCCCAGAGACTGACGCGGGGCTCAAACTCCCGGACCGCGAGATCGTGACCTGGCTGAAGTCGGACGCTTAACCGACTGCGCCACGCAGGCGCCCCCATTGACACTTCTTATAGTGACTAGAAAAAAATGAGGAACAGCAACTGCTGTTACAAGCTGAATAAAATACTGGGCTTAGAATGGCCTTCCGGGTTACCAAAATATTCAGCTAAGTCGAGGACAATTTGTCATTTCTTCATTCAAAAAGATTTACTGAGTATCTTTTACACGCTAAATCTTATTCCAGGAGCTGGGGATAGAATGGTAAGCACGAGAAACCACATGCACATTGAGGCAGAGGGAACAGTTCTGCAGCTTAGAGATCAGGCTCTCCCACCTCCCCAAAATGAAGTTTTCCTTATCTCCTGAGCTCAGTTCTCAGCCACACAAATTTGAAACCCGTGAGTCATTAGTGCCTCCTCCCTATTTTATCAAGTGTCATTTGACAAAATGTAAAACTGCTACCACTGGATGATGGTGGTGATGGTGATGATCACATGATCTTCCTCTTTAATTTCAGTGCTATTCTCCAAATCCAAGCCCTCATTTTGCCTTTTTGGAACAACTAAAATTGCTTCCTAACAACTCTTTCCACTTTTATGCTTCCCATCTCTAAATTTCCTTTCAATACTACCAGAACAATTTTCTTAAAAAGCAACAATCTTACTATATTATAGCTGTGCTCAAAAGCCCTCAATGGCTTTGCAAACACAGGGAGAACACTGTTCAGACTCTTTAGCCTCATACTCAAGGAATCTTCCAAAATTGACTTCCAGTTTGTCTGTCCAGATTCTTTCGCACTGTTCCTCCAACAATTTAGACTCCCACAAAATTAGCTTCTGATTTTATATCTTTGAACCTTTCACTTGGTACATTTCCATCCACCTTATTCAAATTCTGCCTACATCTCAAGGCCCAATTCAAGGACCTTAAATTTGTCTCTGATTTTTCCCTTCCACATAGGAAAGCTCAATATACTTTGTGCTTTCCCCTCTAAGCACACCTGCTTCTACCTCATATTTTGATTATTCACAAATACAGCCTATGTATCCAACCAAAGCATATTTAATCATTAATAAATACTTCACAGGCACTTACTCACTTTCCATTACTCCAAAGCACCTAAAACATACCATATTGATAGTAAATATTAAACAAATTTCCATGGAACGAAAGCAAACTCTCAAACAGAAATGTACCCAAAATCAAAATAATCTTTTCCTAAATATGAACAATAATCTCCACCAAAAAGATACATTCGAGTGGTAGAAAACCATAGCTCATCACATTTTAAATATATATGAAAGGAGACAGCTAAGTTAGAAGAAAATAGAATCAAATAAAAAGCTAAGAAAATTTATTCAAAGTAATATGGAAATATTGAATCAATCTCACCCATTTCAGTATACGGATGTATCTCTCATTTTGCAATGCAAATACATAACACACACACACACACACACACACACACACACACACACACACACACACACACTATGTCCATCAACTGGAAACTACACATGGTGTCAAAATTTATTGAAATAAGAATCACAAAGAAATTTTTCCTAGTTGCCATTTAATAACTTTTGTGAAATTTAATAAAAGTTTATGTGATGAAATATTTTTTCCTTTTCTTCTCTAAGGAAACAGCTTTAGATGATTGATGCCTGCTATTATGGGTCTATATTTGTATTTCCTTATTTTAGAGGCTTTTCAAAATACAAAAATAAACTTAAAGCATTTCCAGTTATACTAAAAAGAAAAAAGATAAAAGGTGATTATTTATAGGCAATCATATTCATGATGATAGACTCTCAGAAGGCAACTGCAAACATAAATTTTAAATGCTTTTTGGAAAGAGTTGAGAATAAAAACATTTACATAATTTCTTAGAAACCCTGGCTTTTTATTGCTGCACTTCAATATTCCCTCCAGGCAAAGGAGCAGCTACTTCAAAGATTTATTTGATAATGGAATGTTTGATTTCTTTGTTTCCCCCTTCCGATGTGGAAAGGTCTGTTGTTTTCTCTCTACAGCAATGTGCTGTATTTTAAAATTTGAACTGGCTCTCTACTGATAATAAAAATGGCTCTGTTTTGGTAAATTAAAGAAACACACCAATGCTAGCAATGAATATATATATTATAAAATGGTCCATCCATGTATCAGTCATCTTTGATAACAGAACTGCCATTTCACAATAATATATCTAGTGACTAATAGCAAATGTCTAAAACTCCTACTTACCTGCCTATCCACTTCTGGGAGCAAAAGCAGGAGGTATTGTTGAAAATGCTGAGGTAAGGAAGCAAACGTATGTTTATTTATTAATGCCCTCAAGTTAGTGTTGACAAGAATAGATCCTGGGGTTTCTATGTCAATGTCCTCAGCTTTGGTCCATTTCAAGTGTCCTGTGATAAACAAGCAAGAGCATTAATTCCCTGTAGATTGGGAAAGACATGCACATGTACATACACATATATGTACATATCAACCATATTCGATAGTATGTTTAATTCTGTCACTTTTAAAAGTGGCATTTCAGAAAAACTCTCCAAAGCTTCTTTGGGTTCCTGTCTTGTCTTAGTTGTCTTTTATTTTCACAATGTATACTTCACTCCATACCGTCCACAGAGTTTTTATAGATGCTACTCAAAGTAGCACCAGGTCTAGATAAGGAAGTATTTTAATTATGGTCTTCCAATTAACCAGAAGTGTAAAATACTGTGGGAGCATAAATGGTAACAACTACAATTTTTATAAATTCTATAAGACCCAGGATTAAGAACGGATCTATTAATTTTAACAGAGATACTGATACCTAGCTGACAGCTGTGTGATTCCCCATGTATCAGGTGGAACACTAAGCACTGGGTTGTTTCAAAAGATTCCTATTCAGGGTAGTTGGAGGGTAACAATTTAAAAAGTGATTCTTTATAAAAAATACTAGCTTCGAGGTCTAAAACACCAATGCATTTTGAAGGATAATTTTACAACTCAAGGTACACTGACCTCCAACAGAAGGCTGTGTGTAGAGTTCACAACTCAAAATTATAACATAGAAGAAAATAATCCACTGTAAGGAATAGTCAGTTGATGCATCAAACAGAAGAATTGCCACTTTCAGTTACGTGAGTTAAAAGAACACCTTGAATGTGAGTTGTTTTATCAGGGTATGTTTTAAATCAAGGGTCAGCAAATTATGGTCCATGAGCTATATCCAGTCCAATTTTTGTTTTGGTAAATAAAGTTTTACTGGAACACGGTAAATGCCCAATTGTTTAGCTACTGTCGAGGTCTGCCTTTGCACTACAATGCAGAATTGAAGAGCTGTGCCACAAATAGCATGACCTGTATTTACTCTCTAGCCCTTAACAGAAAAAAAAACTGTCAACTCTGGTTTTAAATAATTAGAGACAAAAGACAGAATAAAGCCATTATTAATAAACAGGCAACCATGATAAAAGAACAGGCAGCTTTGAAACAGAATCAGACAGAACGTCTAGAAATGAAAATTTAGTTCTTCAGTTAAAAAATGTAATGGACACAATAAAGAATTACTAAATAATTAAAATACAGAGTTAATGAAAATAGCTAGAATGGAGCATAAAAAAATGATGAGTCAAAAAACAGGATAGTGAAGAAATACGGGGATAGCATAAACAGTCAGAATGAACATCTATAGGAGTTTCAGAACAGTGGACAGAAGACCGGCAATATTTGAAGAGCTAATGACCAAAATTTTTAGAACTGAAAAAATGGCAAGAGTTCTCAGGTAAAGTCATACATCAAATCTCAAGAAGGACAAATACCCACTTTCGTCTGATGTGTTGACATTATAAAACATCGACAATAAAAAGGATATTATAAAACAATTTTAACAAAAATAAATTATGTCCAAAGAGATGACAATAAGAACACAGAAATCTTATGACTAAATAACAGATGGCAGTGGAATATCTTCAAAGGGCCAAGAGAATGTGAGCTACAATCTAGAATTTCATTAATAAGAAAGTCTCTCAAAAATGGCAATAATGGCAATGAGAAAAGAACATTTTTGTATCCAAAATGGAAACTATCCTTTAGAGAATCTCACTAAATAATCAGTAGTGGATATTCTCAACAAACGAAAAATTAAATCGAAGAAGGAATGAACGGGTTGCAGAAACAATGGTAAACTAAAAGACTAATAGATCAGAGCAACTCCAAGTAAATATTAATAGTGAAAAATAATACTAATAATTAGTAAGAGTTAAGTAAAGAAAATAAATAAGTTAAAGAGGAAATAAATTGGAAGATGTGAATTGATGTGAAGATGTGATTGAAATAAGAGCGCTATCAAACCCTGGCATTATTTGAGAAGGAAGAGGACAATAGCCTAGTTCTTTACTTGGTTAAAATTGTATAGATCTCACAGTTCACAAGTATGAGCCCCGCATCGGGCTCTGTGCTGACAGGTCAGAACCTGGAGCTAGTTTCAGATTCTGTGTCTCCTTCCCCCTCTCACGCTCTGTCCCTCTCTTTCAAAAATAAATAAACCGTAAAAAAAAAAAAAAAAAAAAAAGAAAAGAAAAGAAAAGGAAAAAAAAAAAAAAAACCTCTATAGGTAACCACCAGAGGCAATTAAAAAGAATGATAACTTCCAAATAAATGCATGGAAGGAAATCTCAATGAATCAAATGGAAGGCATAAAAGTAGAAAAACAATAACAATTAAGTCCAACAAAATCAAAATAATATAAATGGATTTTCATACTTGATTTACAAAGTAACGCAATCCACCTATGTGATGCTTACAAGAAATATACTTAATGATCATGAGGAATGGATGAAAATGAAATAAAGACATACTAGCCAGAGACTCAAAACAACAAAATAATACAACAATATTAACATCAGACAAGATACACAAAGGTAGAAAACCTTATTGGGGATGAGAAAGATCACTCCTTAAGTATAAAAGGAATAATTCACTGAGAAGATATAATGACCTTAAATCTGCATCCATTTAAGCAGCACATCATTCAAAAATTAAAACTGAGAGAATTAAAAAGAGAAAGTGCCATTACACAATGCTAGTGAGAAGTCTTAACATCTCCTACCAGAAACTGAGACATCAGACAAAAAAACTTGTCTTAATACAGAGAACTTTAACAACTCAATAATCAATGTTGAACTAATGAATTTAACATAGGTCACTGCACTGAGCTGTTAGAGAAAGCAATGTTTTGTCAGCACTCAAGGAACAGTAAAACAAACAAACCTGACCTATGAGTCTCCACAAATACTGATGAACAATATAAAACTTCACCTAATTAGGTAGCAATAACAGAAACACAGCAACTCTCCAATCCTCCCATACCCATTATTTGGACATTCAAAAGCATACTTTTAAGTATTTCATAAGTAAAAGAAAAACAATTCAATGGAAATTAGAAAAAATTTGGATTCTAAATGACAATGCCAAAATTTGTGAAACACAGCTCGATTTAAAGGTAAATTTTACCAATTATAGAATAGAAAAAGAATTGAAAATTCAAAGTTAAGTGTACAAATGAACTATGCAAAAACTTGAAAAAAAAGGATTACAAAAATAAGAGTATACATTCATGAAACAGAAGGACAATGAAGACCATAAACAACCAAAAAAGGGTTTTATGTCTCATTTTTTTTTTATTAGGCTAATAAAATAGATATACTTCTGGTGAGAGATCAAATAAATAAAGAGGAATGAAAGGTAGGGCCATAAATCTAGATATAGCATACAAGGCAGATATAATGAAAAAGAGGTGTTAAGTGGTATAATACTATGAATTTATCCAATATCTTTGAACACTATTTTTAAGTTTATAAATACTCAAATTCAAAATAGAAATCCTGAATAAATTTGCAAAACCCTTTAAAAAAATGGATAATTAGGCAACCTCCCCTACCCCACATACACACAAAACACATAAACAGCTCTAAAGATGACTTTTACCAAAACATTAAGGAGCTCTCTTAGCACTTCATTTTGTACATATTCCAGGGAATAGGTAAAGAAACAAAGATTTCCAATTCACTTCATGAAGTTAATATAACCCTTTATTCCAAAATTAAGGACAGGGGTGCCTAGATGGCTCAGTCAGTTAAGCATCTGACTCTTGGTTTCAGCTCAGGTCATGATCTCACGGTTCGTGAGTCTGAGCCCTGTGTCAGACTCCATGCTGACAGTATGGAATCTGCTTGGGATTCTCTCTCTCCCTCTCTGTGCCCCTCCCCTGCTTGCTCGCTCTCTCGCTCTCGCGTTCTCTCTCTCTCTCAAAATAATAAACTTAAAAAAATAACTGGGCGCGGGGGTGGCTCAGTCGGTCGAGTGTCCGACTTTGGCTCAAGTCATGATCTCACAGGTCATGAGTTCGAGCCCCGCATCGGGCTCTGTGCTGACAGCTCAGAGCCTGGAGCCTGCCTCAGATTCTGTGTCTCCCTCTCTCTCTGCCTCTAACCCACTCGAATTCTGTCTCTGTCTCTCTCAAAAATAAACAAACATTAAAAAAAAAAAAAAAAAGAACAGGGCCAGTATAAGAGAATATTCAGCCAACCCCACTTACAAAGACACAAAAAGGGTACAAAAGTTGTATCATTTAAAAAAAACCTAAAGCAAATCTGACATTTATTTAGTCAAGGAGATAGGTATACAGGTGTCTGCTTTATTCGTACTGTATCTGTATTTTTCTGTATGTTTGGTCTTTCACAATTAAAACAAAAAAAAGTCCACAAGGAGAAAAGAATTAGGGAGAAGTTTCTGTTCTCAGCAACGGAGGCAAAAGCAAAACCTAGAGACGAAAAGGGTAACAAATGTAGGAAAGGAGTCTACTTAATTCTCATTTATGGCCTACATATTCTCATATGAAGGAGTTGGGGTCATTTACCAAGAGTGATTCTGACTGGGAGGAAGGTTGGGGAAATGAGAGAATTATAAGACTTTGAACCATGTTATAAGCAATATGAGAAGCAGGACCTTTGTGGTTGGTTACTATTTAGTATGGTTCAAAATCTTTAAGAATATCATTGACAAAAGAAGATTCAGAGAGGTATATAATCTTTTATGACAAACCCAAAAGATCTATTTCAAAGATGTCCAACTAAGCAAGAATATGTTCTATAATTTTGGAACAAAGACAGAGCAGAGAAACTTCTTGCTAAATTTGTAGCCATACAGGATGTTTAATTCCATTTTAATTATCCTCACACACTTACTCTTAATTGGCTTAAGAACAATCCAATTATATCTGATTGTCTTATCTCATTAAAGCTGGTACCTCATCTCCCTACAGCATTCAGAGGAAGAAAAAGATGTCATTTTAGTGTCTAATTCCTGGACACTAGAGACTATAAAGTAGCTGCAGTCTGGAGAAGGAGGGATGAGAAGCATCAGTCGCCAAACTGCCAAAGTGAGAGTCTATGACATACACAAAGACACTAGGCTGGTCGCATGATAAAAATCATGGGGAAATACATCCAATCGGGTCAGGGAAATTCTCTATTATTTTGCCTAAGGGGAGTTCAAAGACCACCAATCTGAGTAAAGGCTGCTGACTGGAGCAGTTGATCAATGGGTAGTCTGTTGGCTTAAAGACTCCTATTTCGAAGAAGGGAACCCACAGAGAACTTATGCATAAAATGCACAGAGACACAGACATAACACTAACCCAGAGGGAAGAGGCACATGCAAGAAGCAGACCAGGGTCTTCCATTAGAAGAGGCACTGCCCAAAGAAATACAAAAAGTTCAAAATGAAAGAGTTCTTTATTGTCGCAAAGAAGTAAGAGAGGAATGATTCTAAAAGAGCACAGAGAATAAAAACAGCCGTTCAAAGAGTCAGTGTAAGGTAGAGGGGATGGAGAGAAATTATCAGAGGACAAAAGCTAATCATCTACAATGTGATTCAATGTAAACTTCACAAATGAGGCAACTGTATAAAAAAGTCTATCGAGTAGCGCTGAATCTATTAAAATGTAGTACTGACATTAAGAAACTATGGGGATTATTGTTAAAAAACAGAATATAAATGTTAACAATGTTGATGTTTAAAAATAATAAAACTAACAAAAATATGGAGTAGGAGGGACTATAATTATTCCCCTGTCCTTTATACTATATTGTCTGAAATTATAACGAGTAATCAAAAAAATCAGTTTTTCATGGTTTAATATCTTTGGAGACAACTTGTAGCAATGAACGTATCTTGTGGCGATGTTTAGCAATTTTGTTTTTTTGGTTTTATTTCTGTTCTTTTTATTATTCAGCTAAAATTAATTAAATTTAACACTTTTAATTAAAATGGTTAATACAGTTTTTCTAAGATGATCTCTGGCTGTAGATACACATTAAGCAATGTAAAATCACCTTCTTCCACCAGGTGAGGATAAGAGAAATCTGAGTTAGAAGAGGTCCTTCACCCGACTCTGCTGGCACCCTGATCTCAGACTTTCAGCCTCTAGAACTCGAGTTAAGAGGCCAGAGTAGCAGGAGGACTCTATGCTTGCCTCATAACTTGAACACTGCTAGATAAATAACTGGATCATTCTGAACACCCAGGAAATCTGTCTAAGGACCTACAGAACAAGCTGCATGACCAGGAGGAGAGAAGAGGCCGCATGGTGGAGGGTAGGTGGTGAGGAGACGTGATTTGGGGGAGAAAAGGATCATGGGTACTGCGGAGAGGAGGGAGCCCTGATCACGGAGAGAAGAGACAGAGAAAAAGACAGAGGGAGCATCGCACAGGGGCTCACACAAGGAAAACTCTTCTCCAATGCCACTGACTGGAAAATGAGAGGGGCTGATTATCTTCAGTGTTTACAACCAGCAGAGCTCCAAGACTGGAGTTTCAGAGTTCTGCACCATGGATGATACGGAGCCAGCAGGCACTGCAGTGCTTCTGTGGAGAAGGCAGGCAGAAGCCCAGGAGTAGATGATGCAGTCTGAAGATCCCCTGGGACACACTGGGCGAGATGTTTCCCCTTCTTGGAGTGCATCTGGGAGAGGTGGCATTGCCACACAGGGGACAAAAGAACTGGCAGGCACCATCGTGCTGCCCCATTCATTGGCACAGGCATAGTGATACCTGCTGAGGATGGCTAAGCTGGACTCGGGCTTTTTGCTGTGCTTTCCTCTGAACTCCAAGCTCCTGCGTGTTGGTGTGACTGCCCTTCTAGGATAAACCAGCATCAGCTCTGCAGTGGCATGACCTTCCCCCAGAGGACCAGCATGGTCTGAGCCACACTGGATCCCTAAAGTTTGGAGTTTTGAAACTCACCAGCAGGTCTGATAAAACATGGGTTTACTGTGCTGCTAAGCGAGCAGACGGCCCTGACACAAATGTCTCAGGTCGCTGGGACTCACGAGGGGAGACCGTCTGCTCTCCTGTGAGGACTTTTCAGACAGTGGCGGGTGTGAACTCACCGGGGACAATGGAGAGGGCTGGTGCCATTCTTCTCCCCTGCCCATCGGCATGACCGAACGATAGCGACCAGCCCAGCACCCACAGTGGAGGCCAGAGCCACTTAAATAAACCAAGCCCTGTCCCCCTGCACTCTGCAGGTGCTTCTTTACTAGGGCAAATGAGTGTGAGACTAGAGCAGCAGGTTCCTCCCCCAGAAGACCAGCACAAACTCCTACCAAGCCTGCTCACCACAGTCTGCTGTAAAGCTTCAGCTCTAGTGGCAACAGATTAGGCCTCTTAACAAGCAGACCAGAACACACCTAGTTAAGATCTGGCACATTCTGGACAAGGTCCAAACACTGCCCACTGCAGGCAAGGAGACGTTCTCCAAAGGACTGACCTCAGAGAAAGAGCAGCCCAACCACGGAACATAGCATACACCAGAAACATCTCCTAAAGCACCAGGCCCTGAGAAGTATATGACCTCTTCTTAATGAAGCCATTACTCCCGGGAGCAGGAAACACAGGCTCTCCCAACACAGCGAAGAAGACAAAGGCCTAGACAAAGTGCCAATATTTTTTCCACCTGTGCCAACTCACCATGTTATCGTATCTACTCCATCAGAGAGATACTCAGGGAAATATTCTCAAAATTTTCATACATAACCACGGTCAAGAACAAAAAATAACCAAGAGAAGACAAAAAAAAAAAAAACCCCTAAGTCGCAAGTAATGGCCTCCCATTCTGAGTGATGCATTTCTTTTAAGTTTACTTATTTATTCTGAGAGAGAGTGCATGAGAGAAACAGAAAGAGGTGGGGGTGGGGGGAGGGAAAGAGAGAGAGAGAGAGAGAGAGAGAGAGAGAGAGAATGAATCCCCATGAAGTGGGGATTGATCTCACAACTGTGAGGTCATGACCTGAGCCCAAATCAAGAGTCAGACACTTAACTGACTGAGCCACTGGGTGCCCTATGATAAATTTCTCATAAAAGTTTCAACACTGGGGTGCCTGGGTGGCTCAGTCGGTTTGAGCATCTGACTTCAGTTCAGGTCATGATGTCACCGTTCATGAGTTCACGCCCTGCCATTGGGCGCTGTGCTGACAGCCTGGAGCCTGCTCCGGATTCTCTGTCTCCCTCCCTCTCTGCCCTTTCCCTGCTTGCTTATGCATGCTCTCCCTCAAAAACAAACACTAAAAAAAAAAAAAAAAAAAACATTTAAAACAAAAAAGCTTCAACCTCACCATCAGAAGAACTAGAATGACTGAGGGATACTAAAGCTCAATTATTTTTTATTGTGGGCTCCTAACCCTCTCCAGGGAAACTGGCATATGAAGGGACCTGACAGAGGTCTATGGTGCTTTCTTACTGCCGTGTCCTCAGGGAAGCACACCAGAATCCCTTGTGCCCCGGGCTACATGCATGAGCTTCCAAGACCCAGGAGACATCTATACCGGAATAGGGTGACTATCTTGTAGTTTGACTAGTTAAGTAATTGCTAGACAGCAAAAGGAAGCACCTAGGGGACAATCAGAAGAACTGTATATCCTGCTAAGGAAATCTCACGATAAGGATGACAATTGAGACTGGATTTGGACTGGATTTACTTTAAGTTAGAACAGACTTACACCATTTCTTTTAATTCAGAATGATAGCAACAGGAGTTTTATACATTTACTGCCACCTAGAGAAGGCAAAGATAGTTAAAACTAAATGTCTAAAACTGTATGAATTAGAGGTGTAGCTCTGATGGGGAAAACGCTCTTCCTGTCTGGCTGGCTCCTGGGTGTTGGCTGGGTTCATCTTTCCTTGCACTGGTTCTGCAACTCTACAAGAATGACCGGAACCCCACGAGCACAGGACCATTTTTATTGAAGGATATGTAAGTATGCTGAAGCCTGTAGGACGCCTCATTCATCCAAACTTACAAACCCATTCAGCTACTTATAAATAATCCACTCAAACCTTATCCAGCACCTGCTAAACCAGAGGCATATAATGGGTGTGTGAGGACCTCAAAGACAGACATGAAGGTCCCTATTCCCAAGGAATTAACAACTTAGTGGCAAAGAGGGAAGAGCAAAATACAAATAAATATGCCTGAAGAACTATTCAATACCATCCTGATTCTAAAATGCTTCACAGCATGGAGAATCTTTTACTCTGTAAGATTCCTAAAGTCACAGAACATCAAAAATATTTTGTAAAGTTTTTATTTATCTTGAGGGAGAGCCAGCATGCATGAGAGCTGGGAAGGGGCAGAGAGAGAAGGAGAGGAAGAGTCCCAAGCAGGCTCCATGGTGTCAGGGCAGAGCCCGATGCCAGGCTTGAACTCATGAACTGTGAGATCATGACCTGAGCCAAAGCCAGACACTTAATCGACAACTGACTGAGCCACCTAGGCGCCCCCAAAACATTACTTTCTTAAAAAGACGTGGGTCATTGTCTAGAAATGGTTACATTAAGGCTCTTTCTTTTATTTCATTTACATTTTTTCACTGTTTATTTTACAGGAGGCTTCATAGCACTGCTGACTTCACTTGCACAGGATAAGCTATTTCACCCTGTTTGCTGGTTAGTCATCAGTCACCTTTCTTTCCCTGTAATCAGCTTATTTTTGACAGTTTTTTACCTTAATTGACTTAATTTTAAGTGCTATCTTCTTCCTCCATCTGCTTGATTTTACAGGATCAGCCAGGATGTCTTAAGAGTGGCTAGCTTTCGCTTCATGTGTAACTAGTGTAGCTGCATTTGAACACTGACAGCAGACTCATCCTGTCACAGAGTGTCCTGCTGCTCCTCAGTGGGGCCTACAGGTCCAGGGCAAGGGCTAGATGATTTGACATAGATAGCCAACATAATGGTCAAGTCCAGAGCACGGGCTAGATGATTTGACATTCAGATACCCAACATAATGGTCAAGTCCAGGGCATGGGCTAGATGATTTGACATTCAGATACCCAACATAATGGTCAAGTCCAGGGCATGGGCTAGATGATTTGACATAGATAGCCAACATAATGGTCAAGTCCAGAGTACGGGCTAGATGATTTGATATTCAGATACCCAACATAATGGTCAAGTCCAGAGTACGGGCTAGATGATTTGATATTCAGATACCCAACATAATGGTCAAGTCCAGAGTACGGGCTAGATGATTTGACATTCAGATACCCAACATAACGGTTTAGACTCCGGGTGTTAGCTATGTCTTGGCTTTTATCTTAGCCATGTCATTTTTGGGAAGCCTCCTTAACCCTTGGGGCCTCAGCTTCTTCAGCTGAAAAATGAACATAATTCCACTGTACATAACTGAAGGCAGTAGTGAATGAGATAACTTCTGTCAAAATACCTAGACCATGGCATTAAATATGGGCAGTGAATATTATTTCACTTCTACATTCTTTCAATGATGTAGCTTCATTATTCTACTACTTTGCAGTCTTAAAAAAAAAGGTTAAAAAGAACTCGGTGGTCTTCTTTATCACCTTTTTAATTTGCTAACAAGCCAGCTGAAATATTCTGACAACACAATTTTTAACATGTAAGATGTTTACTGCCATGCAGGGCTTCTAGGTAACAATAGCCGGAATACAAGAGATCCTGACTAAAGACCTGAACACCTGACAGGATCCTGATCACCTAATAGACACTCCACTTGACTTCCAGTACTGAAGTTAGCTAAGTAATTAAATAGGGGGCCCCTGTGCCTTGAATTTTCTTAAACTCATGATATGGCATTGGCTTTACTGAGGTTGGTAGCAGGCCATTTTTAACTGAAGGTCACTGACTTTTAAATTACTTAGGATACAATAACATGACTTTTTTTTTTTTTTAGTACATTCTTTACATGTCACTCTCCCAGTATAGTTTCCTATTTAAGAAACTACTTCTATTAAATTACAAACTTTACAACACCCAAAAGACTAGAAAAAAAACAAACAAAAAAAAACCCATCAGTATATATGTAACTGAGGTTATACACAAACACATATTCATGCATTGGGGCTACACAAAAATTATAAAATTATTTAGCCTTGGAAATAATGCAAAAGAGGTAATTATACTACATGCCAAGAATGTAAAACAAAAATAAATTCTGCTTCCCCAAAGAGATCTTATCTAAAGATATATAAATCCTATTCAAAGACTTTTTATTGAAAGCAACAGGGTGCCAGCCTGGCTCAGTTGGTAGATCATGAGACTCTTGATCTTGGGGTCATGAGTTTGAGCCCCATGTTGGGTGGAGAGATTACTTTAAAAAGTTAAAAAGAAAGAAAAAAGAAAGAAAGCAAGCAAGCTCCCAGGATTTAGCAAAATTCCTGGTATATATGATTGATAGGCAATCAATAAACCCAGATCAATAAACCTTTCCTACAAAGTTACTAACCTGAACTTTATTCTATATGTAAATATAGAATCAAGTTATAAAGTTAAACACTTGCTTGAATTCTATAAACACATGAACTGCAAATAAGAATTACCCTAAGTTGCCAAGAAAGTAAGTGGCAGAACCAATAAAAAAGTTCAGGTCAGTAACTTTGTAGTTTCTACCAACCATTTTACAAAACATTACAATGATCTAGGTCATTATCGTTACCCTTGCTCAGAGGTGAAATAACTGAAAGAAAGAAGCCATTAGGTCCAGACATCCAACAAGGCAGATTCGGTAGAGAATTACAATGTTCAGCCCCAGATGTGTTTTTTTTTTCATCTTTTTCATTCTCATATTACGTTTTCCCTGAATGCTGCTGTTGAATTCCTGGTGAAAGTTATCAGGAAGGAAATCTGCAGAGGAAAACCCGGTGCTGAGTCTCAGGACCCAGGGACTGTGTCTCCCACACTTGTCGGCAGTTTTACACTGTTTTTCCGACAGGCACTGCTGAATATTTCAAGCAGCACAGATGACAAGCGAGGCAGAGCAGTTTTACTGCAGCAGGACCCCACTGACAACGTCCTCTATGGTTCAATGAACTCTTTACAAAAAGTTGTCTTTTTCCCCCAATACAGTATATTCCAATAAACGGAAACCCCGCTGCAGGAACAAAACATGGCATAGGAGATAAAATCATGACTTGGCAGATAATTTCTTGAATACACAGATCGTTTTAAATCTCCAACCTTTAGCCTCTGCTTCACCCAATGATATCGTGTACAGATTCAGCAATACACTTAAGACCAGTCTGTTGGAACTGTATTTTCTTATTTAGTATCTTTTTTGGTTTAAATAAACTAGAAAGAATTTTAAGTTTCCTTGTTTATCCACTAAAAAAATGTCCTAAGAATTTTCTGTAATTTCACTGAAAAAGATACAAATCTCTAAAACGTGAAATGTCATAGGCTATTGAACACTCACCCAAACCAGACTTTTTTAATCGTTTTAAGTGCTGACTTGTTTGTTTTCCAGTGGGAGATTTTTGCCCATGTTTCATTTCTTTATCTGAACTGTCTGCTTCACCATTTTTAGATTCGGAGCCTAAAAAAGGAAATAGTTATTATGTCATTATCTTCCTCTTGCTGTCCTTGAAAAGAAAAATCTAAAATTGTTTCAAAAACCATAGATATAATCTCCTTTTCTATAAGTTAATTCACTACCTTTGGCCACAATCTGATTCCTCTACTGGATATAAAGAGAAAAGCCCAATAAATCAATCAAACAGAACAAAAAGCAGGAACAGATGGCCTAATAGTGGAGTCAAAAACACGTTCTCTGATCTGATAGCTTTTAAAAGAAACACTCAGATCTTTTGTAAAAACACACGAATAAGCTTCAACAATACTATACCATTTAGAGACCATGCAAGACAGAGACGGAAACATGAAGGCAGAAGAGAGGCTTGAAGAGAAGGAGAGAGCAAACCTCTAGAAATAACTTAATGCTGAAACAGGAACAGAAAATACACACATCAATCTATAATAAATAGAATGGTACATAGCTGATAAAGTGACAGAAGGTAAATTAGAAGAAAAGGTCAGGGCTGCGCTGAGGTGAGAAGAATGTTCCCAGAACACAGAAACTAATAAAGGATGCCCGATTTTGCAGAAGACTGAAAAACAAATTCACACTCACGGAAGAACCGCTTTTGATGGCATTACACACCAGCATGGGGTCCACCATTAAAGTTCAACATTCAAACAAAAGCCAAAGCCACAACAAAAAAATCCACCTAGCAGTCCCACACATTTTCTTACACCTATTGACATCAGCAAATGAAGTCCTTTGATGATGAACGAGCTGGTGCCTTTTATTTTCTTAAGAACAAAATGCCCTGTTAGTTTTGAATCACTGAAAGAGTCAAAAGTATAAAAAAATTAAAATGAAACCTCAAGTAGAAATATTATTCAGTTGCAGAGCAAATCTGTGACATCTCTCGCAGTGAGGAAGTCTCCTTCGGGCAGAAACTGGCCAAGCATACAATATTTGAGCTCTTTACCTGAAGGCGAATCCGACTGCTCATCAGACACCTTTAATGGTGTCAAAACAACACGAGGAACAGTCTTGTTTACCATCATTGAGACTCCATTTCTTCTTTTCTGCTGCTGCCTCAAAGCCTACAAAACATGATAATAGAATATAACATAAAAATATAGCCAAAATGATTTCTCATGATTGAATTAAACGGTCCATTTGCCCACCATTAGATACCACCTCTTAAGAGACTTAAATTCCACAGAGTCACTAATTTATCCTGATCCTTAATGTCATTTTCATGTCATTTTCCCTCAAAAGCATAAAATCAGGCTTTGGCAAAGGGTATCAACCTGAGAGCGTTTTGGGGTATAATTCTGAAAACAAAGCAGCACTTAAAGGTTTGTTCTACCTCGGCAGCGTGGCTTGGGAGCCCATGGAACTTGAGGCCATGGCTCCCAAGTAAAATAAATGTAAAATAAATGTTTCAAGACCAGGATAAAAATATATGTGTCTGCACTTCTCTTGCAGGTGCGTCCTCTCCAGTGCACTGCTCAGTCAATCAAGTTAACACCGAGTGTCATCAGTATGTACAGCAGGTAAGGACTACAGTATTGATGCACTCACTCAGCCGTGGGGAGCGCTGCACAAAATCACTGAACATGGCAGGAATCATTTATTTCTGTGAAGGGAATCAGTCCTAATCTTGGAAACCTTGCAGCACTCGGCTTCTGTCTGCTTGACTTTGGGCATTAACCTTCAGAACACGAACATGACGGCGTTCTGGCAAATCCAGGAAAAAAAAAAATTGATACGAGAATAAATCTCTCCAAATGGGAGTGCTTTGTGTTTCGTAAATGAATCAACCACAGCGATGATAATGTAATAAAAGACATTTAAAAGTTCTGAAATACAGCTTATCCAGTGGATCGCTTTACACAGAAAATTACCTGTAATAAAAAGGGTATTCAGCACACGAAACTGAAGAGACATTAAATTCCCAGTTACAGGGAGGCTAAAATTCCTCAAAAGGTTAAAAGGCTGACCACAGACAGTCTCAAACATTTTTATTCCTGGCTTCCGTGTCATTTCTACCAATTTTATAACAACTCAGTTACTTGATTAATGTTCTTCGACCAGAAGTTGTCACAACCTCCTAAAATACTGCACCGACTATATATCCCCTGCTGTCAGAAACAATGTCACTGTATTTGCAAAGGGTATTAGTTGAATGTCCAACTTGTAGACCATAAGATTTAGCAATCAAATAATTACAGAAGTGAAAAATTAAACACCACTTAAATGAGAGAAAGCAGATTCAGATGAGATTTAGAACCAGATGGCAAAGCGAGTGGCTGGGGGAGTCTATTACAAACGATACTGTTGGCTATTAGTAACACAAGCAACTTCCCTTCAATTCCTACATCTCCTGAGCTTTTGTCAAATACCAGGCACCATGTGGGGACAAGAGATCAAACCCGAATAAAATGCCCTCCTCCTCACCTTTTGCTTGCTGTCAATAATATATTTAATGAGAACATGTGTGCCATAAAATATTTAGGACATTTACTACTCTTTTTTTCATCAAGGTGTACATAACCGCATAAATGTCTATAGCCTGGTGTAAAAGCTCAAAGCCATTTATAGACATTAACCTATCAATCCAATAACAAAACAGAATGAGGCAACACAGTGCCTCGAATTACAATTAAGACCATTTTTGCCTACTACGTAAGACTTCACAAAACAATACCTGTGTACAAAGAATGATTAATTTTTAGGAGTCTGTACATCATAGATTTCGACTATTTCCCTTTGCAATCCAAGTGAGTATTTTAAAAAATATTCATTTTATGTTAGGGTGGATAGGTATATATTTGAAAATACTGCTTAAGAGAAAAAAATTAAACACAGGTGCTACCTAGAAACTGGAATCATAAAGTTAAAGATGCCATGTCTTTTCATAGCACTTTTGGTAGATAATAACTAAAGTAATAAATATTTTGTCCTGAGAGGACTCTACTATAGAAAAATTAGCAGCTGGACAGATAGCACACATGACAGAGATGGAGGAGGAGGAGGAGGAGGAGGAGGAGGGAGAGGGGGAGGGGGAGGGGGAGGCAGGAGGAAGAGAACCACCACCACCGGCCACGCCAGCACCACCCAGAGCGTCAAGGTGCAGCCACGGTAGGGATAAAGGAATACTAATCAGTATTGAGACCATTTCAATGATTTTTTAAAATAAATACGTACACAGAAATTTGAATGAATATTTCTTAACACAGTATTTTTAAATACTGAAATGAAACAACGTCTCTCGGTGACCAAAACTAAATGTCCCCCAATTAAAAAAATTATTTTAAGTGTATTTAAAATATGCACACTTTCCTGTTTTACTTCTGAAAAACATGCATTATATTTGACCCCAAGTAACATTTCTACGGGCAGATAAACAAAAATTGGGGAGTCTTTGTTTACTGCGAGGCCAGTCACAGCAGTGAAGCAGCAGGCTATGAGGCAAACTCCAGGAGTACCACAGTTCAGTTATTAGAAGGAGCATCTTGATCACATTTACTAGATTCATAGTCACTTTAGGCTAACTTGCAGATGCCAATTCACTTCCCAGAAAGCAGGATTTATTTGACTCTGGACACTAAGGACACCTTCCAAGCAGATCAAAATGTGGATGGAGGTAGAGGCAAACCGTGCTAAGTGAGGGATTTGGGATCGTGTGGGCTCCAAACAAGAAAACTCTGGCACTGGTCATGTCCATGAGGCTGGCTGTAGTACAATGGTTCCTGTATTAATAGTGATTCCTGTTTTCTTGTTGTAGGGTGTTCGTCCTGCAAGTAACGAAGCTAGTCGTTCATGGGTTGTTTGGTTACATAACTCTATTTCCACAACGGTGGGCACATCCACCACTCACACATATGCTGCGTGTCTCCTCACAATCCCTTGAAAAATGTGCAGTACTTTTTTGGAGCACATCGGCTGGGGTGAGACAATGACAGTGGGACGCGGAAGTGAGTGGGAAAGCACATATCCCATCGGAAGAGGCAGTAAGTACTCAACAGATGCGACACAACTAGATTTTTAGGTGAGTCTTCCTGTTTTTAAACAATGTACCAGACAAAACAAAGATGACTGAGCTAAACTCGGGCTGAGGGCACCAACCTTCGAGACCTACTACGCACCGATCCCAATGTTCCTCACCTCACCAGATAAATGAGTCTAACCATTGCCCAGCAGAGGGCTTATAATGTGAGGATCTGTAGAGGAACAGGGACTGGCGCGGAGCCATCTTACTGACTGTGTGGTGCACTGGGTAAGGGCAAGGTTGCAGAGGCAGAGAAAGAATTAACTAACCAGCTGAGTTAGGCTGGGTAAATTACTTGGGCAAAATGTCCCTAGAAAACAGAGACGATAGTGTTGGTAAGATGTTTTAAATACGAAATCACAGAACAATACTTAACACTATTCGTAGTACATAGTAAATATTCAATAAATGTTAATGATATCTATCTAATTTACTCATTCTGTAATGAATGCATTTTTTGAGGACTTACCGTTGTAGTCCAGTATACGCACTGCTGATCCATAGCAATGAATAAGACAAAAAACATTTTTGTCTTCATTATTTCACATTTTAGCAAAAGACTGACAAGGAATCACAGAAAATAAACATCATAGTTTTACACACACACACAAGTACTTAGAAAATTATGCCAGGATGATGAGGGAGAATAACTGGGGTGGGAAGGAAAACCTCTTGGGGGGTGACAGTTGAGAGGAAATCCAAATGACAAGAAGAACCAGCCACGTGAAGATGGCAGAATCTCCAATCAGTTTAAAAAACAGTATTGAGACCCCTATCAGGAAAATTCTTTGGCGGTTCAAGGAATAAATAGCCAGGGTAGCTGGAAAAAAAGACTAGGAAGATTACAGAAATGGAAAAGAATTCCCCGAAATGATTGCCAAGGGTTTATTAGGAACAGGGGATTTATGGCCAAAGCGAAGGCAGCTGTACAACCCCAGTCTCTTCCCACAGCCTACAGTGACCACACTGGTACTTGTGCACTGGAGATGTGAAAGAGGCCTCGCAAAGAGAAAGCACTGGGTGTCTTCCAAGAAATAAGTACACTCTGCCTTTACGCACTTCTTCGGCATACAACTATAAGGCTCCACTGCATGCAGTACATTGCACCCCACACCTTGGACAAGCTTCCCAGCAGTTCTGAGCATTTTGAGCCCTTTAGGGAAGGGTCCTTTAACACTCCAGTAACACTTCTGCCTCACAGCCTCTGCATGAATTCTTTTCTGTGCATGTACGCTCTTCCCTCAGGCATCTGAATGGTTCATTTCCTCATATACTTGAGTCTACTCATTGCCTTTGCCCATCTAGGCTGCTAGAACAAGATAACACAGACTGGGTAACCTGTAAACAACAGAAATTCATTCTACACAGTCTGGAGGCTAGAGGCCTGAGATCACAGTGCCAGTGTGAACCTGTGAGGGCCCCTCCTTTAGACTATGGGCTTCTCTTTGTATCCTCTCGAGGCAGACAGGGGCTAGGGAACCGTGGTAGGGTCTCTTTTGTAAGAACACTAACCGCGTTTAGGAGGGCACGGCCCTATTGGCCTAAACACTTCCAAAGACCTCATCTTCAAATACCATCAAATAGAAGATTTCAATTTATGAAATGTGGGGGACACAAACATTCAGGTCACAAACTCTTACACTGCATTTCCCACCATATCCTCCATCCCCAACATCCACTATGCCTTATTCTCCTCCCATGGAAAGTATATTATACTGTGTAATGTCATTTTCTCTTCTCTTCCCCAACCTAGAATACAGACTCTACGAAAGACAAGGATTTTCATCTTTTTTTTTGTTCACTAACATATTCCCAGTTACTGGAAGATGATATGGGCTATACTAGGTGCTCAGTAAATATTTACTAAGTATAAATAAAAAACTCATAAAAATAATTTTAATAAAAATAGAAAAGCTCTCATCTATTTCTCCGTAAATTATATTACTGGTTTATTCAAAAGGCAGAGATTGGCATGGAACAATCAAGAAATAACTTTATTTTCCTAATGTTGCCTTCACATGTGTTCTGACCAATTTCCCTTTTCCATTTCTGGACAATACGTATAACATACAGCTTTTCGGGTCATCTTCAAGTATTTACACAGTCTCATTTTTCAGGCTTAAAAACATGAGTTTGACTATAAAGCCTTCTTTCTGCTCTCCCAGATCACACCAATGCTTCGGGTCAAAAACGACCTTAGTTAACAGATTCCTGATTTTACTCTTCCTCCATTTTCTTCCTCTATTTCTGGGCTCCCCAGGATTGGGAGTTGAAAAGGAGGTGAATAATAGGTCAAAGTTGTCTCATCCAGCATTACCACAGTCACAGAATTACAATCTTTGGGGAGGCAGGAGGCCAACTGCTAGATTTGGATGGCATACATTATCTAGTTATATAGATAACGTTACCTATGTACTTATCATCTAGTTATAACTATATATGTATACACACACACACACACACACACACACACACACATATAAAAGTGTGTATGTACATATGTATATATGTAGGTGTGTGAATACAAATAAAAATAAACATAAAATATAAATGAGAAATATATATATGTATACATATATACATATATACGTATATACACATACATACATACATACACATACATATATACATACATACATACATATAAAATCCCATCCTTCATGAATGTTTCTGTCTGAGTCTTTCTCTCACTTAGACTGTGCCTCCTTTCACCAAGAGAGAGGATGTAGCAGAGCTCTATACACTTTAATAAAATCTCCTTGGTTAATACTCCTCCAAATAAATCTTGAGCTATTTTTTTATATCAACTATTGATCCATGATCAAGGACCGTCTAGGCTTCTTTCACTAAGTCCTTTGAGGTTGTGTCTGGCACCTCTCTTTACAACAGGTATACGTGTATCCCATTGTCCTCAGTTTTGAGCTTTAGCTAAAATTCCAGAAGAACAAGAAAATTCCTGTTTTGTACTCTGCTACAAATAAAACAGAAGTTAAATGTAACTTAGTTTATCATTATCTAAATTTGGATATCCCAAAGCCTGGACAATAGAAAGCCACATAATAGATTAAGAAAATGAGACTAGGAGAGTCACTTTAGATGGTGGTGGGAGGTTTGTTCTTCACAAGGGTACCCTAAAAGGGAGATTTTATTTTGTTGTGATAAATTACAAAAGGTGGCTTTTTCTACTTCACACCAAAGGTCTCAATTAGCCAGAGGCAGCCCTGTTGACCAATCTATAACATTGCATTATTTTGACACTGACATTATGTAATGTCTTAACGTATTAGTCTTGATTCATTTTAGGGGGATGATATCATTGAGGTACTTCCAACTTATCAAGTCTTAGCTATACTTTGAAATGCTAATGGAATATCTCATTCAACAAGTTTAAACCCTGTAATTTCAAAGCCAGGAACACACGTTATCAAAACGTTAAGAAGATGGCAAGTGTAAATGAGTCTACTATGAAGGAATATACCTCTCAGCTGTCCACGTATATAATGTCCAACACACCCAAGCTACACAGAGTACATGGCACCAACCAAGTTTAATACTTCCCGGTACTATTCAGTATGGAAAAAAACAAAAAACAAAAAACAGGCTTCAACTTGGAAATGAACTCACTTTCTAAAGTAAGTTCTAAAGGAAAACACAACAGGAAACAAACATAACAGAGCTAAACCAGTCAGGGAAAAGTAAAGATCCTATCATACATCAATTACAATTCTGGCTTTAAGCAAAAGGAAAGAAATCAAAAGATGCTGACTGAGCATCCTTTTCTCTAGAGATGTATTGTGATATTCTCTTGTAAAAAGAGACCCAAAAAAAGCCTTTAAATAAACATTTCATTTTGTAAACAGAAAGGCTTGTCAGATAACTCTAAAAAAAATGGAATGGTTCTCGTTTTTACTCTAATGAAAAATAAAATAAAACCTAAAATCACAGGCTCTGCGCTCACTTGGAATTTGCATAAACCAGGAATGCCTGCTTTATTTTAATAGAGAAACAACACTAACAATGTAACTTAAGAATGCACTGAATGCAATAAGCCCTTTACTGAAAAATGTGAAAATACCACATGCTGTGAATGCTAAAATAATTAGAAATACACACATACAAAACAGCTGGCTGTGTCAGGCACCACCAACTTGCATTGTTGCTAGTATGATAAATGTCAACGCCCATGTTCAGAAACTGCCATCACGCAACATAACCTTTGGAATTTCACAGTAGTGGTCAAACATATAAAGCTAAAGCAAAATACCAAGACCATATCTGCTTTGTGATATGAAGAGGGAAAAACTGCCTAAAACTGCCACTTTATGAAAAAATTCTACCACCCTAAATAAATAATGAAGGAACTCAAATAAAACAACAGCAACAGCATAGAAAGGTTCTACTCTCCACCATGTTACATCCCATAACAGACTCATCCTTCCTTAATGTTACATTTGATTCTGCTGTTTAAAAACTTCCAAAATTTAATCTCTCTTAATTATCCTTCTTTAAAATTCAAAATCTAATCATTTCATACTTTTTAAGATCATTACAACTAAAAAAAAAACAAGGTGGAAAGAAGACAGGGAACAAGGTAATAATCAGCAATCTGCTACTCTCCAGAGGCTTCTGACTATGTTTTATTTGGAATATGCTTATTCAGAAAAAAATAATCTACTGAGATGACAATATATTATTCAGGTAATTGTATCTAACATATGATGCTAACTAACATTTTGATGATTAGAGAGTAAAAGGGACCCAAATATTTAGGAGCAATGACAATATTCTGTATCAACAGGCAAGGGACATTCTAGCCTCCCTATCGTCCAGCCTATAATTACACTGCAATCCGGAGTGCTGCGAAGTACCAGAGCCACTCTCTATGGCAACATGCTTCAGGTGGGGGTGGTGGTGGGGGCGGAGACAGGGCCTCAGATCTGAGAAATCATGTCTGGCTTAGTTTGCATGAAGGCTTATTTTAAATTATTATTATTTTTTTTGCTACATTTAGTCTTACAAAGCTACTGGGTTTTGTTTATTTTCTTTTTTTCCACCTACTTCTTTCTAAGATTCCACATGGGCCAATATACACTTATATTACTAGAGTCCTACTGACTCAGAATATACTTCTAGTAAAAAAAGAGCTATATATTTGATATAGTTGAGTGTCTACCATTATAAGTGTTGACGCTGAGCATAAGCAGTCTGTGTTCGAAAATAAGATTATGGACTTTGCTGTCTTGCTTTCCTTACATTATACAAATACTGAAGAATGTAAATGTCCTTGGATATCATACTACATACTACATACCATATGCTAAAAGGCAGTATTCGTTAAGAGGGAAGAATCTAAAACTATGATTCTGGGTTCAAATATCATCTCCCAAACTCACTAGCTGGACAATTGTGGGCAAGTTAGCTAAAGTCTCTGGGCCTTATTTTCCTCATCTGAAAAATGGGAATACTAGTACACACATTAAAGGATTTCTATAAGGATTCAATGACATAGTATATATAAAATGCAGAGCATAATGTCTAGAATTCAGAGAAGTAAATATCAGCTAATGTAATTATTATTAGGGTCATTCAGCTGGCCCTGCATTCATGAGATTATGACTTATACATGCATTTATACACACAAGAACATATTCACAAGTAGAGAAAACACACACACATATATATATATATATATATATATATATATATATATACATACACATACATACACTTAGAGCGAATTCTATTTGGTCATAGCCATCCAACTATCCAAAAGAAAAGAAAGCTGCAAATTTGCTGAGGCTGCTACAATTTAAAATGCTTCATGTTCAGTCAATTTTTGAAATGCTGTCTTAAGAAATTCAGCAATTACAGGGAATCTGGGCAAAATTCTGCAAGAACAGCTTTTTTCTAAATGTATTTCCAATATGAATTTGATTATTAATCTAACATTAGCATATCTTTTACATATTGTGCTATATTCTCACTGTAGCTAATTTGCTATTTGGTTATATAATACGAAATCTTAAGAAAGTAATACTCTTCTAGGACATGAAGAAGCTTACAGGACAGGTTTCTTAAAACAAGGCTTAAATCCTAAGCAAGCAAGTGGCAGTTCCCATGAGCACATGCTCTACAGCAAAACAAAAACACTAACTCAAAGTTAAAAAATGTTTTAGTAATGGCAAAACATGTTCCAGTAATATGAAACATGTTCCAGTAATATGAAGCCTAAATGAAGAAAGTAAAAAATAATGGGACATAACAATACATGGATTTGAATCTCTATCTTTACATTCATATACAGGGGTGTTTCCTAGTGTACATAGTTTTTAAATCGCTGCCCTTCAAAAGTATGACTTTCATTTATGATTGTATCTATGTTTCTTAAGTGCTACAAGTACCAGTATCCAGCTTTGCATCCTTTGTTCTAACCTGGTTAGTATTTTATTATCTGCATCCTATTTGCCGCCTGAATGAGCCTTTTCCCAGACTTCCCTGTCATCCATCCTTTATTTCGTCAATTAAAAAGGGATCTCAACACTGAATTCAATTTTGTTCTTTGATTTAAAACATTTCACAAGACAGAAATGGCAAGCTCACCAAAGATTATTTGATGCAACACTAATTACCTTAAATACAATACCAATGAAAGGAAATACTGCAATTTCGATAATTAGTAGAGAATAGAAAAGTAATTTTAAGTCAGTACAAAAATGTTGAGTTTCTTTCCTAAGTGTCCTTGTTTGAAGTAGAGGAGAAGGTACATGGAGACATTCTACGTCTAGGAGATTGGATATGACTATTAAGAACTTTACTGGTTAGTGAGACTTAAAAAAAATTAACTTTATTTAAAAAACATGATTTCTCGGGGCGCCTGGGTGGCTCAGTCAGTTGGGCGTCCGACTTCAGCTCAGGTCATGATCTCACGGTCCGTGAGTTTTAGCCCCGCGTCAGGATCTGTGCTGACAGCTCAGAGCCTGGAGCCTGCTTCGGATTCTGTGTCTCCCTCTCTCTTTGACCCTCCCCCATTCATGCTCTGTCTCTCTCTGTCTCAAAAATAAATAAACATTAAAAAAAATTTAAAAAAACAAACATGATTTCTCTTCCCTTGTTATAAATTTATCACTAGAATGATACTTCTCTTCCTAGACTTGGTAAGGGCCTGAAGGAGGTGAGATTGAGGGGACTGTCACAGAAGGATCAAAACAGGAGTGCCTGGGTGACTCAGTCAGTTAAGCGTCCAACTCTTGATTTCAGCTAAGGTCATGATCCAAGGGTCATGGGATCGAACCTCGTGTAGGGATCCACAAGGAACATGGAGTCTGCTTAAGATTCTCTCTCTCCCCTCTCTCCCTCTCCCTCCCTCTCTCTCTCTCTCTCTCTCTCTCTCTCTCTCTCTCTCCCTCTGCCCTGCTCAGGCTCTCTCTCCCTCTCAAAAAAAAAAAAAAGGATCAAAATAAAATATGTAAGAGGAAAGCAGTTAAACAAGGGAAAGCCATGAATTTTCACATGAACAGCCACATACATAAGCTTTCCATTTACTGACAGTATTACCATCCTGCAATGTCCCCATCTAACCACAGCATCTCCTCTCCTCTTGCACACACAATTCAGAATCTGCCAGTGTGGCAGCAATAGCTAACATTTACTGAGTGACTATAACGGGTCACTCATTGTACCATGTGCTTTCAACTTCTCACCTCACTTGATCCTCAGGTCATTCCCATGTGAAAGGTACTACTATTTTCCACATTTTCTAGAGAAGAAAGTCGAGATTCAGGGAAGAAAAGTGTCTTGCCGAGAGTTGCAAGCCTGGAGGCCAATCTTACAACCATTCCCTCCCATCACCATCTCAGGGCAAGGATGCAGAATTCAAGACTGCTTATGTAATATCAAGATGATACTGCAAAATTAACCAAACACTCACTGATGGACATTCTTGCTCAAAGTAAGCCACAATTACTGTTTTTCTTATTTGTAACTTAATGCATCTCAGTAACAAGAAAGAAATTATCTATTTATTTTTTTACATCAGCTATCAGTTAGACATGAGACCACAGAGGCATTATTCTCAACATATGCAATGCATTTATGAACCCAGTATGTTTACTATAAACCTTACTCAAGAAAATCTTAATATAAGTTTTTATGATTCCAAGGACATTTTCCCTCTTCTTTTTTACATCAAAGTTCTCAGCCAAGCCTCTCCTAGTTTTCAGCACCGAGTAAAATTAGTGTTAGAATATTATGGAAGTGGTTGAACGTAGGACACGTCTGTTGCTTTCTGATTGCTGTGTTCTTATCTACTTTGCTTTCTCCACATAACACCTTAAGAAGGTAGAACAAAGAACAAATGCCAGCTCTCTTACCTGTTTAAGAGCCTTTTTGGTGTGTTGTTGAAAGGAAGACACTAACTTGCTCTGCACTGCTGTGTTAGCAAGACTTGAATCTCGAGTGGAAGATGCTTCATCAGTTACCTGCTTTGCACAAACTAGAGACACAGAGAGATAATGATATTACTAATTTGAATTCCTTTTTTTATACCCACTGTAATTAACTCACTTGGAGCTTCTCTCCAATTGAGAATGGATACCTAAAATAAAGCCAAATAGCACAGTAAAAAGAAGAGCATCTAGATTTGAGAGAAGAGATCGGTTAATAACTGTGTGGCCACAGTTTCATGTAACCTCTCTACACCTCCGTTTCCTTACCCACTAATTGATGATAATTTCTATGTCATGGGGCTGTTGTGTGGACATACAAAAGAAAAACATAACATGTGCCTCAAGACTTGGGCAATGCATAGTATTTTTGAAGAAACAATGTAAATTAACGAAACTGTTTCAAATCTACCAACCTCCATGTTGTTTGTTCTTCAATTTACCAGCCCTCCTTCTACAGACTCTACGGTCTACTGTGACACGTTTACCTTCTCCTATGGGCCAAGACATCTACCATGGAGAAGGAAAAATAAAATCCGAGATTCTGGATGTCAATTTGAGACAACTGTGTTCAGGGAAACCGTGCCCTCTTTAGATTACCACGTAATCTGCCCACTTGTACCAGAGTCAAGCTTTCCTGTCACCTATTCTACAGAGGACATTTTCTTCAAAAAGGCTGCAGAAGAGCCAATGTCTTGCTGTCATGGGTGACAAAGGCCCACATTCACTTTCTTCTCTATGATGCCTGGATTATAGCTAGAACTCTTCTTCAGTCCTCAAACCTTCCACCCGAGAGAAAAGGTCAACCACCGAGTAACTTCGGCAGCAGCACGGACACTGGCCCTTTTCTATGCACAACAGAGGGGAAAGAGTTATTTGGAAAATCAAAGTAAGGAAGCACTGTAATTAGTGGCAGAATGGAGGCATATGTCAAAGGCAGGAGGCAAGAGGAAGTTAGATGGAAAAAAATAACTTGAGAACATATTGGAAAAGCTCAAAATATGACTTTTTAAGGGCACCAGGGTTAACATTAATCCAAGAAAATTTCCAAGGAACAGTAACTTGAGAGGATTCTGACCTGAGCTCTAGAGGCAGGTGGAGGAGTAAAAATTGTTCTAGTCAAAAATGGAAGCATATGCACGTGCATAGTGTTGAGAACACTAAAGCTGCTTTAGATAGACTCAAGCACATGCTGCCTAGAAATTAAAAATGTGGTTCATGAAAGAGAATGTTAGGAAAAAAAAGAATTAGTCAAGTTTTTTTTAATACAGAAATTAATCAAGGTACTGATTACTAAACAAAATGAACAAGTTTTGGACCATGAAATAATTGTTAGTTATTAATGCCAAGCACTTTACATATGTGATCTCATTTCACCCTTGCCACTTCCTTGCTGCTTCCTTGCAAGATGGAAAGGCATTGTCTCTGTTTTTGAGAGAGAAAACTAGAGCTCAGAGAGGCTCAACTACTTGTCAATAGTATCACAGCCAACAAAATAGCAGAGATGGGAGCCTGGGCCAGACCCATAGTTTCCCACTTAAAATATTCGGCCTCAAAGCCCCACAACTGATGCAAAAACTTAGTGTCTAAAGAAGTTTCATTTAGTTGCATCCTGTTGAAAGTGCTGTAACAGGAAGTTAATAAGGGCAGGGAGATCAAGTCATTTAGTCACCGACATGAAAAAACATGAGAGCGAACGGCTCAGAGAGTACTAGGGTTGAAGACGCAAAAGGATTTGCCCATGGATGGAGTCAGAGAAGCCCCTGAATTAAAGATCAGGTGATACCATACGACATTTTTCCTTAAAACACTCTAAACGTTGTAGTTAAGAAACATTTTATAACACTGCTTGCATGAACTATGGCTCCTAGGTTTTTCTCCCTGAAATGATCACTTAAATCTTAACACACTGCCAAATCTTACTCAAGAAAGATTAGAAATCAATCATCGGTTTACATTCCAAAGATAAATTGACTTTTAAAGTGATTATACACATGGTCTTTTCGATGTTCTGAGGTCTCTATGAAGTGTAACAAACCGGGAACTGAGAGGAATGTGGCCAACAGGCCAAATGATGCCAACTGCACGGGCCTCAAAGCCGAGCCACAAGCAAAGTGGGCATTAACAAATGCGTCTTATTACTTCACGTTCTTAGAGTAGTATTTCCACCTAGACAAACGGAAACTTACTGATTAGTTAAAAAGGAGAACAAAACGCAGTCCGTGGATTTTAGGGAATTTATGGAAAACAGGAGAATGCTTCTGCATATTGAACATCTACACAAATTTACCAATTTGCTTATTAGGAAGTACTTTTATTCCTAAGTCTTTCAAAGGTAAACTCCAGTGAAGCAGGATCAAAAAATGACAAATGCTGGGGCACCTGGGTGGCTCAGTTGATTAAGTGTCCAACTCTTGATTTCAGCTCAGGTCATGATCTCTCAGTCACAGGATCGAGCCCCACATGCCGCTCTACACTGAGCATGCAGCCTGCTTGGAATTCTCTCTCTGCCTCTCTGTCCCTCCCAATAAAAATTTTTAGTTTTTTTTAAATGGCAAATACCGAATCAGTACGTATGTAACTGAAGCCTGCTGTTCCCCTCATATTCTTCTGACTGCAGCAATAAGCAGTACACAGCTCTCCTTCCTGAGGATGACGGGTACCTTACAACTCACTCTATTTCTCTCTGACCTAGGAAGTCACTGAATATCATGATACCTATTTCGGCATCAGAAGACATATTGCATTGTCGGATTTAAATTCACTACTGCGCTATGTCAATAGTGATTCACATGTATTTTGTGCTTCCAAAAGGAAGATTCTGCTCAACTTAGAGCCCAGAATTTCAGATGGAGGGCAGGGCGATAAAACGAAACAGCATCAAGGAATCCTATGAAGTTTTTTTTCTCAAAATGACTCATTTTCCTTCCACTAAATTCTATTTTGCTCTATCTTCCAGTCCATCCTACACTCGAGAGAAGCATCATGAGGACTCCTTCCTATATAGTTTATTTCCTCCCTGATCCCCTCTTTTGGAACTTGCTCCTATCTCCTGGGACAAAACCATTTTTCCCCTAATCATTTATTTCTAGTAACATAATTATAGAATCTTTAAAAAAGTAAATACAAGGGGGCACCTGGGTGGCTCAGTCGGTTAAGCATCAGCTCAGGTCATGATCTCACGGTCCGTGAGTTTGAGCCCCACTTTGGGCCCTATGCTGACAGCTCAGAGCCTGGAGCCTGCTCCAGATTCTGTGTCTCCCTCTCTCTTTCTGACCCTCCCCTGCTCACGCTTTGTCTCTGAAAAAATGAATAAACATTAAAAAAAAATGTTTTTAAGTAAATAAAATAGAAAATAAAATCTCTAAGTGAGTGTTCCTTTGGGTTAAAAAAACCAAATACCTTATTTTTAAGGAAAAACATCAAGAATAAAATGAACAAAGACAGGAAAGACTAAAATGCCCAATGCAGTGCATCCATAAGCTCCAAACAATGCACCTGCATGTGTGGTGTGTACGTGCCTGTGTGTGCTGTGTGTGTATATGTGTGCACTGACAAAAATAGACCCTTAGCACGCGCATATGAGGATTTTATTCATTCTTCTGCCATGTATCTGGTGAGGGTGGCTGAATCGAAAAACACTCACTAAGTAGCTGGACTGTGGAGGTTCACGCAGATTCATATTCTGACAAAACACACGGTTTTCACTTTTATTTAATTCTTGCAGCTTTCTTAATAACAGATGTGATAAATAAATAATACAGGGCTCATTTTAAACAGTTGCCTGAATATTTATATAAGGGACTGAGTCTGGCCTATGAAATACAAGCCAAAGAAAAACTAATGTTAAAGGAAGGACCAGGGGAAATCCCTTGTATGTGAAATTATAACAGAAACCAGGAAACTGAAGAATTAGGGCAGATGTTTTATCCAATAAATATCAAACACTGACATGCAGCTTAGAAAGTGATATGTTCTTGGTATTCAAAAACGAATGCAGATTTTTTTCCCCCTAACTTCACTGGCATGATCACAAAATGAATGTCAGGATTTATACCTCAAAACCCTCCAAGACTGCCTGCCCTTCCCATAGGTGCAAAAACCAAAGACAAGAAGACATTTTTTTAAAAGGTACAGAAGTATTATTTCTGTCTACGATTTGCTTGGCTGCCAAAACTAGGCAAAGCCAAAGACATACTTAAGTGCTCATCTGCTGGCTTTAAATTCAAACAGGTAATGAGATTATCAGTATTTGTTTGTCAACCACTTCCAATCTCACTAACACACACATTCCCAAAGCCCTCATTCAAAATATTCTACTTAGAAGGCTCAGGAGCAAAGAGAAAGGGAGGATTACAGGTCGTCATGAAACAGTCCTGAAGGCTGGAGAAACTGGTGACTGGCCAGCAAGACTGGATTTCTGACTCTAGAGTCTCCATGCTGTCCTCCTCTCTCCCCTTTGTCATTCACCATTCAACTTGAAAATGAAATTGAATAGAAAATACGGGTTAGAGCTCCTATTTAAAGCTGCGTGACAGAGAGAAGGTATAGGACATTCTCCCCACAATGTAATTACTAACCCACTGAAAAGGGTACAGGAGGGCTTTGACCTTTAAACCGAGACCTAAAGAAGGGAGAAAACAGAATGCCACCTTGACTTTGTCTCTCTTTCTAGTTTCACATCTTGTCTGCCTCCCCAACTCCCATCGTCTCGGATGCAGCCAACTGAGACCCTGTGGTATTTCCTGAACACAGTGACTTGCTGTATTTATTGTGCTTGTTCTAATCATTCCTCATTCGAATCCCCTTCTCCCTCTCTTTGCCTAGCAAATTCACCTTGGCAGACCAAACTCAAACAGCTTCCCCCAAAGCCTTCCTGACTGTGCCAGTCTCCGAGGTAGGCTTACTCCTCCTTCCTCCATGTTTCCTTGGAACTTAGCGTATGAATTCATGGCATTCACGCAACTGGTGCTTCTGCCTGCCTCACCACCCACAGCTTCAGCGACTCAGGACTTACTTATGTGCGAAGATAGGCACAGAGCAGCTGATCTATAAAAGTTTATTAAACTAAACTGTGAAATTTGATTTTCATTAGATTTATCTAAAGTATCTATTTTTAATGTTAACTTTCAATTACGGCTTTTGAAATTTTTAATGTTCGTTTATTTTTGACAGAGAGACAGACAGAGCATGAGCGGGGGAGGGGCAGAGAGAGAGGGAGACACAGAATGTGAAGCAGGCTCCAGGCTCCGAGCCGTCAGCACAGAGCCCGACGCGGGGCTCGAACTCACAGACCGTGAGATCGTGACCTGAGCCGAAGTCGGACGTTCAACCGACTGAGCCACCCAGGCACCCCCAATTATGGCTTTTAATAAGAATTCGTGAATGGGGATGTCAGCAAAGCACAGTTTATTGTTATGGAAAAGCATATACAAGAAGTGAATTTTTTTTTTTTTTATCTTAGGAAATTGTAATTATCCTAAAGTCAATTAGGGAAAATATGAAAACCAAACCACAAAACATCCTATGAAGGTCAGTGGAAAGTCACATGACCTGCCATTCAATGCAGATAAACTCCCTTCTGCCATCCTTACTTGTTGCCTTATTTTATTTTATTTTATTTTATTTTATTTTATTTATTTTTTTTTTCAACGTTTATTTATTTTTGGGACAGAGAGAGACAGAGCATGTACGGGGGAGGGGCAGAGAGAGAGAGGGAGACACAGAATCGGAAACAGGCTCCAGGCTCTGAGCCATCAGCCCAGAGCCCGACGCGGGGCTCGAACTCACGGACCGCGAGATCGTGACCTGGCTAAAGTCGGACGCTTAACCGACTGCGCCACCCAGGCGCCCCACTTGTTGCCTTATTTTAAAAGGAAAGTCACAGTTTGGAGGTTTTGCATAGTGGAATAAAAATAAAGATAATTTAAAAGTCAAAATTAGAAATCACAATGCTTACTTAAAATGGCAGGAGCTATAGGAGGGCAGAACTACAACACAGACCAGGATCTGTGCACAATATAGTCACTGCAACAAAGATAAGATATTAATTGCTGTATCCCACTAAACTACACAGTAAGTAATAGGCTATCAGAGGTAACTGGTGTTTGAAGGTCTAACTCAGGCAGGAAGAAGAGCAGCCTTTGATCCATTCCATTTCTATCAGTTCTCCCTCCAGTTACTCCCTTTCAATTTTCTGATCAAACTAGATGCTCTCAAATCAAAACAGTTTTCTGTAGAAATAATCCTGCTATACACTATAAGCTTAATACAGGTTTTATAAATAAACAATTTAAATTGAAGAGCACAGAGTATGTTAGGGATAACACAGTGACACATGGTTAGAATTCAATCACATTTCAAAAGAGAACGAAGTCTTAGAGGAAGCTTATTTATGAATCATTCATTTGGTCGCAAAACTTTTACTGAACACCTTTATGCCAAGCGCTGTTTAAAATGCAGGGGGGAAAGCAGTGAATAAAACCCAACACCTGACTTTGAGATGATAAAGCTTTTTAAAAATGTATTTTTTCTAAGAACAAGGATATAAAGATATTAATTCTATGTGAGGAAAACCAAGTGTACGAAAACCTACCAGTGATAACTAAAATTTGTTCTGAAAGATCGGTAAGTAAATAATTCAAAAGTATCCCCACATGACAAATAATAAAAAAAGCTTATGTTTGGATTATGTATGTTTTATGTATCATACTTACATTTGAAATTGTTCGTATCAGACGTTCCAGATATACATGGCAACAAAATACATGCCAAAAACTTTTAAATGACTTAATGAGGACCAGGCAAATCCATTTGACCCCCAAATCACATCCATTTGACTCCATTTCTTTCAGAGAAAAGGTAATTCCTTAATTATTTTTGGATCCAGACTAAGGAGAACTCCCCTCTCTAAAAGCATTCCTTATTGCAAGATGGGTATAGATATCTGGATTTAAACAACTTCCCTCATTGCAATAAAAGACAAAACTCAAAGTGGATGAGTTGCCAAGAAAGGCCAGCAATTAAATAGAGAAACACTAGCAATAAAATAAAGAAAACAGCAATTTTTCCCTAAGAAAATTTCAAGGGAGAAATTGTCTACTAAACACTGTAGGTATTGATACTTGATAATATTTGCACTATCATCTATGAGTAAGATATAGCTAATATAACTGAAATTTTTACTGTACCATTAGCTCAAAAATGCCCTCTTTAGTCAGAAGAGGTTTGCAGAAAAGGGAGCAAAATAAAACAAAGGGAACGGTGAATCATATGATAATTACACTAGCAATGTCTGTCAGTGACAACACGCTCCAACAAGACGTAATCAGGCTGATATCATAGGCTGCAAGTGATGCTCCTCTGATATTATGGAACTGGACAGACTGCAGTTTCATTGCAATGTCTGTAAATGGTTCACAGATATTTCGGTTTGCCCTGGACACGACACTGAAGCTCCACAGGTAACTAGGAGGAACATTTGCGCACTGAAGGTACAACCATGGGAATCCCTTCTATGGGCACTCAATTTATCACCAGAGCCTTTCAGTTACACTAATATCTCTGGATATCCATAAAAAAATATCCCTTTATAGTCAAAAGAGAAACTCAAACCAGAAGTAAGGATTTAATAGGAAAAGCACTTCCTATAGGTACTAGCCTTTCACCACCTAATCCATTCCTACCACAGAACCAATATAAATTCCTTTCTCAGAATTAGGGAGAGTAATAACACAATGAGCTGCCTGAATGGGGGGTGGGGGGGAACAGTAGAAGCTATTTCTTTTACACTACACAACACCTGTGATCTTCTACACTGTATAAGGTTCTTGAAACATCTACACAGAAATACAGCAAAATCCACTTAGGAAATGAGAAATATCAAGAAGCAGGCAGGGAAAATATCATTAAAATGTTGGTACAGGTCAAGGGTAAATGTTTCCTTCACTCGTGGGCATCACGACTAAGTACTTTATATTTTGACACATAAAAGATAACTCCAGTACACAATAAAAAGGGAGCTAGATAAGGCACCAAGGTGGTTTGCTGAGAAATGGTTATACACTGTTAAAAAGGAGAGAATGGATAATCTGGCATCAATGAAAAAAAGTACTTTACTCTTTAAAGAATAGGTGCTTTGTTCCTATATACTAATTATAAACTAATAAATCAGATAGAAGCTTCGCTAGATAATATGAGTAACTGAGGGAATACATTTAATTCTGGTTTTATTTGAGAGGGAGTTTGCTTTTATTATGAGATCACACTCTCTTTCCAATCTTTATATTATGAAATACTTTTCTCATAGGATGAGAAAAGAAGGGAAAAGTACACTTAAATGGGTCATTTTATCTGCACTTAGAAAACTTACTTTTCTTCCATGACTCTAGGCTATTAAAAGTGACCAAAATCCATTTATACAGGAACAAAGTCCACAGTTCAAGGGGAAGTATGTAACAAAAAGAAGTCCCTAATGGGTAAAAGAAATGAAAAATAGTATCCATAAGTAATGTTTAAAAGAGCTGGGATAAGTTATTTGGAGGAGATGAAGGGGGTGGGGTCTAGATGATGCTCAGCTGTTCTCCATCACCAGAGAGTTAAAAAAAAAACAGAAAATGAGTTTAATTAAAAGCAAAAAAAAAAAAAAAAATCAGCATAAGGAAAAAATTCTTGACTCTAAAGCTTATCAACACAGAGACAAATATAAAGGACACTGTGAGATTCCTATCCCTCTGGACACTTACTATTAGAATAATGTCTAATTGAATTGACTGGTTTAAGTCAAATGCTGGCTTGAGAGCCAGGCTGCATGAACTCGAAGTCATGAATGCTGTGGGCTGGGATGAAAGAAGGAAGAATAAGAAAGAGGAGGCAGAGGAGGCTTGATATCCTGCCAATGGTCATTTCTGACTGTGAAGAGTATTCTCTTTCCCCCGTATTTCCTTCCATATGTAACTAAAACAATATAATTTTCACATACTTAAGTTTCTCTAGGCCACCAATGTAGAACAGGTGTCTCCAAGAGCTAACAAAGCTGCTGAGGAAAAAGAAATGTGAAAGAGAAGACCAATTAGCTTAACCTAAGAAAAGGAGGAGAACTGGTCCAGTCATTGAAAGCGTCATCTGCAAGATTCCCTCATCTGCCAGATTCATTCTAGGAATGGCTGTCAGGTAGAAATTAATCATGAACACAGAGGCTATCCTATGTAAAACCACACAGGAGCAATCACAGACTAGCTACTGACAAATCTCCAGCAAGACCAGACCAATACCACCACAAGGAAAAAGACACCACCTACATTAGCAAAATCTTCCAAAGTTGCTCAAGACACTGCCTTCACAGCTCCACCGTCCCCTCATTTTCTTCTCCCCAACCCCTTATATAAAATTGCCACTGATAAACTGTCAGTGTGACTGCTCCCTGAGGGCACCTACAGCTTCATTAGTACACTTCTCACTTCCTCCAGGAAGCTCCTCATCTGTATGTAATTGATGTCTCAACAGAGATCCTATCCACACACTTCAGGCCATCTTAAAGCACTTTTCACTTCTGAAAAAAGACCCCTTAAACTGTGGCCTCTGAGCCAACGAAAACAAAGAGTGAGCTGAATAATGTTTCATTAAGTTAACACAACTCTGCCAAGAATCATACAATCAGAAACCCACTTATAAAGCTGGCCATAAAGAATAATGAAAAAAGACCATATAAAATTCTTCAAATGTTGGAATCATTATTTACCCTGGGATCTAAGGGCTAAAACATAGGATATATGTTCTCTATAATTTTTCCCCTAAATAGAGACTTTTAAAATACTAATTCCCCTGCTAGAGTGCTGCTTCCTCCCTGAAAGCCATTAGGGTTAATAACAAGCAGAACCTTTTTTGATCTCTGTGGATGAAAATTGTACATTCTCCAGTTTTTTCCTTTTAAATAGTAGGATGGTTGCTTTTGATTTTAAACATGCAATATAAATTAGGGCCACGAAAAGAGAAATTCATTTTTTTCTTGTTCATAACAAGTTATAAATAGAAGGTGAAGAGAGTGAAGGCTCTGTAGTGATACGATCATTTCATATAAAATATGTATGGGTTCTGCAGCCAGCAATGCACTGTAAGTCAACTTAATATGTGTGAGCAAACTCATGATATACCAATGTATTATCCTCAGAAAACAACTCAGACACAAATATACCCATAAATCTCTGACTAAAATAGCCCATAAAATTCAAAATATTTTCTTTGGGTGACATAGATCTATACTTATATTGGCATAAATGGTCATGGGTTGTCAACAAAGATATATCAAGTGATTCACCTAAATCACTCTTCAATCTCTATCGCTAAAGCCTGTAAAATCTGAAGAGTTTACCTTCTTGAGTCTGCATGTCTAATTCTTATTAACTTGACAAACTGTTTAGTAGGAGTCAAAGAAACGTAACTATAGTTCTGTGTCTTGTAAATTCTATAATCAATAATATACCACTTTCTCCACTCTGTAAAATTTTCAACAGAACTTTAAAACAAAATACCTTGGCAAGAGATCACCCATTTAATAAGAATGTTTCTCTGGCCAACTGACTGTAAGAGGAGGACTAAAGCATTACTGTTATTATCTCAAATCTAAAGATTCAAATATTACTGACTGGAATTAAGCTGCTAAGATTTCTTATTACCACTTTTTGTAAGGGCTTTTTAAAACAAATACAAATTTAAAATATATTAAAAATACTTAAAAAATATTTCTCTGCTTACCCTCTTTAATGGTGCAGCGGATGTCAGTTGATCTTTATTAATTTGAAATAACTCTATAATAGCTTACTCTCTGGATTGCCACAAGGCGATGTTACCGATTGATAGTTATTATTCACATCAGCACTTCCGGCTCTTTCATCCCAAAGGAGGAATGAGAGAGGAGAAGAAAAAAACCAGATGGTGGGACCCTCCCCTTTCCCTCCCCCTCTCCCCTCTGCCCTGGCTCCCAGGTCCACACATCCCCACCTTCACTCTCTGATTATATTTTCAAAGTATATTTGTACAGCTGTAAGAAGTGCAGAACTTGCATCCATTCTAACTTCTGGTTCAAATATGTATTAGAAACAGATTCAGCAAGGAAACCACCTGAACTGGCTCAGGACTTTACTATCAATTTGTAAGAAATCATGTGATACCCTACTCCTTAATTTGGATAAGCCAGGGGTTCCTCTTTGTCAAGTTCTCAAGTCTATAATCAGAATAGATTTAAACAAATGTTGGAAAAGCAAACTGTAGCAATGACTCCTGGCCATTAGTGTTCCTTGTGATTCCAAGAGAGTTCACAGTGGTTAGAGCCTGGCTTTTGGTGTCACATACATGTACCTGGCTTACCACTTGGATGAGATATTTAACATACCTAAGTTTGTCTTCTCACAGGTGAGAGAAAGAAAGAAAGAAAGAGAGAGAGAGAGAGAGAGAGAGAGAGAGAGAGAGAAAGAAAGAAAGAAAGATTCCTTCCAAGCAAGGAAGGAAGAAAGAGAAAAATAAAAGTAACAGAGCCTAGAAAGATTAATTATCTCATAAGAATGTTGTGAGGATTAAACCATATACATGTAAACAACTTACAGAGGCTGGGTCTTAGAGGCATTCATATTTTCAATATCTAAGTCTGATAAGGTTCATGGGCTATAAACAGAAGAATATGGTATTTACGTGGATAGGAAATATAGTTATCCTAAAAGAAGCATTTGTGGTTTGCCATAAGATGCAAAAGTGTAAAAGTCAAGGAATATTCAAGGAAATAAGCTGTTTACTGTCCGTTCAGTGATTCCCCAAAGCAATTTCTCTAATGCAACTTCAAAGGAGAAACCAGAAAATCTAGTCTTGGTCACATTAGCTGGAGATGTGTGGGTATGTGTTATTGTGTGAAGTACCTATCCACATTTCAAATTAGGGGAATTTACTCATCCTGCTTTGTTTTGGTTATTGGCTGAGTGCTCTCACCCTGTCTCCACCCCTTTCCAGCCACTAAAACCCTCCCACTGTTTCTTCTGAAATTCCGAATTAGTCATTTAGCAAAATCTCCCATTAACCTCCATCTCTTCTCAGAATATTCCACTCACATCTTGCATCTACAAAAAAACCTGACTCTCTCCAGTGAACACTGCCACTTTCCCTGGAAGCCTCTCAGGCAGAAGTCCCTCTCTTTTCCATCCATCTTGTACTACTGGGACTGGAAATGGGATAGGTGGTCTCTGTTTCCCCTTGCTGCTTATTAGACGCCTCCAGCATGCTATCTCACTCCATCAGGCCATAGTAACAACTACCGCTCCTTCCTGCACTCATCTACCAACTCCTGGGTTACCCCTCTTCATGTTTTGAAGATTTTAACTCCTAAATGTCACACCCTTTCAACGCTAGTTCTAACATAATTGCCTGTTTCAAAATCCACACAGATGATTCTCTAATACTTTACACCTGGGCTACCACCAGCCTCTACGTCTTTGTGCAAATAAGAAAAAGCAACGTTTCCTCCAAGGAGACCCAGCTCCATCCCATAGTACTAGGCTGAGCAAACAGAGGGCTGCTGAATTTCAGCCACTGATAAGGGTCCCTTCAGTCAGGCCACTCTGAAGGGGGCACACACTGCCTAACCATTCATGACAGCCTTAAACCTAGCCCCCTTCCTCCTTTCCTCTCATCTCAGACATAAATTCCATAATATCGTCCTAACCTCAATTTCGTGCATTCCACTCACATCACCTATCCTTCTAACTCATTTTCTCTAGAACACCAAATCAAACGATCTTATAAAGGCCAATCTCTTCATCCAGTTAATAGATCCCACTTCCTCTCATCTAATCAAGCACACGGCCACAGGTCACCTTCCTCATTATCAAATTCTCCTCCTCAACTGGATTCTCCTCATCCTCATCCAGTTGAGGATATCAACTCAATATCCTCATTATCTAGAATAATTAGAATTATTCTAGTATTTATCTCTCATATTAAAAAAAAACTTTATTTTTTTAAAAAATGTATTTATTTATTTTGAGAGAAGGGGGAAAGGGCAGAGAGAAAGGGAGAGAAAGTCCCAGCAGGCTCTGTGCTGCGGGGCTCAAATTCGCAAACTGTGGGATCATGACCCGAGCCAAAACCAAGAGCTGGACACTCAACTGACTGAGTCACCCAGGTGCCCCAAAACAACTTTCTTTTGATTCCACTTTCCCTTCTGGCCATTTTCCCATCTCACACCTTCCCTTTATCTCAAAAATCCTTGAAAGAATTATCTTTTGGGGACTCCAATTTCTGTCCTCCTATTCTCTGGAACCCACTCCACTCAGGCTTGCAGTCTCAGCAGTGGACAGAAATTGTCATTGCCAAGTTCATCACCAACCTCACAAAGCTAAATCCAATGGTTATTCTCAGTCTTCACTATAAGCTGATCCATCAAAAGCATTTGGCACATTTAAGGTGCTTCCTCCCCAGAAACACTTTCTTCACTTGGTTTCCAGGACAGACATGTTCTTCTATCCATTTATCTTTAGTCGCACTTGTTGTAATTATTTCCTATAATTTCTCCAAGTTCTTAAAATTCAAGTGCCCGTGAGCTCAGTCTTTAGGCTTCTTCTCTTTTCTATCTGCCTTCAGTTCTTTGGTGATCTCATCTGTTTCTTATCTTTAAATATCATCTATAAACTGACCACTTTTACATGTGTATCTCCAGCAAGATCTTCCCCATGAATTCACGACTGATAAATCCAATTATTTAACACATCCACCTGGGTGTTGAAAATGAAGGTCATACTTAGTATGTCCCAAACTGAGCTCCCTATCAACAGTTCTGTCTCCTAAACTAATTCTCTTGCAGATTTTCCATCTAAGTTAAAGATAATGCTAATTCGTCTACCTGCTCACACTCAAATTTGGGGGTTATCTCCAGCTCCTTTCTTTATTTCATAGCCATACTAATTTTAGCAGCTCCTGTTAGATCTAGCTTCGTATATATCCAGAATCCAATCACTTTCCAGCATATCCACTGCTACTCTTTTTATTCAAACTCTTATCTGATTATGGCAAAAGCTTTCTAACTGGTCTCTGGTTTTTGTCCTTGTTCCCCTCTATGTATGTTTTTGTAATTAGTACTCCTGCTTTACTTTAGCTTCTGCTAAAATCTATGTGAGCTCATTGTCTCTCTAGCTCAAAACCCTACAAGAGTTGAACATCTAATTCAAAGCAAAAGGCAAGATCAAGGCACCATAATATCTGGCCCCATAACTTCTCTAACTTTGTATCTTACCATCCTCTCCTTTGCTCACCCTGGCCTCCAACCACACTAGGCTCTTGATGTTTTTGGAATATTCCAGGAACTCTCCTGCTTCAAGGCCTCTATAATTGCTGCTTCTTCACCTAGAACTCTTCATCCTTAGATACCTGCTGCCTTCCTTATTCCCCTCAGATCTTTCTCAAATGTACCCCTTTCTTTGACTCTTATCTCATTTATTTTGCCCCATATCACTTTTTTGGAACTGAAGAAGCTATACATTTTACATATTTATTTTGCTTAATGTCTGTATCTCTACCCATCTAAGACCCAGGGGAGGTCTCTTTTTGTTCTTGTTTTTACTGCTGTAACTGCAGTGTTGAAAATAGTACAGGACACATAGAAGCTCAATAGTTTGAGAGAGAGAGAGAGAAACACAAGTGCCCATTGAAGCCAGTAGTGCAACAAGAGGGATAATCCAGTAAGATTCCCCTTCATCTTTCTGAAGGAGAACAGTTTGCTCCATTTAGCAGCCCTTCCAGAAGGCCAGAAGTTGCTGTGCATCTCTGCCTTGTTCTCTCTGTAACCACAAGGCCCCGTCAAAATTCACCGTACTACCACAACGATAGCATGGGGGTGAGGTGAGTTTTCAAAAGGTGTAAGAATAGGGACCTCAAATTCAGTGAGAGTTGGTTCTCAAAAAAAAAAAAAAAAAAAAAAACAAACAAAAGTCCACAAAGCTAACTTCAGCCCTTTTATTAAGAATCTGTGTTTCCTACTTTAATTCACAACCTCTATTGCAGATCAGATAGGCACTGAAGCAAAATCAGTCTCCTGGGGACTATCAGAAATCATACCAACTTACAGGGCAGGAGTATCCAGTCAGAATACAAAGGGACTATGTGTGGCCGTTAATAAAATGAATGGCTTTGGGCTATTACTGAAATACGATATTTCTGCAAGGATCCTTTAAGATTTGTTTGTGTAAAGATAATTTACTGATTTCTATGAGTCCACCAACAGAGGCTTTAATGACACAGTCTTCCTCCTGAATCATGATCTGGGTCCACTTTGTGGGACTAGTGGGTAGGGTAGGAAAAAGTACAGCAGCATTTGTGGAACAAAGATTCGCTAAAACTGCAGTACAGGAATTATATACACTAATGCAATCATAATGCACATCTTGAGAAAGATAAAAATGAATTAACATGGGCAGAATTCAGAGGCAGAAAATGCCCCCTTAGAATTCTGGAAGGGTTGCTCACTTTTCAAAAGGGTTTCACAAGAACATAACTTATTTGGCCCTTGTTTCATTGTTAGGAATACTAACATCATCAAACTACTTGTGATCACAGGAAAAAAGAAACACAATCAGAGACAAAACAGCATTCTTTGTCTCACATAAGAATAAAACCACTGGATACCCCCAGTAACACCCTCATCTTACAGGAGAAATATACTGAGAGCACTTGAGAATATTACCCAGAAAAGTCCATACTTTAAAAAATAACTAAAACAAAAAGCAAATAAATGCATATTTTTCTTAGGTGATAATCTTTTGAATAAAAATTACTCGATGCTGAATCTAAGCAGGTGGTAAAAACGTAGAGAAGAAATTATATCTATAACGGTCAGGAATTCAATCTGTGAATTACTGGACTTCTATGTAATTTCTAAGAGTAAGGTTTATATCTTAAAGTTCATCACACTTACCTCCATTTCCTTCTCCACTGGCATTGGCCTCTGCCATTTCTGCGCCATCCAGTTCAGACTCACAGCCTAAATCCAATGTTCCATCAGCTGGGCATGACGACTCCTCTTTCTATATTATTTTTAAAAAATGATGATTTATGGAGATGTACTGGCAACTGAAAACATTTAAAATACTTTCAGAGTCCTAAAGTATTACTACTGTTACTTATAACTTGGAATTTCAACAGATTTACTTAATGTAAAATCAGTCCTTCAAGAAAAAAAAAAACTAGGAAAAGCACGCTGCCACAGATGATTTTTTGTAGATAACCTTTTAAAATCTATACAAAAGTGACATATGCTGCTTCCATTTTTTTTTCAATTCTACATTCCTCCTTATATTAGGAAATGGTTTAACAACTCAGAATTTTACCAGTACATTAAATACCCAGGTACCTACAAAAAGCAACTGAAATAATACAAGTCTTTTTGATTAACCTGGGTTATTTTGTGAAACGCACACAGTGATGAGGGCCTAATGCTTAATGGCTGAGAAAGAACCTTTGCTTCTTTGCCAGGTATAACGTTTAGCATTAAAAACAGCCTTCTCAAAGGAAATTAATGACCTTTAAAGGTAATCCATCATTTACTAAAAACAGTGACTTATTTTTAAAATATAAGAAAAATACGTTGACTTATTATTGTTCCAAGTTACACAACCATTTGGAGACCATCGGCTTTTATCCTCTGGAACTTTGCATCTTAGATAACACTTCTCATTCTAGTTGGGAAGGGGATTACACTAAAATAATTAAGACTCAATTATCTGAGTCTTTTTATGTCATTTCTCTATTCTTCTCACACAACAAGAATGCATTATTTAAAATTCCCTTGATATCACTGTTGTTTTAAAACTGAACGATTAATTTAAATCAGCAACTTTTCAAGAAGGATGGATAAACTTATTTTTATAAAAGACAGAAAGGCTCACAGGTGTGAAGTCTGTATATCAACTGATGGTCATTAAGTCAAATAGTTTACGGCAACTGTGATCATCTTAAGCTCTTGGCTGATGCCTCATGGCACTCCTCCATGTAAATTTTTAAGAATCAAGAATTTTAAGGAAGCCACAACTATTTTCCGTTACCATATGTTAGACTGAAACCACAGATATGCTTTCCTTGAAGAAAAATGTCATTGTTTATTCTTAATATGAAGTCACTTTTAAGACATCTGAAAACATTTAAAAGGCATAGGGGTCACTTTTCTACCCTTCACCCAAATCTAATTTTGTTTACCTTCACATGTCTGAGAAAACGCATGATACGCAGTAATAACAGACATAATACGCAGAACAATCCAACTTACTTTGAGAGCATAGAGGCCTGACTTTCCAGGGATTTTGAAGAATGTTCCATCCCCTATTCGAGTGTTAGTGTGAAGCATTGCATTCAGACAGGCTAATGGAGAAGTTCCACTAGAAAATAAAAGTGTGCAAAAATGAAGAGTCTGAGATGCAGTTTCTGTGGCAAAACTGTTCTCAGTCTCTCTCTCAAAAAAAAGACCTTCTCACATGCCTTTTTAAAATATCCTTCCAACCCTGAAAACATCTACATTACAATAACAGGCCAGTCCAGTTTTGCCAAAGTTAATCAGATGCATCTGTCTTATAGGCTTCAGGCAAAAAGTCTCCTGAATTGAAATTATGCTTTTATTCATAAAGCAACCAACACTCTATTTCCAAGAACCCAAAGCCCAAAAGTTAATGTGCTGTTATTTTACAAATAATACCACGAAGCCTCAGTTTTTAAATATTACGGGCAACTTGATGGTTGCACTTGAATGATCAAATAAACCAAGTTCAAGGACAGCTCCATCCTATAGGTTGAAAAGCAACAAAAGAATAATAAGAAACCAGGGAAGAACTGATTTGAAATTACAAGTATTTAAGTTACTCACAGGACTGCATTTCTCACACGGCCAAATAAAAACATCTATCTGTGTTTATACCTCTGATACAGCTTCTACAATGACATCAGTTGCTCAGATTCGTCAATAAAAATGTATGTGTTTGGGAATTCTACCCAGTTAATAATTATGTTCTGTAGCAAAACTGCAAGTGACTGAATTATGAAAACAGATTTTTTAAAGAAATCAAACAGAATTAAACTAATAATTAAAAATATCAATGCACATATGTACAAACATTGAAATGTATTCATTATACTTAGAAAGATGTTTAAGAAATGTATATGTATGTATTTTCTGGAGTAGACTTTAGAACTTTTTTTTTGTTTGCAAACTAGTATTTTTGCAAACCAGAAGTTAGAGCTAGTATTATTACTTTCATTTGCTAATGTTTCCATTTACATTTTACTTCCTAATATGCTAAAAGATTGATATTTGGTTGAACCAATATTGATTAGAAGCCCTACTCCAACCCATTTGTGTCATATGGGTTCTGGGTATTTAATCCAAAATATTCTCAGAGAAGAGAACCTCTAGGATATTAGGGTTTTGAAATTTGAATTTCTATGACAGAAACATAGTTTTACATTACTAAAAGTTTCTAAAAACGAAGACTATTAAATCTCTTACCTACTATGAAAACTCACAATAAAATTAAAAGGCTAAATTTGCCAAGTTGCAACAGCATGTGTGTGTCTGTGTATACATACACACACACACATATATGTGTGTGTGTGTGTGTGTGTATTGCATATATTGTATATATTGCATATATATACATCATAGTCATAAAGGTTTATGAGAATTACAATAAGAAGAACACTCTCATTTTAGGAAGAGGCTTCTCTTTGCCAACATGTCAGTATGATCCCATTGGATGTGACAGGGAGCAAGAGCCCTAACATATATTTGGTCATAGAACAATGCCGTGATAACACTAAAGTATAGGTGGTAATTCTACTGTGTGCATTTATGTAATATATTTCCTTGGGAAGCTTCTCCAAGTTTACAGACCTCATTTCATTATTTTTCCTCACAAAAGATTTTTTGCTCATATTTCAAGTGGGCCAGGCATACCTTATACAGTAAAATATATTCATCTCTCCCAGAAATATCTCTGTTCATGAACAAATTCCAGATAAATAATGCTGTACATGTTATACTGAACACTCCAAAATACCTATTTTTGTCATTTTCTCTTTAGATAAAAGCACAGACAAATTGAAGCTGGGAAACTATTACGCCAGATTTGTGGAGTTTTAATTTAGTGAAACTGTCAGAAACACAGACTTTCTGTAGGGACTTGGCAAGAAAATGTTAACACTATAAGTAAAATAGAATCCAATACATAGAAATGAAAAAAAATGCAGACTTTTAAAAATGTAACAATAAAATTGCCCACCTAACAGCAAACCTCACACACATTCTTCTTGCTTTTTCCTAAAGTCCTAACACAGATTTAGAATATGAAAGAATACTACAAATTTCAAGACAAAAAGTGCTAACCAAATGCAATTTAACATCACTATAATTTACATTTTCTTTCTAAGGTGCAGTAAATGAAGATAATTGTAGAAGATAAGTTGACTACTAAGTAGCAGTTTAATGCTATGCTTGCTGCAAATCTAAGTGATAAGCACCCAGTTTCATATAAATAATAAGCTCTGTGGAGCATGAATATATTATTAAATTATACTGTTTATTAATTCCATAAAGTAAAGATTTACTATGGAAATATTTAAAAATATGTACTTCACAATCACATGACAGTGTATCTCCAAGTCTCAATGACTACCGTCATTCTCCCAAATCATTCCCAAAATAAACATATGAAATCTGTTTTATTTCAAAACTAAACAACATTTGCATTTTAGAAGAATTAGAAAATATTTTGCAATGAAATGCAAATTTTACAACTCAAATCACTGGCTGATTAGTCACTTAGTTTTAAGTTTACAACCCGCATTTCTTTACAGAAAAAAAAACCCCTATATTAGGTCTATTTTTTTAAAAAACAATAAAACATTAGCATCAACTGTTTCATCCAATGCAGAAGAGACATAGGAAAATGCATTTTTAAAAAATCCTTCATACTATTTATTTATTGCTATTAGCCTCAACAACTCCATACAGTCTAGAAATTTGGATTGCTTTTCCTGAAGAAATGAATGTCTTAATGAACTATTACTGAACAGTAGTAAATAAAAGTCTTATTTATATGTTTTTATTAATTTCATATTAAAAAAATAAATCTAGCAGGCATGCCTTGGTCTGCTTTGAAGAAAATATATTTATATCCATACATATTTAAATATATTTATATATGTTTATGTATTAATATATATTACAATGACTTACTGTGGGGATGAAAGAAGATAAGGCAAATATATGTTAAAAATGTATTCTTAGCGTGAACAACTTCTACATAGCATTTCATATTTGTAATTAACAAAAAAACACATTTCGTTCACAGTTAAGGCAAGCGTTAACTACCTCAGTTGGAACTTTAAAAGTTAAAAACTCTATAATAAAATATGCATGTATGTATATGATCTGAAATAACAAAACAATATTTTAACAACAAAAAAACTCTGAACTTTCAAAAGTTACTTACTTTCTAAAAAGATGAGTTGGAAGAATCGTGATATCCCGAATTATAAAAGGAAAACCAAGAAAAAAGGAAGAAAAGAAAGTTAGTTTTCCAACTTTAAATACAATTCTGCATCTTACCATTTCAATAAAACAGGGCAATATACAAGACACACACTGAACTTGTAGTTTTGGCTGCCAAGGGGGAGGAAAACCTGGGGAGCTGGGGTAGAAGGTGACTCATACTTCCTTCCCTAATGCCTCCACAACGTTTTCATTCTGTCCACAATGCACATGTATTTCTGTATCATAAATATAATTAGAAATAAATAAGAAGGACAGTATTTGTCCCCCGTTCTTTTCTTTCTGCCATTCCCTTTAATTGGGCCCTTTCCTATACACCTGCCAGGGTAGATATACAGCTTATTCTACTTGTTTGTTTTTCTCCCTAGACTGTAGGGTTGTGGAACCCTTCTGGTTTGTTTTCATTTCCCACAACCCCTGAAGCAGAACAGGGGTGGAATTTGGAGGCAGGGGAGCAGGCATAATTTAAACTGTCTAGACATCAAAGAACCCCCAGAGATGCTTTGCAGAGCCCTGGTGCTGTGTGAACTACAGAAAACCCATTGCTTTATCACATCAAATTGCTGACAGAACACATAAAATTTTACTAATAGAGCACACTTAGTGAAGGGAATGGATAGCCTATCTATTTTAATAATTTTAAAAACCACACACACACACACACACACACGCACACGCACACGCACACACACACACACACACACACACACCCAGGGAATACAACTGGAAGAAACATATACCCAGGGAACACAATTGGAAGAATATTTATAGACATGACAAAGAAAAAATCATAATTGTGGTACTCCATTCCTTTATGTATAAAATAATAATGCTATACAATATTTAAGTAACACAACTTTTAGACTATTTTACTAAGTATCTCTTAAAAATGTCAGATAAAAGCTATTCCCAAAAAACATTTTTAATCTAATTTTTCAAATATGGGAGCATCAAAAAATTAACCCTGAACAACATAAGTCTAAAAACTCAACAAATTCAAGAAGCAGCTGTTAACAGCATTTATTGCGTTATTAACAGTTATGTGCTAAGTGCTATTAATATAAATTAATAGAAACAATTATACGTTCACTCTCCTTTCAAAAAAATTCTTAATAGCTCCTTTCAAGTACTTCCAGTATTGATGGCTTAAAGAAAATATCTTAACTGTAAAGGCTATATTTTTAAGAGGAAATTATGTGGGCCTCTGGGGTGCAAGTAATATTTTAGCTCTTGATACAGGATCTTTGTGTTCACTAGGTGAAAATTAAATTGTTTACTTAGGATTTGTGCATCTAACTATAGTTATACTTCACCAAAATGTTTTTAAAATCATAAAAATGAACAGTTCATTTTTGGATTTGTCTATTTTTTTACATATTCAATGGGCAAGTCATTACTAGCGGAGAAGAATAAACAGTGAGTGTTGATGACTCCTTAACACATACAGGCACACTGTACATCTGATAAATCAGTAACCTACATGATTAAAAAAATTCTAGAAAGTCAAGGCCAAACTAACTTCTTACTCTTGAGAAAAATTACCACCAGCCTGGAACTCTTGAAAATGACTGAAAATAAAAACTTAAAAGCTATATACATTACCTAAATAATCCCAGCACATAAAACTTAGCCAAAGAATGACCTAACGCAACCTTAAAATTTGATTTTGAAGACAAAAACAGTGTTCCAAACTCTTACAGTGCCTCTAAGAAAATCACTAATGAACAGTTTTAATCAGCACAGACATGAGATATAAGTCTTAAAAATATAAAAATAAATAGGAATAACCAATTAACTCGAGAGATGTGTCATAAAAGGAAGATATTTTGCATATTTCCATGTGAAGAATATCCACATGATTTTCAAAATTCAACATGTCTCTATGGTAAAATTAGAAATGCAGCACTGGTACTCTCAGGAGGTAGATATATTGAGGAATGAAATAATTACCAAGTGACATATGTCATGCAATTCTCAAATCTAGAGAAATAATTTCCAAACATAAGCATGTCTCTGATTGGCCTGAACAATACAAAAAGATATTCTTCTTAGGATAAACAGGAATTTGAACTTAGATCTTTTATTACTTTGGAGACCTTACCCAGCTACTACCAGGTAGACTACAGTGGTTCATACCAACCACATTCATTAAAGTGACCTTTTGTTTTAGGAGGCAGGGTTCCCAAAATATTAATACAGGGACAAAAGTATGCCCAGTGTTATTTTAAAATAGTACCTATAAGGAGAAAAAAATAGGCCTCTACAAGTGTCAATTAAAGCCTATAATCCAAATTATAATTTTTAAAGGCCCCCAACTAAAATCTGAGGTGAGGCATCTACAAATCCAGACACTGAATAACAACACAGCACACTATAGCTGGACGTTGACAACTGTCTCTCCCCATGCCATGTTACCACTGCTATACCAGGAGAGACAACAGAGCACAAGGAGTAAGGCTGGGGCTTCTGGAGCCTGTCAGCTTGAATTCAATGGAGGCTAGACCATTTACTAGCTGTGTGACTTTAGAATTGACCACTCTGGGTCTCAGGTTCCTCAACTACAGAATGTGGTAACAGGAGTCACTATTTCATAGGGGATTATTCTGAAGGAGCAATGACTTAAAACATGTAAAACACTTAGAAATGTGTCTGGCATACTGTAAGTGTTCAAAAGATTGTGAACTATCATTTTTATGAATACTCCTCCTCCTCAAAGAGACCAACATCGAGAGGTACACAAGATGGCAAATGGAAAGAATTTAAGTATTTTGTAACTTGTCTGAAGAACTGGTTCAGGTTAAGATTTGGTCTAATTTCACTTTGATTTCATTAGCAAAAATAATTGAAGACGTGGAATGCATAAACTCCAACCCCATCGCCTTTCACATGTGAATAACAGTGAAAATAAGATATGCAATAAAGGTAGTAGGGAAAGAACAATAATAATAATAAATATCTGTTATTACAGTTACCATTTACCGAGCATTTCGAATGTGACTGGGCTTTCACAACTATTATTTATATTCCGTGTAGCCACCATGAGAGGTAAGCATGATTTCCAGTTTCGCAGATATAACTGAGGCTGAGATGTGAAAAATCTTACTGCAGTCAAATAACAACTAAGTGATACAGCTGAAATCCAAATTCTATTCTGATTCCAAAGCCCATGCTTTTTCCACTCTCCCACATTCTTCTCCCCACAGTTGCCTCCTCCACTTAATTAACCCTGGATACTAAAAAAGAAAATTTAGCACTTGAAGGAAACACACAAAGAAAAGCCAGATGCTGGCAAATGATAAACGTGGTTGGTTCCATCCTCACTCAATGCCACCTATAGCAATGACGCCCTCTGGGTAGATTCCATTATTCTAAGAACTAGGCTGCAGAAGATGACATCGCCGTTCATCTTCCTTAGGTAATGCTACCTCTGCAAATTAAAGAAGAAAGAACTTTGAGAGAATATGGCAGAGAATTCAGGTCCATGACTGAGAGGACTCTGTAGAATTGGATCATTAAAGAATAAAACAAACCGTTAATTGAATAAACATTTATTGAGCACGTTATATGTGTCAAGTTAATCTTGAAATAAATTTGCACTCTGACAGCGCTTTGCACATAAAAGAAATGCAGACTGAGCTCAGCTGAATTCTCTGAATACATACAAAATGACAAGGGATTTAGGAGAAAGGAGCCTTGAGGCATGTGGCACGACAGGAGGAAAATCATTTCAAATTTAAATGTTATCCTTAGTTTATTCCAAGAAGATGACTGAGATGGGTTCATGTGCCAATTTCTTATGTCACCAACTCTAATGCAGGGGCAACCAACCCATGGGCACTGGTGGCTCTTCAAGACTTTATACTATTTCTCCGTTACCACAATCTCAAAGAGAATATTTTCAATTAGGCCAAAAAATATATCTTTCAAAACAAAATGGTGAACTTCATACATTAAAAAACAGACATTACTTCTATTTGGTATGATAAATTAGTTTAAATAATGATTTAAATTTCTATATTCTACGTGTACTCTTCCTCCTCTCCCAACTCGTTAGCAATGGCTAATACTACAGCATTTCTGAATGTGTTCTATAGGATATTAGTCCCAAGTGCCGCGCCTAAAGACTGTCATATGAATTTTGGAAAAGCAGCATACTGTATGCTTTGCAAACTCACCAAATACATTATTATATAATAAAGTCTGTGAAAAAAAATCCTCCTTAACTCAAGAAACCTCCTTAACTCAGTGTTGCCTAAGCATAAGCAATAAAAAAAAAAATCTTTCCCACCATAGTATTTAGCAACATACCCTATTACAGTATGCCAAGAAATATACTTGGGAAAATGCTATACTATATTTATGACTAGGATCATTAGAAAAATCTACCTAGCAGTTGTAACTCCCAGGAATGTTTAATTTTATTAGCTGAATGCTTAAAATCTTATTTTAAAGGTATACAAAGCATGTGTTACTCTGTGGAAAAAACAATGTACTGTGATGAGTATTTTTCACTGTGTGTATTTGTAAAATTGAAAAACATACCCAGGGACTTGAAATAGCATTGAATAATATAACGGAAAGTACTATATATTTGCAGTATTACCCAACATAAATATCTTACTCATCCTCCCACTGGAGATCTTCCTCCTGATCCTCTATTTCTCTCACTATCCTCCTCATCACACAGGACTGAAGCATTTCTCAGACCCCTCAAATTATTGTGCCTCAACAAAGTTCATCTCTCAGTTTCCCTTTTCACTTCCTCGCATCCTAATTCATGCAGCGTTTGCGTCACCGGTGGACAGTGCTACAGCTCCCCTAGCTCTGCCTTCAACATCTCCCTGCTCCCACGCAGCCTACCCACTGGTGCCAAAGCAAGGCTTCTATTCAACTAACAAACAAAAACACCGCTTAGACTCCTCAGGCAAGGCCACACACTGGATTTTATTTATTTAATTTTAAAAATGGTGGTTTCAGAAGCACAAACTCCCAGGCTGGAATCACAGTCCTACTACAGTGTGCTTGGCACCAACCTCATCTTCTCCGCCTCCCGGATTACTCTCAGACCACTCTCCTATAATCTGATCCAACCCGGTAAATCATGTGCCTCCACAGTCTCCCATCTCTCGTTTGCTTCGTATGAAACCCTCTGTCTGCATCCCACTCCTTGCTCCATTTATCACTCAAAATAAAATGTTTAGGGGTGCCTGGGTGGCTCAGTCAGTTGAGCATCTAACTCTTGATTTCGGCTCAGGTCATGATCCCAGGGACATGGATACAGCCCTGCGCTGGGCTCTGCACTGACCATGGAACCTGCTTGGGATTCATTCATTCTCTCTCTCTCTCTCTCTCCCTGCCTCCCTCTCTCACTCACTTTCTCTCTCTCTCCCTTTGCCCCTCTTTCCAGCTCACGTTTTCTCCCCCTCTCTCTCTGAAATAAAAAAAAAAATATTAAAAATAAATAAAAATAAAACCTTTAACTACCACCTGTATGGTGACACCATTTGTGATCCCAGGACATCTGGGTATTACAATCTCAACACTTTGAATATCTCATAGTTTCTTGTGCATCAACACTTTTAAACTTCTAACTTTCCTGCCCCTACTACTTACAAGTTTGGGAACTCCATAGGGGATAGGCATATATTTATCTTTGTACTATCTGACAAGCAATACCAATGCACTCAGAACATGTTTGTTGAGATGATCACTACTATAAAGGTTGCTACAATCATGCATTTGTGGACCGGCAATGAATATCATCCACAGTCTATTTTAATTTATGACTATAATCATGGGTGTCAAATACCCTACACTCCACTCAGCCACACTGGCCATCTTATACATGCATACCATGCATTCCTTTCTCTTAGTGACTCTCCCCGCCTCAGTAATGTGATTCCAGGTTTGTTATTAGTGAAATGGTCCTAATTTCCCCACTAGGAAAGGCTAGCCAGACTGAACTAAATGGTCAAATGGTGGGAGTTTGGGGAACTGATAGAGAAAGAAAGAGGAAAGAGCATACATTATTTTCCATAGAAATACAAGCTGTAAAGGTACAAAAAAAAGATTAGCTGGTGTCTACCTCTGCCTCCACAAGTAGAGCCTGCCGAGAATAAAGCTAACCAAAGAAAAGCTGAGCAAAACATGCAAAGAAAAGAGTGAGGAAAGGTGGTACCACTTCGACTCCTGCATTATCTAGTCATGTTGAAGATCAACCCATCAGATGTCCAAGTTAAATAAGCCAATAAATCCCCTGCTTTTTTTTTTTTTTTTTTTTTTTTTGGACACTTGTCTAATAGGCTAAATGATTTCTACAAGCTGATCACATTTTTCTAGGCCTCAATTTTCTCACCTGTAAAATGATGAGTTGAAAATAGGTATGCTTTAAAACTCTACTTCCTAATGTGTTCTAAGGACAACACATAATGGTGTGACTGCTTACTATTCATTCCAGCCACGCTTCCTGCTCTCTTCACCTTCAATGCCTTCCATTCTCCTCTCTTCCTATCCATTTGTCAAGGTCCCCTTGCCTTCATCTCCTAAAAACCTCTAGCCACTTCTCCAGTCCAAGATCATCTCTGAATTTCCAAAGGCTTCATAACCGGTCCCACAATCGCAGCATTTAGCTCTGCGCATCTAACTGATCACCTTGCTTGATGGCAACCAGCTCCTTTCAATGGCAACCGACTTCCTTAGGGTTTTCTGTGTTCCCCTCACAGGGCCCTACCAGGCTGGGACACTCACGAAACGTTCAGGGGCTGCTGATAAAGTAACATTTCACAATTCACAGAGTAGAACAAAATTTAAACCTTGGCAATACCAAGTACTGCTTGAAAATGTCCAGAAATAGAAACTATGAAATACCCTGGTGAGAATATAAATTGACACAACCAATTTGGAAAGACATCTGGCAATATCTAGTGAAAAACAAAACAAAACATAAGTATGCATGCTCTACAGACCAGCAATTCCACTTTTTGGTATAGGTCCTAGAAAAACTCATGCACGTTCACAAAGAGACATGATTTAAGAGGAAAAAAAATGTCAATAAACTGAATATTCAGCGATGGATTACAGCTATAGACATAGATATACTCTTACCTATATATTCATAGTAAAGCTATAAATTTCTGAGCTACAATAGTATACAGAAAATCTCTGACACAGATTGCCTCTGAGAAAAAGAAGGAAATCAAAGAAGCTCCAGTTCTTTCTGCTAGACTTAATTTAAAAGAAATCCAAAGCAACTACGACAACATGTCCACAACTGTGAACTCCAGCCACTGGTTGTTGGTCTGTGGCATTTTATTGCATTTTCAACATTTTTCAAAACAGAAAATCACTGATGATTTTGTTCTTCTATCTGAAATTTGGCTTCTCTCGAAATCTATCAGATTCTTCCCTTGTGTCCACTTATGTTATGGTTTACAGATTTTTATGCAAGCAAATACACACATGGAAATTATATGGGAAGTGTAAAGGTACATTATCAGACAGAATTCAAAGTAACGAGCTCCTCTTAGGGCTCCTGTCACTAGAGCATGCAACCTTGGATCTCAGGGTCTAGGTTCGCACCCCATGTTGGGTGTAGAGATTACTTTAAAAACACAAAATCTTTAAAAGTAATGAGTCCTTCCCAACTTCCTCCAACTGTACCTCCTACTTAAAATAATGACTATTAAGGATCTATCATGTTTTCTTCCAGAGCTTTTCCTATTTGCATTCATATACGCCTGTATTAATATATTTTAAATTTATTTTTGGTATTTTTAATTTTATTTTCAATACAAATGAGAACAGTCAGTGCATACTGATAGGTACATGCTTTTTACTTATTAACGCAACCAGGAGATTTTCTCACAGAATATCTTCTCCTCTTAACATTGTACAGATTACTGAATATTCTTAATATTCATATAGTACTTTTAATATCCCATAGAGTGGGCATATCATAAATTTTTAAAGTATTCCCTTATTTAATATTTGGTTTGTATCTAATTTTACCCATTAAAATAGTTCTTCACTAAATAATCTGGTATATACTTCTTTACATATATGAGGTATAGATTGAATGTTTGTGTCCCCAACCTCCAAAATTTGTACGTTGAAACCTAGTATCCAAAGTAATGGCATGGGGAGGTGGAGGCCTTTAGGAGGTCATTGGTCATGAGAATAGAGCCCTCGTGAATGGGACTTGTGTCCTTATAGAAGAGACTCTAGACAGTTTCCTGCCCCTTTCCCACATAAGGACTCAATGGGAAGTAGGATGTCCAGTGGGCCAGAAAGCAGGCCCTCCCAAGACTCCAAATCTGCAGGCACCTTGATCTTAGACTCTGCTGCAGACTCCAGAACTGAGAGAATCAAATTGCTGTTGTTTATAAGCCACCCAGTCTATGGTATTCTGTTAAAGCAGCCCAAACAGACTGAGAAAATATGTATAGCTATGTCCTAGAATAGATTCCCAAAAGAATTTTTAGATTAAAAGGATGATTTTAAAATTTTGATAGTTACTTCTAAACTACCTTCCACTGAGAATAACTATTTTCCTCACCCTGGTAAATGGTGGACAGTATTAATCCTTAAATTTTTGTTAATCTATCCAAAATGGAGGTGAAGAGGTGATTCCAGGTAGAAGGAGCAGCATGAAGAAGGCACAGGTGGACAAAACTGAATGTGGTGCACAGAAACATGATTAGTTCTTTGATATTTCCAGAGAGTGAGTGGAAGGGAGAGTAGGGTTGGGATCAGCTTCCAGAGGGAAGATGTACACACCATGCCATGCACATGACATTTATACCACACTTTAAATCCCATGGCCAAGAGCTTAGACTTCATGCGAGACACGATAAAGAGCCTCAGAGGACTCTAAGGAGGGAAATGCCCTTGTCCCTTTGTTACCATGAGGATAGATCTAGAATGAGACATGCCTAGAGACAGATCAAGTAGGAGCCTCAATGCTAGACTGCAGGGAGGATGACAAGAACGTCACCAGAGCAAGGATGGTAGGGCAGAGATGGGGATAAAGAGTGAAGAAATGCATGAGAAGAAATACAGTGTGAGGAGGGATCAGCGAGACATAAACACTAACTAGATGTGTGAGATAAGGCAGGAGAAGGAACTTGGGATTGCTTTAGCAGCTGCGGTGGAGGCGGGGGGGGGGGGGGGGGGGGGGGGCGGGGACAGTGGTACAATTAGATAAGACAGTTAATAGAGAAGAGATTGGTTTGGGAAAGAAACTATGGTGATTTAGTGCTGGACTTGCTAATTTAAAGGTATGCATCCAAATTCAGATACATACATGCATCACAGAGTTAATGCTGGGGTTAGAGATAAACACTGGGGAAGCATCAGCATATAGGTGATATTTAGAAAGGTGAAAACTGATAGGCACAGATGTAGAGTAATAAAAAAAGAGAAAAATGACTGACTTGAGATTATTATATTCCAACAGTCAGAAAACTACATGAGAAAATATTTCTGAGATGACAAAAAGGAAAAAAAAGAATCTTATGAAGGATTTCATTATAATAATGAAGTGTAACTCTAACCTCAGGACATGATGATTTTAGAAGTCAGAATAAATCTCTGTATTCATAGGTAGAAATAACTTATAAATAGGAAATTACCTAGATCTCACCAGCAGGAATTTTTCTTTTAAATACAGTTTTTCTTTAAAAGGTAATATAAGAACATTACAAAATTATCTGTCAATGGATAAAAAGATGAAAAACAATCACTCAAAATCTCCTTAAAACAACTCTGAGCATTTTATAAATTTTCTTCTAGCCTATTTTACTGGTGTGCTTCTATTTTCAAGTTATAATTTGACTAAGGATTGAATTACAATATTTCATTTTACATGATACCCTCTCCATACTATAAAACCATTGTAAATATATCAAATGGTTAAACATATTCTATCAACTTGTTTCAAACCATGGTTTTCTATCTGGCTATATCATAGCATTTTTAGGACAATTCTTTTAATGAAAATCTTTAGGCAACTCCAAACTAATTATTAAGTAAAAATTTCTGGGTGGCGCCCAGGTATCAGCATTTTCTTATATCTTTCCAAATGATTCTAATTTACGGCCGAGTTTGAGAACCACTGATATCACTGGTAGGCATTTAAATTATGTCCTTTGTAACTGAGACAGCATTAATATGAATCTCTTAGCACATGTTTTTTTCTTATTTTCAAAAATATTTTAAGATAGGCTTGCAGAAGTGGCATTATTAATTCGGGATGTTTAAGTTATGTAATGACCTTTTGCAAAGCCAACTGGCTTTTCAAATGAGTTATTTTGGTTTACGCTCTCACCAGTAACATAGAGCAGGAAACATCATTCGGAGACAAGATGAAGTGTGTGGACTGATTAATTCATCAGGCAAACGAGGAAACAATCTCCAGTGGTTACTTTACCTTGCATTTCTATGATTATTGGTAAGATCAAATGCTTATCCACATACTTGTTTATTCCTTAGTTTTCTACATTGGAGCTCTTTTGTTCATGTCCTTTTACCATGATGCTCTGAGGTCATTTTTTTTTTTCTTAACTGTTTTAATAGTCTCTTTGTATCATACCTTCAGCATATTAACTTAAAATGTTTTCCCCACTGTGACTTAATATTTTTGATATGAGCACATAAAAATTTCTGTAGTCACTTATGCCCATCTTCTTTTCCTTTGCACTTTGTTCTATAGCTTTTAACCGTGAAAGTCACTTCTCAATCAAAGGTGGATTCACACATGAGATTTGAATTTTTCTAACCTTCTCCCAATTGTATGACTTTTCGTTGGTAGGTTTTCAACCACATATGTATCTTCCTCAACATAAAATACAACTACCGCCATTACATGTTCAATAAACATTTCTCACTTTTCATGGCTTTCTATGGCTCAGAAAGAAGAGCAGAGTTTTCCTGCCCATATCTGATTCATGTTCCTATTCCTTCTCTGCGGAAGAATCTGGTACTAGTCATGGGAAATTCCTTGGTCAGCAGAACGTCAAAAGAATTCAGCTCAGAGTTTTGCTGGCTCTGGGGAAATTTTTACCTTTAAATGTTTGATAAAGGAAATGTCTAAAATTAACTACACCCACCACTACTGTTAAGATTGCCATTCACACCACAGAACAAATGTCAACTTAACTTAGTTGTGTTCTCTCCTCCTTCCTCCTTTTCCTCTTTCTTTGTCCACTTATATTCTCAAGACAATTTGTTCAGCGGTAGTTATCTGCTTTAATTAGAACTATTACCATAGAAAGATATTAAATAAGCACAGCTTTCTGCTATAAAATAGAAGATTTGTGAAATTCAGCTATCATAGTTACTTGGAAGGGCACGAAACACATCCATAGAATTCATATCGAATTATAAAGTAAAAACAAACTTTACAAAGGGCCTAACTTCTAGGCAAGATCTCTTATGGAAACAATATGCTTTGAGAAAGGAAGAGTAAATACAAAGACCAGTGAAGTTAGGAATCCTTCCCTTCCCCAGACTTAGTTTTGACACTTAAAAATACATCTAAGAATCTGGCAGTAAGCCTAAAAGAAATTTAATACACCTAGTTCTTTAATTTCACCCTCAGGAAAATATAATTCATGAGAGGCAGAAGTTGGGAGCAGGGATGGCAGAAAGGCTTATGTTTCCTACAGGCCATATTGATACTCATCCATATAGAAAAAAAAAAACAAACCAGTAAGATAAAGTTAAGAATACCTAAGATCAATGCAAATGTAAAAAGAGAATAAACAATGCTGTTTCAGGCTAATGGTTCTGGAGAACTATAAAATTATACACACATACATATTAATAAATTCCAAAAGTAATGGTACCAATACGTTATATATGCGTTACCTCTGTTTTACAGAAATAAACATCTTCCTTAGGAAAAAATGCGCATTTTGATGACCCATGGGGAGAAATGTATCTTTAGACAAAAGAAGATTTCCTGTACATTATTTTACCGCAATATCGATGTTCTAGCCAGACACACAGAGACCCTCCAGACAACAATTCCAGTGACAAAAAGGGAGAAAAATATGTAAATGTAATAGGAGTAGAAAGGAAGAGAATTGGCGAGCCACAGTAATTCAAGAAAAATTATTTTCAACCTGGAGCCCTATTTAATCAACTAACTAAATGGTAACTGATTAAGCAGTTGTTAGAATTATAGAGAACTATCTATGTTTATGCAACAATAAAGGAAACCGTCATCTGCCTTCCTTCATTTTTCAATGTTTCAAAAAACAAAACTTGAGATATCATGGCTTCTGGCCATTTGGCAAACATCTTAAGTAAGCACAACTCCAACCCACTCATTTAACCTGAATTAATATTCTTGAGGTTTTATATAGCCATTTAAAGCTTTCAGGAAATACTTCCTCGATGCACCTGCCACCTAATTCCATGAAATCAATATTTCACTAAAGCTAAGTCAGGAAATCTTAAGGTGCTGAATTCAATTATGACTGTTACTTCATGAGCCACTAGTAGATAAAACATATCATTGAAATTGAAAATCATTACAGTTAAAGAGCTTTACCTCCTTTGGGGGGGTGTTTTATTAGGTACCATTAACATAATTAATAACAGTATATCACGTTAGGATAACAATAACAACTTTAATATATGATACAGTACTTTCCTATTGCCAGATGCCAGATAATAAGCACAGAGACAACATTCTCTCTGGCTATGCCTGAAATAAATCTATTGTGATGTGGGAAGAAGCTGCCTGTCAATATGAAAAGGAAAACTGATAGTATTGATTCAAACTTCATTCAAAGATGAAAACAACTATTTACCGAAACCCAGATATATTACTATTTAAGCAGAAAACAAATATTCACATCTTTAGTCATAAGCACATTATACATGAAAGGCAATGGTAAGCTGGGGTTCCACATAGAAAAGTTTTGTAGACACATTAAAAAAAAAAAAAACTTTTGTAAACAGTAAACACCTGGAATTGGTCTTCAAATGCTGTCTCTTTTCAGATAATTACTAACTACCTGACTGGCCTCCTTGCACTGATCTTTATAATATTCTGGGATCCAATGTGGGGTATCCCAACTTCATTTTCAAAACAAAAGAGAGAATGAACAAATGTCCAAACAGATAAAAATCTAATGTTCTAAACCTATTTATCCCTTAAGTGGCAAACCTTTGGTAATTCTAAAATTGTTCATTTGTCGCCTAGCTTGTTAAACTGAGTTTCAAGAAAACTCTAGAAATTTTCAAAACAATCCTGATGCTAGTACATTCCTGTCTTTCATTTCCTCCTTGGTTTGCTCAGGCCGTGTGATAGGCATTCTTTTTCTTCTTTTTTTCCCCCTTTGGGACCCCCACTTCAAGTCTAACATTTGCCTGTGGCTTAACATTTCACTGTGATGGAAAGAATGAGCTTTGGAATCAGCAAGACCCAGACTGAAATACCAGATCTTCCACCTATAACTGTGTGAAGTTAGGCAAAAATACCTAACTTCCCTAGCATCAGTTTCCTCATCTGTAAAATGAACAAACATCACCTACTTCTTCTCAATGTTACTGTGTGGATTAAGTGAACTAAAAAATAGAAACTGCTTGGCTTAGTGCCTGACACTGATCAGTTACTGCATAAATGTTAGTTTCCTGCACTTTTGCCAAAATGACATTCAACAGACAGTTCTAATGATATTTACAGACACATACATCTGTGTTTCTTCTTTTCAGTTTTTTACCTGTATTCTACTATTAGGCTTAATAAACTTCCTCCATGTTCAACACTCAGCAAGCTTTTCATTGCCCTGAAGGAAAATAACTGAAGTAATATTTCATAAATAAGCAATAGCCAAGAAAAGGCACCAAGTTTCTAAAGCACATGCTCAAAAATTGAAGAAACTCTAGCATATTCTCTGTAAAAACTTTAAATGCCTAGGCAATTTAAAGAGAAACAGAGACAGTATTTGTGCTGCAAAACTCCTTAAAAGTACAACCCAATTTGATTCTTAGGAAAACAGGGTTAGAATAACGAAGTGCTCTCAGTGAAGATAAAGCAAAACATTTACTGGGGAAACCCAGCCATCACCCTCCAGAATATTTATTAATGTAGTCAGGCGACTTCGCTTAGAAGAACCCCAAGGACAAGGGTGAACAAGCAGACTACAACTTCAGCAAGAAAGATCACGGAGATGCAGTCAACGTTCACGGGGAAGAAGGGTCAGATATATAACGAAAAGCAAAATAAAACATTTCTATCTAACGTTGCGGTAGGATTTGCATGTACAGATAAATTGGTAGTCAAAATATGGCCACAGTTTACACAAACTGTAACTCAGACAGAGGAATTAGAAAGCACACCAGGGCCTCCCGAATTTTCCCTTTCCAACAAGTCACACTTCTCAGTTTCAATTCTAGTCTGCACTAGCACACTGACAAAACAGAAAAAAACGTATGTGAGCGACATCCATCTGGGAATCACCCTCATAACCTTCTACACAGTCATTCGAATCACACTGCCTGGCCTTCAGGCGTCCAGTTGTCTTCTCAAACCCACTCAACATGAACAGGGGAATGAGTGACAACTACGCGGTTCCATACAGGAAGACCCTCAATGTCCATTTTCACCCGTCACTAGCTGGTACCTACCCGGAAGGAATGAACGGAACCACTCCAATGCAATCCCAGCCACTCCTGCTAGTTCAAGCATTCGGTTCAGCATCACCTCATGACCAACACGAAAGGAGCTGAGGCTCTAATATAATCATCATGGAAAGTTGTCCCAAATCCTTCATTCGAGGAAGATCCTTCATACACACCAACGCTGTCTCCAAGCCATGCCGGGGTCTGAAACCAGACTGGAAAATATTATATATGTGTATATATAGTAAAACTCCCACAAACCACTCTTCTACTATGTCATATTTATTTATAGCTACTTAATCCATCCTATATATATAAATATATGTATGTATATGTATATATGTGTATATATATACATACATACACACACATATTGCCTTCTCAAGGTGAAATATGAACATTCAAGGAAAGATCCTTTTCATAGTAGAAGGTAAACTGAAAGCATATGAAGAGCTGGTGCTGCCTGGCAAGGTAGTTGAGGTGGTCCCAAATGGAATATACTCTGTCCTGAAGGGGAGAGAGAAAACACAGTATTGGTTTCTGAGCTAATCTTCTAGGCTTGGTATATAGGATCACACTATTCTGATGCTTAAAAAAACAACAAAACAAAACAAAAAACCTTGGCTTTTTCGAGAGATGAGAGAGTAA